>NW_020837956.1:4575691-4634902 GCF_003676395.1 Aethalodelphis obliquidens
AAATATAACATAAATATTTATTTAGAATAAAAGGAGAAATGTTTAAAAGCGAATACATTCTGCAAATGTTAGAAAATATAGAAAAATAACATTATAGTATGTTTATTAACTGCCTGACACTCCTCTATAATATTTTGGCTGTATATTCTTTGATTTCCTCTTCATATGACAATAATTTTGTAATATTATTTTCCATAAAGAAAATAGAAAGATAATTCAGTTATTCCCCTAGCATGGTTGATCAAAATTTGTTTTTATTAATGATGGTTTAGAAAATTTCCTTCAGCATTAAATGTGATAGTGGTGGTGTCACATAACTTTGTAGGATTGTTGTTGAATCTCTATAGAGATTTCAGGTCATTTCAATTTTTCTTGTTCAGTGATTAACCTTAAATCCTCTTTGAATTGATGATAATCATTAACCAGTTTGTCATCAATGCTCTCATTGTAAAGCTTACATGAATTTATATAATTATTTTTTGTCCAGTATTTTCTGCCAAATCACAAAGTAATATAAATCCTTTTCCAGTATGTTTGTATGATTTTATCATTTTCATTAATTGGATTGTCAAACAATCCAAAAGTTTGTTCATTACTTGTCTTCAAAATTTACCTCTTCCATTTAGTGAATTATTGCTTTGTGTATGATCTGAAATTTGGGGGCTCAAATTCACTTCTTGTTGTCTTTGCTTATCTCCATTGCTTTTATTTCATATTCCATTAATTTTTATATGAAATTTTACTGATCAAAGAGAAAATTAAATCTGAAATTACAAATTATATAGAAAATTTAAAAAAGAGATTACTTTATAAGAAAACCAATGAGTCACAGCTAAAACTGTACTCTGAGGAAAATACATAGCCTGAGTACCAAAAATAAATGAATTTACGTTTAAGAAAGTAGTAAAAGAACAACAAGAAAACCAAAAGAAAATAATAAAACATAATTAATAAAGAAAAGACTGAGATTATTGAAATGTAAAAAAAGTTACAGAAATATAAATAAACCCTCAAAGTTTAATATTTGAAAAGAACCAATAAAATGGGTAAATCTCTGTCAAACCTAATGAAGGGAAAAATATAGAAAAGAGAACCACAAGATTGGGAATAAGAAAGGAGATATTATAGGAAAATATTGTAAGCGAATATTAAATTGAACTCTATAGCTATAACTTGAGAATATAGAGGAAATGAATGTTTTCCTATTAAAATGTAACACTACATTAAAATTGAAGTTTCACCTCAAGCTGCAAGATGATCAGACTCTACATTCTGTATTTCAAAAGAAGGACTAAAGTATGTGCAGAATTTACAAGGCAAAAAGCAATAAATTATTAATAACTTTTTAAGCTTTCACCCACTTTGAGGGCACAAAATTTGGAAAACTAAAGAGAGAAATTTGTCAGGAGGCTTTTTGGAAATAGCTGAACTGTGATTCCTACCCTCCTTCTCCACCAAAGAAGAGAGGAATGTTACCTCCTAATCCCAAATCTAGTCCTAGAGATTTCACTCAGATGACCCGAAGAGCTTGACTTGTGTTCCCTGCTATTGTTGGGAGGGGTTGGGAATGAGGGAGAAGGGCACAACTGTCTGGGGTCTTAGTCCCATCTAAGAAATCTCATGGGCAAGGGATTAGCTGCTCCAGTGGCATAACATAGGCAGCTCTATTGAGATTGAGCTGCCCTCCAGTGTTTGATGGAACAGAGGGTGAGAATCTCTTCTCTTGGACCAGACATAAGGCTTGAGGGAGAGAGAATCAGCTTTTTTGATTATTGCCAAGAGCACAGTTTGAGAGGGTTACCAGAAACAAACAGAGAGAGTGTAACGGAAAACTAGAAACAAAGGATACAGAGGCTGCATAGACTTCATTGTCCATATCACTAGATTTGCTGTCAGAAGGACTCAGCTGGAAAACTTAAAAAATTACACAAGTGACCATGAGAGGAAAAACAAAATAAAACAGGCCTAGGGAATGTGAAGCCAGCTTATAACAGTATCTGTCAAAACTGAACTTTCAACTCATCTTTTCTCTCCATCCTTTGGGCACACTCCAGCTCCAAAGGGATTGGAAATAGCAACTAATAATTGTGTGGAGGTAAATAAAAGAGAGAAAATATTTCTCCTATGTGTTGATAGTGGTTGCAGTGTAATTCTTTAATCTCTCTGAACCCCAACTTAAAAACAGTGCAATAGATAGCAAAATTAGAAACCCAGGCATGGATAAAACGTAGTATCAATACAATGAAACTTGTTGACAGGGTATCCACACAAGTCCCAAAATACAAGCAGGTGAGGACAAACCATTAAGAAGCATATAACCTGCACGATATTATAGACCTTGCGTAGGAGAAAGCAGAGGGAAGCAATGGAGCATCTGATAGATATGAAAACAGATGACCTCAAAACGGCCAACAGATATTTACTGGAAAGTATAGAAGGACAGTTAAAGAGGAGCAGGTGAAACTAAGAGGAGTTTTGCCTAATCAAAAAGCAGGAGAGTGCCATGGGCTCATGGAAGGAACTTTAGAAGCTGGAACAATCTGACCCCTATGAACATATTAGGGCTCCCTTCCAGGACAATCCTCACACTGAGGAAAAACTGCTGAAGCTAGAATCAAAATTGAGCAAGATGGGGTCAACAGAGGAGAAAGGAAAAAGAAGGTCCAGAACAAGTGCAGGTAAGGCTACAGAGCCAGGAAATCTCAGAGAACAAGCTACCACATTTTTTTAAAGCCACATGAAACACAAGAGAGAACTCTGTGAAGTTACCCAGAACCATGCCTCCTTCCAAAAGTTCAGGAAAACTGGTTTCACTTTTAAAAATGAACAATACAAAAGGTTGATGTCAAATCCCACACCAAGTTATTATACGATAAAAAAGAATAAGATACAGAATAACAACCCCTTGGTCCATTGCTTCTCAAACATTTGTTCTCAGCATCCCTATATACTCTTAAAAAATGGTGAGGACTCCCCAGAAGCTTTTGCTTATGTGTGTTATATAATTTGAAATTTATCCTATTCAAAATTAAAACTAGGCAATATTTAAAATATTTATTAATTCATTTAAAAATAATAATGCACCCATTATATGTTAACATTAATAACACATTTATGAAAAATCACTACATTTTTCCAAACAAAAAAAAATTAATTTAATGAGAAGAATAGCATTGTTTTACATATGTACAGATCTCTTTACTGCTGGGCTTCACAGAAGACAGCCAGAATCTCATATCTGCTTCCACATTCCATCTGATGTGATGTGCTATTTTAGTTGAAATATATGGAAAAAAAACCCTGGTCTTAAACAGATATGTAGTTGGAAAAGAAAGAAGTGTATTAATAACTTTTTTCAGATAATTGTGGATATTCTTCTTTGATATTACACCAAACCTTCACAAGTGATAATTGCTGGAAGGTTAGTTGCAACACGGAATATGAAATCCTGTCAGTGAACTTTTCAAATTCTGTTCTATTAAATCTATTGGTTTATCTTTGTTTTTTGTTTCTGTTTTTTAATTTTTTATTAAAGTAGGGTTGATTTACAATATTATATTGGTTTCAGGTGTACAACATAGTGATTCAATATTTTTATAGATTATATTCCTTTAAAAGTTATTACAAAATAATGGTGATATTTCCCTACACTGTACAATATATCCTTGTTGCTTATTTATTTTATACATAATAGTTTATATCTCTTAATCCCATACCCCTATCTTGCCCCTCCCCACTTCACTCTCCCCACTGGTAACCAGGAGTTTGTTCTCTATATCTGTGAGTCTGTTTTGTTTCTGCTTTATTACATACATTCATTTGTTTTATTTTTTAGGTCACACATACAAGTGATAACATAGAATATTTGTCTTTCTCTGTCTGACTTATTTCAGTAAGCATAACACCCTATAGGTCCATCCATGTTGTTGCAAATGGCATTATTTCATTCTTTTTTATGGTTGAGTAGTATTCCATTGTGTGTGTGTGTGTGTGTCTGTGTGTGTGTATGTGTGTATATATATATATATATATATATGCCACATCTTCTTTATCCATTCATCTGTTGATGGACACTTAGATCGCTTCCATATCTTTACTATTATAAATAATGCTGCTATGAACATTGGAGTTTATGAATCTTTTCAAATTAATGTTTTCATTTTCTTTGGATACATACCCAGGAGTGGATTGATGAATCATATGGTAGTTCTATTTTTAGTTTTTTGAAGAAATTTCATACTGTTTTCCATAGTGGCTGCCCCAATTTACATTCCCACCAACAGTGTAGGAAGGTTCCCTTTTCTCCACATCCTTGCCAGCATTTGTTATTTGCAGACTTTTTGATGATAGTCATTTTGACAGATGTGAGGTGATATCTAATTGTGGTTTTGATTTGCATTTCTCTGTTAGTGATGTTGAGCATTTTTTCATGTGCCTGTTGGGCATCTGTATGTCTTCTTGGGAGAAATCTCTATTCAGGTCTTCTGCCTATTTTTTTAATCAGGTTGTTTGTTTTTTCTATATTGAGTTGTATGAGCTGTTTATATATTTTGGATATTAACCCCTTATTGGTCATATTATTTACAAATATTTTCTCCCATTCAGTAGGTTGTCTTTTCATTTTGTCAGTGGTTTCCTTTGCTGTGCAAAAGCTTTTAAGTTTAATTAGGTCCCATTTGTTTATTTTTGCTTTTGTTTCTTTTTCCTTAGGACACAGAGCCAAAAAAATATTGCTGTGTCAAAGAGTGTTCTGCCTATGTTCTCTTCTAGGAGTTCTGTGTTTTCAGATCTTAAATTTGTGCCTTTAATCCTAAATTTTGAGGGGTGTTTTTTGTATATGGTGTGAAAAAAATTCTATTTTATTATTTTACATATAGCTATCCAGTTTTCCCACACCAGTTATTGAAGAAGCTGTCTTTTCTCTACTGTATATTCTTGCCTCCTTTGTTGTAGATTAATTGATTATAAATGGGTGGGTTTTTTTCTGGACTCTGTATTCTGCTCTATTGATTTATGTGTCTGTTTTTGTGCCAGTACCATGCTGTTTTGATTACTGTAGCTTTGTAGTATAGGATGAAGTTGTTGTGTTACCTCCAGCTTTGTTCTTTTTTCTCAAGATTTCTTAGGCATGATTGATTTTTGAATGACTCTTTTACCCACATGTAACTTTGTAACAATACATTGATCATTTGATTACCATCAGTTCATTGAATTATGTGGATCCTCCAAAGGTTGACACACTCACTAAACAATAGCAAAAAGTCATACTTGTAAATCTCACCACCAATCTCACCTGAAAAGTATTTAAGCATTAGGAAACTGTAAAGCCAGTGGCAAATATAAGTTTTCCAAAATTAAAGTTTTCACTTGAAAACTCAAATTTTATCATTGGCAACAAATACTATTGGTTATTTTCCTTGAAGTTTCAGCCTTATTTAGTTCATATTCAAAATATGTCTACAAGACACCCAATTCTGAATAATCACAGTTTACCTGTGAGTCATTCTTTCAAGTAAAGATGGTGTTCCAATTTTTAAAAGAAATTTATTAGTTCAGTTAGCAATTCAAACAATTATAATACTTTTCCTGGAAACAACCATCACACTTTAGTATGCAGCTAGTGTTTTCTGTGTACTTCCCATTTTGACACACACAGAACATTAAAAAAAAATGTGTACTCAAGGGACAAGATTTAATAAAATTAATATTTTTTCCTGTTTCATCAAGAACATTCTTAAGTGAAACTGGCTTTTTTAAAATGTATTTAAAATGACTACTAGTACATTTTGGTGCCACTGCTTTGACTCATGATAAAATGCTAGCAATTTTACCTATCCTTGCTTTGAACTATCAGTGCTAATGTCAACATAGTGAAAGAGAGAAATAACATCTTCATAATATCATGAAAATAGAAATAGCTTTTACCTTTCAGTATGTCTAAAAGGGTCTTGAACCACACATTGAAGTCCATTTTATAGACAATGAAAGCACTCAGATATGCTCACAGAGCATATCAAAACTGTCAAAACTATTTGAAAAATGAGCTAAGGGACATCAAGAAAATAATATAATATTTGAAAAAATAATATAAATCAAACTTAGAAAAAATCAGAAATGAGGTGACAGAGCTCAGAAAAGAAAGAAAAGAAAATTCACTGGCAGTCCAGTGGTTAAGGACTCCACGCTTCCACTGCAGGGGGCATGGGTTCAATCCCTGGTCTGGGAACTAATATCCCAAATGCCATGTGACGTGGCAAAAACAAAAGAAGAAAAAAGAGAAAGAAAAAATAACTTCAAAATTGAAGACTAACCTAGAGCCAACAAACCAATAAACACAGTAGATTATGCCTTGAGAGGAACAGAAGGTGAAGAAGAGGAAAATATTTTTAATTTTTTTTTAAATAAAAGATAAATGGAGAGATAAAAAGGATTTGAGAGAATGTGACACATATTAAAGACAGACAATGAAGATCCAACATATAGACAATATAGATTCTAGGGAAGAAAACCATAGCAAGAGAACAGAAGAAATATTTAAAAACTAATTGAAGAAAACTTTCCCGAATTGAAAAAAAAAAGATTTGAAACTATGGAACATATCTGTTCCTGAGAATATCAACTCAAAACAAACAAAACGGGGCTTCCCTGGTGGCGCAGTGGTTGAGAGTCCGCCTGCCGATGCAGGGGACACGGTTCGTGCCCCGGTCCGGGAAGATCCCACATGCCGCGGAGCGGCTGGGCCCGTGAGCCATGGCCGCTGAGCCTGCGTGTCCAGAGCCTGTGCTCCGCGGCGAGAGAGGCCACATTGGTGAGAGGCCCGCGTACCGCAAAAAAAAAAAAAAAAAAAAAAAAAAACAAACAAAACGAAAACTTCTTCTAGAATTGTATAAACAGGAAGAAAGAAAACACGCTCTGGTCATCTAAGCCAAAACAGTAAGTGATGTGTAAAGTTAAGAAAATTAAATTAGCACCAAACTTTTCAAAACCACCACCATATAACAGAAGAAAGGGAAGTAAGATATTTAAGATACTGAAAAAGACAAAATATAGGCCAAGGATTTTATATTCAGAAAAATTGACTTTCAAGTGTAACAGATATATGATAATCAATATGCAATAATTCAGGGAATATTGTACCCATGAGCCCTTCCTAAGGAATCTACTAGAGAATGAACTTCAAACAATTGAAAGAACTAGAAAGACATTGACATAAGGACTATTAGTGAACATTAAAGGGACTTCCCTGGTGGTCCAGTGGGTAAGACTCTGCACTCCCAATGCAGGGGCCCAGATTAAATCCCTGGTCAGGGAGCTAGATCTCGCATACCTGCTTCAACTAAGAAGTCCACATGCCACAACTAAAGATTACGAGTGCCACAACAAAGATCCTGTGTGCTGCAACTAAGACCTGCTGCAGCCAAAATAAATAAATAAATAAATAAATAATAAAAAAAATATATAGAATATATAATTTTAATAGAACTAAGGCTAAATGAAGGTTAAAAGGAAGAGAGTCTAGTGTATAATGCTTACACTCTTAGGCAATATAGATATAGCACAATGATAAAAAAAAGATGAGGGAGAAGAGGGAGAGCATAATGCAAAAAAAAATTGTAGTTATTCTCAGTACATAGTATTGTTTAACTGAGACTATGGTATGTGTGATACATATGATAAAACAAATGAGGAGTCAAGAGATGTTCTACTTCTATCATCCCCAGTTCCCTTGAGAACGAAGATTCATAGTATGGAAGAAAGGAGATACAATTGTAATATAGAAGAAGCTAAATAAAACCTGTAGGCCTGAATTTGAATTGAAAATATCACTGTAAACTCATGAGGTATTTTACCTTAGAAAATACAAATATAGATTTAGACATATATACTACTCAGTGTTGTCCACTGAGAAGGCCTAGAAACAATAACCAACCCAACAGCAATGTACTAATCTAGTATTCAAAAATGTGGTCTTGAAATACCATTTCTCACTAAAAGAAACCTGTGTTTCTTAGAGAAATGGATGATTCCAGGTCTGCAGTAAGAAACGTACAAGAAAAGCCTAGACTATCCTGTAATACTAAGGAATACAATCATCCCTGGGTATCTTCAGGAGATTGGCTCCAGGACCCCCTTTGGATACCAAAATCCAAGGATGCTCAAGTCCTTTATATAAAATGGTGTAGTATTTGCATATGACCAACGCACATCCTCCCTTTTCCCGTATACTTTAACTCATCTCTCAATTACTTATAATATCTAATACATTCTAAATGCTATGTAAATAGTTGTAAATACAATGCAAATGCTATCTAAATAGTTGCCAGTGTGTGGCAAATTCAAGTTTTGCTTTTTGGAACTTTCTGGAATATCTTTTCCTGAATATTTTTGATCTGAAGTTGGTTGAATCCACAAATGTGGAACCTGTGGATAGACAGGGCTGACTATCGTATGAAAGAGCAATATTATCTCAGATCGCAAGTGACATAATTGTGTTCCTAGAAAACTCGTGATCAAAAAAACCCCCAGAATTAATGAAAGAATTTGATCCAGTGACTGAAATATACATATATACATACACACACACACTCATCAAAAACTCAATAGGCAGATTGGTTCAAGATGGCAGAGTAGAAGGACATGCGCTCACTCCCTCTTGTGACAGCACCAAAATCACAACTAACTGCTGAACAGTCATCAACAGGAAGACACTGGAACTCACCAAAAAAGATACCCCACATCCAAAGACCAAGGAGAAACCGAAATGAGAGAGTAGGAGGGGTGCAATCACAATAAAATCAAATCCCGTTAACTGCTAGGTGGGTGACTCACAAACTGGAGAACACTTATACCACAGAAGTCCACCCACTGGAGTGAAGGTTCTCAGCCCCACATCAGGCTTCCCAACCTGTGGGTCTGGCAATGGGAAGAGGAATTCCTAGAGAATCAGACTTTGATAGCTAGCAGGATTTGATTGCAGGACTTCGACAGGACTGGGGGAAACAGAGACTCCACTCTTGGAAGGCACACACAAAGTAGTGTGTGCATCGGGACCTGGGGGAGGAGCAGTGACCCCATAGGAGACTGAACCAGACTTACCTGCTAGTGTTGGAGGGTCTCCTGCAGAGACAGGGGTTGGCTGTGGCTCACCATGGGGACAAGGACACTGGCAGCAGAAGTTCTGAGAAGTACTTCTTGGCGTGAGCCCTCCCAGAGTCTGCCATTAGCCCCACCAAAAAGCCAGGTAGGCTCCAGTGCTAGGTCGCCTCAGGCCAAACAAGCAACAGGGAGGGAACCCAGCCCCACTCATCAGCAGACAAGCAGATTAAAGTTTTACTGAGCTCTGCACACCAGAGCAACACCCAGCTCTACCCACAACCAGTCCCTCCCATCAGGAAGCTTGCACAGCCTCTTAGCCTCATCCATAAGAGGGCAGACAGCAGAAGCAAGAAGAACTACAATTCTGCAGCCTGTGGAAGGAAAACCACATTCACAGAAAGATAGACAAAATGAAAAGGCAGAGGAGTTTGTACCAGATGAAGGAACAAGATAAAACCCCAGAAAAACAACTAAATGAAGTGGAGATAGGCAACCTTCTAGAAAAACAATTCAGAATAATGATAGTGAAGATGATTCAGGACCTCAGAAACAGAATGGAGGCAAAGATTGAGAAGATGCAAGAAATGTTTCACAAAGACCTAGGAGAATTAAAGAAAAAACACCTACAGGAATTAAAGAACAAATAAGCAGAGTTGAACAATATTCTGCTTGAACAATAACTGAAATTAAAAATACACTAGAAGAATTCAATAGCAGAATAACTGAGGCAGAATAACGGATAAGTGACCTGGAAGACAGAATGGTGGAATTCACTGACGTGGAACAGAATAAAGAAAAAAGAATGTAAAGAAATGAAGACAGCCTAAGAGACCTCTGGGACAACATTAAATGCAACAACATTCGCATTACAGGGGTCCCAGAAGGAAAAGAGAGAGAGAAAGGACCTGAGAAAATATTTGAAGAGATTATAGTTGAAAACTTCCTTAACATGGGAAAGGAAATAGCCACCCAAGTCCAGGAAGTGCAGAGGGTCCCAGGCGAGATAAACCAAGGAGAAACACACCGAGACACATAGTAATCAAATTGACAAAAATTAGAGACAAAGAAAAATTATTGAAAGCAACAAGGGAAAAATGCCAAATAACATACAAAGGAACTCCCATAAGGTTAACAGCTGATTTCTCAGCAAAAACTCTACAAGCCAGAGGGAATGGCCTGATACATTTAAAGTGATGAAAGGGAAGAACCCACAACAAAGATTACTCTACCCCGTGAGAATCTCATTCAGATTCGACGGAGAAATCAAAAGCTTTACAGACAAGCAAAAGCGAAGAGAATTCAGCACCACCAAACCAGCTCTACAACAAATGCTAAAGGAACTTCTCTAAGTGGGAAACACAAGAGAAGAAAAGGACCTACAAAAACAAACCCATAACAATTAAGGAAATTGTAATAGGAACATCCTTATAGATAATTACCTTAAATGTGAATGGATTAAATGCTCCAACCAAAAGACACAGGCTTGCTGAATGGATACAAAAACAAGACCCATATATATACTGTCTATAAGAGATCCACTTCAGACCTAGCGACACATACAGACTGAAAGTGAGGGGATGGAAAAAGATATTCCATGCAAATGGAAACCAAAAGAAAGCTGGAGTAACCACACTCATATCAGATATAATAGACTTTAAAATAAAGAATGTTACAAGAGACAAGGAAGGACACTACATAATAATCAAGGGATCAATCCAAGAAGAAGACATAACAATTATAAATATATATGCACCCAACATAGGAACACCTCAATACATAAGGCCACTGCTAACAGCCATAAAAGAGGAAATCGACAGTAACACAATAATAGTGGGGGACTTTAACACCTCACTTACACCAATGGACAAATCATCCAGACAAAAAATTAATAAGGAAACACAAGCTTTAAATGACAGAACAGACAAGATTGATTTAATTGATATTTATAGGACATTCCATCCCAAAACAGCAGATTACACTTTCTTCTCAAGTGCACATGGAACATTCTCCGGGATAGATCACATCTTGGGTCACAAATCAAGCCTTGGTAAATTTAAGAAAGCTGAAATCATATCAAGCACCTTTTCCGACCACAATGTATGAGACTAGAAATCAATTAAAAGGGAAAAAAAAAGTAAAAAGCACAAACACATGGAGGCTAAACAATACACTACTAAATAACCAGGAGATCACTGAAGAAATCAAAGAGGAAATCAAAAAATACCTACAGACAAATTACAATGAGAACACGATGATCCAAAACCTATGGGATGCAGAAAATCAGTTCTAAGAGGGAAGTTTATAACAATACAAGCCTACCTCAAGAAAGAAGAAATATCTCAAATGAACAATCTAACCTTACACCTAAAGGAACTAGATAAAGAACAAACAAAACACAAAGTTAACAGAAGGAGAGAAATCATAAAGATCAGAGCAGAAATAAATGAAATAGAAACAAAGAAAACAAAGCTAAGATCAATAAAACTAAAAGCTGGCTCTCTGAGAAGATAAACAAAATTGATAAACCATTACCCAGACTCATCAAGAAAAAGAGCAAGAGGACTCAAATCAATAAAGTTAGAAATGAAAAAGGAGAAGTTACAACAGACACTGCAGAAATACAAAGCATCCTAAGAGACTACTATGAACAACTCTATGCCAGTAAAATGCACAACCTGGAAGAAATGGACAAATTCTTAGAAAGTTATAACCTTCCAAGACTGAACCAGGAAGAAATAGAAAATATGAACAGACCAATCAAAAGTAATGAAATTGAAACTGTGATGAAAAATCCTCCAACAAACAGAACTCCAGGACCAGATGTCTTCACAGGTGAATTCTATCAAACATTTAGAGAAGAGCTAACACCTATTCTCCTCAAAGTCTTGCAAAAAATTGCAGAAGAGGGCTTCCCTGGTGGTGCAGTGGTTGAGAGTCCACCTGCTGATGCAGGGGACAGAGGTTCGTGCCCCGGTCTGGGAAGATCCCACATGCTGCGGAGCGGCTGGGCCCATGAGCCATGGCCACTGGGCCTGCGTGTCCGGAGCCTGTGCTCCGCAATGGGAGACGCCACAACAGTGAGAGGCCCGCGTGCCACAAAAAAAAAAAAAAAAATTGCAGAAGAATGAACACTCCCAAACTCATTCTATGAGGCCACCATCACCCTGATACCAAAACCAGACAAAGATACTACAAAAAAAGAACATTACAGACCAGTATCACTGATGAATATAGATGCAAAAATCCTCAACAAAATACTAGCAATCAGAATCCAACAACACATTAAAAGGATCATATACCATGATCAAGTGGGATTTATCCCAGGGATGCAAGGATTCTTCAATATACACAAATCAATCAATGTGATACACCATATTAACAAATTGAAGAATAAAAACCATATGATCATCTCAATAGATGCAGAAAAACTTTTGACAAAATTCAACATGCATTTATGATAAAAAAAACTCTCCAGAAAGTGGGCATAGAGGGAAACTACCTGAACCTAATAAAGGCCATATATGACAGACCCACAGCAAACATCATTCTCAATGGTGAAAAACTGAAAGCATTTCCTCTAAGATCAGGAACAAGACAAGGATGTCCACTCTCACCCCTATTCAACATAGTTTTGGAAGTCCTAGCCACAGCAATCAGAGAAGAAAAAGAAAAAAAGGAATACAAATTGAAAAAGAAGAAGTAAAACTGTCACTGTTAGCAGATGACATGATACTATATGTCGAGAATCCTAAAGATGCTACAAGAAAACTACTAGAGCTAATCAATGAATTTGGTAAAGCTACAGGATACAAAATTAGTGCACAGAAATCTCTTGCATTCCTATACACTAACAATGAAAGATCAGGAAGAGAAATTAAGGAAACACTCCCATTTACCATTGCAACAAAAAGAATAAAATACCTAGGAATAAACCTACCTAAGGAGGTAAAAGACCTGTACTCAGAAAACTATAAGACACTGATGAAAGAAATCAAACATGACACACACAGATGGAGAGATATACCATGTTCTTGGATTGGAAGAATCAATATTGTGAAAATGACTATAATACCCAAAGCAATCTACAGATTCAACGCAATCCCTATCAAATCACCCATGGCAGTTTTTACAGAACTAGAACAAAAAATCTTAAAATTTGTATGGAAACACAAAAGACTCTGAATAGCTAAAGCAATCTTGAGGGAAAAAAACAGAGCTAGAGGAATCAGACTCCCTGACTTCAGACTATACTACAAAGCTACAGTAATCAAGACAGTATGGTACTGGCACAAAACCAGAAATATAGATCAATGGAACACGATAGAAAGCCCAGAGATAAACCCACGCACCTATGGCCAACTAATCTATGACAAAGGAGTCAAGGATATACAATGGAGAAAAGACAGTCTCTTTAGTAAGTGGTGCTGGGAAAACTGGACAGCTACATGTAAAAGAATGAAATTAGAACACTCCCTAACACCATACACAAAAATAACTCAAAATGGATTAGAGACCTAAATGTAAGACTGGACGCTATGAAACTCTTAGATGAAAACATAGGAAGAACACTCTTTGACATAAATCACAGTAAGCTCTTTTTTGATCCACCTCCTAGAGTAATGGAAATAAAAGCAAAAATAAACAAATGGGACCTAATGAAACTTAAAAGCTTTTGCAAAGCAAAGGAAACTACAAACAAGATGAAAAGGCAACCCTCAAAATGGGAGAAAATTTTTCAAATGAATTGATGGACAAAGGATTAATCTCCAAAATATATAAACAGCTCATGCAGCTCAATATTAAAAAAACAAACAATCCAATCAAAAAATGGGCAGAAGACCTAAATAGACATTTCTCCACAGAAGACATACAGATGGCCAAGAAGCACATGAAAAACTGCTCAACATTACTAATTATTAGTGAAATACAAATCAATACTACAATGAGGTATCACCTCACACCAGTTAGAATGGGCATCATCAGAAAATCTACAAACAACAAATGCTGGAGAGGGTGTGGAGAAAAGGGAACCCTCTTACACTGTTGGTGGGAATGTAAATTGATACAGCCACTATGGAGAACAGTATGGAGGTTCCTTAAAAAACTAAAATTAGAGTTGCCATATGACCCAGCAATCCCACTACTGGGCATATACCCAGAGAAAACCATAATTCAGAAAGACACATGCACTCCAATGTTCATTGCAGCATTTACAATAGCCAGGTTATGGAAGCAACCTAAATGCCCATCAACAGATGAATGGATAAAGAAGATGTGGTACATATATACAATGGAATATTACTCAGCCATAAAAAGGAATGAAATTGGATCATTTGTAGAGACGTGAATGGATCTCTACAAATGAAGTAAGTCAGAAAGAGAAAAACAAATATTGTATATTAACACATATATGTGGAACCTAGAAAAATGGTACAGATGAACTGGTTTGTAGGGCAGAAATAGAGACACAGATATAGAGAACAAACGTATGGGCACCACGGGGGGAAAGCGGTGGGGTGGTGGGGGTGGGGGTGGGATGAATTGGGAGATTGGGTTTGACATACATACACTAATATATATAAAATAGATAACTAATAAGAACCTGCTATATAAAAAAAATAAATAAAATAAAATTCAAAAAAATCAAAAGGTTTTTCTCTTTACTTTCAACAGTGGAGAAAACATTTCATTCACAACAGTGACAAAACTTATAAAATACTTGGGATAAATTTTACAAGGTACAGGACCTATTTAAGGGAAACTATAGAATCTTAATGAAGGATACATGAAATAAGACCTGAACAAACAGAGAAATTTATCATGTTCCTAAATGGGAAGACAAGTCATAAAAACATATACGTTCCAGAATTATTATATAAAGTTAATGCAGTTCTAATTAGAATCCCAAAAAGGGGTTTTGATTTTGTTTGGGAACTGAATAAAGTTATTTTAAAGGAGACTATAGAAGAATAAGTACCGAAAATAGCTAAAAAGTTTATTTTTAAAAAGAAGAGTTGCAGTAATGGGCAGTTTGACCTAATGTTTAAGAACATGGGCTCTGGAGCTATACTTCCTGGTTTCAAACCCAGGCTCTGCTACTTACTGGTGATGAGACACAGAGCATGTTTGAAATAAGGATGTTAACAGTACCTACCTGAAAGGGGTTTTGTGAAGATTAAATCTAAATTGCTTAGAACAGTATATAGTGAATACTACAACTGTGCTCTGTTATTATAATTACTATAAAGTCATTGTATCAAAGAGTATGATAAATGTCCAGAAATATGCATAATGAAACAAATTAGAATATCGGAAATTGAGTCCAGAATACATAGGAACTTAATGTACCACAAAGGTAGAATTTCAGTTTAGTAAAGAAAAATAATTTATTTACAGAAGAGGCACAGTAGGCTGGCCATCTGGAAGAAATGCATGTCATATACAAAAATAAATTCCAGATGGATTCCAGATTTAAATGTAACCAAAAAAATAAAACTTTTAGAAAAACTTAGGAGAATAATCAACCTTGGGATGAGAGAGGCATTCTTAAATAGGACAGAAAACTCAGACTCAGTAAATGAAAAGGCAGAAAATAATAAGCATAAATAAAATAAAAAGAAAAATTGTAGTCTGGGGAAATATTTGCAACACATTCATTCACTTAATAAACATTCATTTGAACACCTTTTATGCAATAGGTACTACCGGATGCCGTGCTGAATAAAACATTTAGCAAATGCTACAAGCCAGGGTTTGATTTATTATTTTGTTATTTGTGTATACGATATTCCTTTATTCATGGAACTTACGTTCTAGTGAGAGATGATAGATTTGACAGATAACATACAAAGAGATCTTACAAGTAAGAAAGAGAGAGAGAGAGAAAAACCGATGGTAAGAGTGGTAAGAAAATATAAAGAGACAATTCAAAGAATTCCAAATAACCATAACATATGAAATTTTATCTATCACATTTACATAGTGAAAACACTGCATATTTCTTCCCAAATCTGTGTTCAGTGACCTCATGCTGGAGTTTGAACTCAGCCATGATGAGAATATTTACATCATGGAAATGCTACAATTCAGAGTTTGATTTATTATTTTGTTACTTATCTAAACTTAAGAAAGTAATTAAGAAAAATACAAAAAATGCAGAATAAACTAAAAATGTGGTGTGTCTGTGGCCATCACATTATGAATAGCACAGAACATTAAGGAAATATTCTTCCAGTATTTGAAAACTATTATGCAATTCAGCACAATAGTCACTTACTTCATTGACAGATGATGAGGTTCTGAAATATGTAGTGCTAAAATTGAAAGATATTTCAATTTAATGAGTATAGTTTATATAAGGATAAAAATAGTTTAATAGTAGATCACATTTCAGATTTAATGACAATAAATTTATTGGGAAAAGAGTGAATTGGAATGGAACTCCATTTGTCAAATCATGGTTGAACTGCAATCATAGGTTCCATACAGATATGAGAGTTCAGCAACAATCAACCAAAGCACCCTGTAATATTCAATTGGCTATAAAGAACTTATGATACAGTACTGAATACTCTATTATTATTTGCAAATTATGTCTTTAATATTATTAAAATTAATAATAAATGTATGTGCTTATATGTAACACTTTGTGAGTGAGTGTGTGTGGGGGGCTTGGTGTAGAGCTAGTTAAACACTTACCTACACGTTGCTTCCACCAGCATCCCCTTAACCAGACTTTATTCACATGGCCACAGAAGACTTGTTCTATCTAGGCAACCTCATGACCAGCTAAAAATTCTATCACTATGGTAAAGGATAGGCTGGATTTGGGGGAAAAAACTAACAGTCTTTGACACAACACTATTATTTTCATTTTATAAGAGGATATTGAGACTCAGAGAGCTTAAATTAACTTGTCCAAGAGTCACTCATCTAAGAAGATGAGATTTGAACACATGTTTGTCTAGTTTCAATATTTTTTCCTCCACTTCATTCTCTACCTCCAGAAATATAACACACTGGGTGTGAGGTAATATGGAATTTGCAAGTAAAAGATTTTTCCAACTTCCCTGTAGGTATGTACTTATAAGATGACTAATGTGGTGAAGGGTTTCGATCACAGAGAGAAGTCCGTGAATGGCTAGGGTTAGATAGTCGGTGGGAACAATGTGTTGCTCTGGAAAGCTCATTTGACTTCAGGGAGATTAAATCTATGGGTTTATGTGGGCAGTTAGGGAGCTATGTACCTATCTCCATTTTTTTTTTTTTAGACACAGTCCACATGATTTTTTTTATTATTACCTTGGAAATAAACATTGCCACAGACACATGAGAGATGGATGGTAACCAGGGAGGGGAGAGAGGACTTGGACATGGGAATGAGGCAACTTGAAAATTGCCTTGTCCCAGTTGGTCAATAATACACTCACTCTAATGTATTTAGCTCTGTGTACAAATCTTATCTACTAAGCTTTAAACCTCTTGAAGAAGGAGCTGTATCTTGTTAAATGTCCTAATATAATTTCTTCATATAGCCAATGAGTATCAAATATTGGTTGAATGAATTACCATATGAGTGGATACTCAGTACTTGTTTATATAATATGTATCTTATTTCTCTTTATCTGAGTATTCCCTGAGAGAAGGAGCCATGTCTTCCATCAGGACCAAAGGTTATTCAGTTATTTATCCAACAGATATCCATTAAACTCTTGCCATATGTGAAGCACTACAGAGTGAAAATATTGGCCTTTCCTTAGTCCAGGAACTCCACAAAGGTGGGAACCACATTCCCTCTTTCCTCTGAAATTTCCCACAGAGGACAGTATATATACAGAATGCAAGGTTCATTATAAAAATAGCTAACATTTATTGGATGCTTACTGTGCGTTGGCACCAAGTGCTTTATATGTATTACCTCATTTAACTCCAATAACAATCCTATGAGGGGGTCACTATTATCACCTCTGCCTTGTAGATAAGGAAGTTGAAGCTTAAGAAATGAAGTACTAAAAGAATCACACAGCTATAAAGTGTCAGAATCCCTGGATCCCAAATTTTTACCCACTTTGTTATCCTGCTTTTCCCTGGGCTACTGGCAGTGCCAATTCTCTGGGACAGCACTGAAAAAGGATGAGCCATTAAAAAGCCTAGCCCTGTAGCACTGCCAAGGACACTGAGTCTTCAGTCCCTCCCCTTCTTAGCCAAGACTGACAGATACGATGTAGAGGTCAAGCTTATAGACTAGGTGCCTTTTAACAGAGTCAGTGATGAACACCATTTCTGACAAATGTTAGGGTTTGGTTTTATGATTTGAGTAATAAACTACTCTCACCTATCTCTGGCTAATTAGAAAACTAAGAGTTGCCTAGTTCGTTGAAACTGGCATCCATATGTTGAAAATGCCTTCAAAGAAACAGTGGAGTTTGAAGGAATTTTTTAAAAAATTCCTGCTTTGTCTGGTTTGAGAGAGATATCTGAACTGATATATTTCAATTCCCTTCCTCCAAACTCTCACTAAAACAAGAGTAAAGATCTACAGAAGAGAATAAGAGAGAGGGACCAGAGAATTTGATGACTTTCTGGAAAATGAAAAGTGGATAAGACCTTATTTACAGGTAAAGTAGAGCCCCAAATGCACATAAAGGATGAAGGCAGAGATGGATAAGAAATAATGGAGGAGAAAAAGGAAGGAAGAAAGGAAAATTAGAAATGTCAGAAGTAGAAGAACTTTCTTAGAAAGTTATGCTCCATCTACGAAGCAAACTAAACATGATTTCCAGCATATGATGGAGGGTAAGAAAATGTAATAAACTTGACCTTGAGGGACTTCCCTGGTGGGGCAGTGGTTAAGAATCCGCCTACCAAGTCAGGGGACATGGCTTCAAGCCCTAATTCGGGACGATCCCACATGCCACCGAGCAACTAAGCCCGTGCACCACAACTACTGAGCCTGCGCTCTAGAGACCATGAGCCACAACTACTGAGCCCACGTGCTACAACTACTGAAGCCTGCACGCCTACAGACCATGCTCCACAACAAGAGAAGCTACTGCAATGAGAAGCCCGTGCACCACAACGAAGAGTAGCCCCCGTTTGCCGCAACTAGAGGAAGCCCGCGTGCAGCAACGAAGACCCAACACAGCCAAAAATAAGATTAATTAATTAAGTAAAAGAAAAAAAAATTCACCTTTACGCATGAGCAGTTTTCTTTTCTTTTCTTTTTTACATCTTTATTGGAGTATAATTGCTTTACAAGGGTGTGTTAGTTTCTGCTTTATAACAAAGTGAATCAGTTATACGTATACATATGTTCCCATATCTCTTCCCTCTTGCGTCTCCCTCCCTCCCACCCTCCCTATCCCACCCCTCTAGGTGGTCACAAAGCACCAAGCTGATCTCTCTGTGTTATGCGGCTGCTTCCCACTAGCTATCTATTTTATATTTGGTAGTGTATATATGTCCATGCCACTCTCTCACTTTGTCACAGCTTACCCTTCCCCCTCCCCATATCCTCAAGTCCATTCTCTAGTAGGTCTGTGTCTTTATTCCTGTCTTACCCCTAGGTTCTTCATGACATTATTTTTTCTTAAATTCCATATATATGTGTTAGCATACGGTATTTGTCTTTCTCTTTCTGACTTACTTCACTCTGTATGACAGACTCTAGGTCCATCCACCTCATTACAAATAGCTCAATTTCGTTTCTTTTTATGGCTGAGTAATATTCCATTGTATATATGTGCCACATCTTCTTTATCCATTCATCTGATGATGGACACTTAGGTTGTTTCCATCTCCTGGCTACTGTAAATAGAGCTGCAATGAACATTTTGGTACATGACTCTTTTTGAATTATGGTTTTCTCAGGGTATATGCCCACTAGTGGGATTGCTGGGTCATACGGTAGTTCTATTTGTAGTTTTTTAAGGAACCTCCATACTGTTCTCCATAGTGGCTGTACCAATTCACATTCCCACCAGCAGTGCAAGAGTGTTCCCTTTTCTCCACACCCTCTCCAGCATTTATTGTTTCTAGATTTTTTGATGATGGCCATTCTGACTGGTGTGAGATGATATCTCATTGTAGTTTTGATTTGCATTTCTCTAATGATTAATGATGTTGAGCATTCTTTCACGTGTTTGTTGGCAGTCTGTATATCTTCTTTGGAGAAATGTCTATTTAGGTCTTCTGCCCATTTTTGGATTGGGTTGTTTGTTTTTTTGTTATTGAGCTACATGAGCTGCTTGTAAATTTTGGAGATTAATCCTTTGTCAGTTGCTTCATTTGCAAATATTTTCTCCCATTCTGAGGGTTGTCTTTTGGTCTTGATTATGGTTTCCTTTGCTGTGCAAAAGCTTTGCAGTTTCATTAGGTCCCATTTGTTTATTTTTGTTTTTATTTCCATTGCTCTAGGAGGTGGGTCAAAAAGGATCTTGCTGTGATTTATGTCATAGAGTGTTCTGCCTATGTTTTCCTCTAAGAGTTTGATAGTTTCTGGACTTACATTTAGGTCTGTAATCCATTTTGAGCTTATTTTTGTGTATGGTGTTAGGGAGTGATCTAATCTCATACTTTTACGTGTACCTGTCCAGTTTTCCCAGCACCACTTATTGAAGAGGCTGTCCTTTCTCCACTGTACATTCCTGCCTCCTTTATTAAAGATAAGGTGACCATATGTGCGTGGGTTTATCTCTGGGCTTTCTATCCTGTTGATCTTTCTGTTTTTGTGCCAGTACCGTACTGGCACATTGATCTTTCTGTTTTTGTGCCAGTACCATACTGTCTTGATTACTGTAGCTTTGTAGTATAGTCTGAAGTCAGGGAGCCTGATTCCTCCAGCTCTGTTTTTCATTCTCAAGATTGCTTTGGCTATTTGGGGTCATTTGTGTTTCTGTACAGATTGTGAAATTTTTTGTTCTAGTTCTGTGAAAAATGCCAGCGGTAGTTTGATAGGAATTGCATTGAATCTGTCGATTGCTTTGGGTAGTAGAGTCATTTTCACAATGTTGATTCTTCCAATCCAAAAACATGGTATATCTCTCCATCTATTTGTATCATCTTTAATTTCTTTCATCAGTGTCTTATAATTTTCTGCATATAGGTCTTTTGTCTCCTTAGGTAGGTTTATTCCTAGATATTTTATTCTTTTTGTTGCAGTGGTAAATGGGAGTGTTTTCTTGATTTCACTTTCAGATTTTTCATCATTAGTGTATAGGAATGCCAGAGATTTCTGGGCATTAATTTTGTATCCTGCTACTTTACCGAATTCATTCATTAGCTCTAGTAGTTTTCTGGTAGTGTCTTTAGGATTCTCTATGTATAGTATCATGTCATCTGCCAACAGTGACAGCTTTACCTATTCTCTTCCTATTTGGATTCCTTGTATTTCCTTTTCTTCTCTGATTGCTGTGGCTAAAACTTCCAAAACTATGTTGAATAAGAGTGATGAGAGTGGGCAACCTTGTCTTGTTCCTGATCTTAGTGGAAATGCTTTCAGTTTTTCACCATTGAGGACGATGTTGGCTGTGGGTTTGTCATATATGGCCTTTATTATGTTGAGGAAAGTTCCCTCTATGCCTACTTTCTGCAGGGTTTTATTCATAAATGGGTGTTGAATTTTGTCAAAAGCTTTCCCTGCATCTATTGAGATGATCATATGGTTTTTCTCCTTCAATTTGTTAATATGGTGTATCACATTGATTGATTTGCGTATATTGAAGAATCCTTGCATTCCTGGAATAAACCCCACTTGATCATGGTGTATGATCCGTTTAATGTGCTGTTGGATTCTGTTTGCTAGTATTTTGTTGAGGATCTTTGCATCTATGTTCATCAGTGATATTGGCCTGTAGTTTTCTTTCTTTGTGACATCCTTGTCTGGTTTTGGTATCAGGGTGATGGTGGCCTCGTAGAATGAGTTGGGGAGTGTTCCTCCCTCTGCTATATTTTGGAAGAGTCTGAGAAGGATAGGTGATAGCTCTTCTCTAAATGTTTGATAGAATTCGCCTGTGAAGCCATCTGGTCCTGGGCATTTGCTTGTTGGAAGATTTTTAATCACAGTTTCAATTTCAGTGCTTGTGATTGGTCTGTTCATATTTTCTATTTCTTCCTGATTCAGTCTTGGCAGGTTGTGCCTTTCTAAGAATTTGTCCATTTCTTCCAGGTTGTCCATTTTATTGGCATAGAGTTGCTTGTAGTAATCTCTCATGATCTTTTGTATTTCTGCAGTGTCAGTTGTTACTTCTCCTTTTTCATTTCTAATTCTATTGATTTGAGTCTTCTCCCTTTTTTTCTTGATGAGTCTGGCTAATGGTTTATCAATTTTGTTTATCCTTTCAAAGAACCAGCTTTTAGTTTTATTGATCTTTGCTATCGTTTCCTTCATTTCTTTTTCATTTATTTCTGATCTGATTTTTATGATTTCTTTCCTCCTGCTAACTTTGGGGTTTTTTTGTTCTTCTTTCTTTAATTGCTTTAGGTGCAAGGTTAGGTTGTTTATTCGAGATGTTTCCTGTTTCTTAAGGTAGGATTGTATTGCTATAAACTGCCCTCTTAGAACTGCTTTTGCTGCATCCCATAGGTTTTGGGTCGTTGTGTCTCCATTGTCATTTGTTTCTATGTATTTTTTGATTTCTTCAGTGATCACTTCGTTATTAAGTAGTGTGTTGTTTAGCCTCCATGTGTTTGTATTTTTTACAGATATTTTCCTGTATTTGATATTTAGTCTCATAGCATTGTGGTTGGAAAAGATACTTGATACAATTTCAATTTTCTTAAATTTACCAAAGCTTGATTTGTGACCCAAGATATGATCTATCCTGGAGAATGTTCCATGAGCACTTGAGAAAAATGTGTATTCTGTTGTTTTTGGATGGAATGTCCTATAAATATCAATTAAGTCCATCTTGTTTAATGTATCATTTAAAGCTTGTTTTACTTATTTATTGTCATTTTGGATGATCTGTCCATTGGTGAAAGTGGGATGTTAAAGTCCCCTACTATGATTGTGTTACTGTCGATTTCCCTTTTTATGGCTGTTAGCATTTGCCTTATGTATTGAGGTGCTCCTATGTTGGGTGCATAAATATTTACAATTGTTATATCTTCTTCTTGGATCGATCCCTTGATCATTATGTAGTGTCCTTCTTTGTCTCTTCTAATAGTCTTTATTTTAAAGTCTATTTTGTCTGATATGAGAATTGCTACTCCAGCTTTCTTTTGGTTTCCATTTCCATGGAATATCTTTTTCCATCCCCTCACTTTCAGTCTGTATGTGTTTCTAGGTCTGAAGTGGGTCTCTTGTAGACAGCATATATATGGGTCTTGTTTTTGTATCCATTCAGCCAGTCTGTGTCTTTTGGTGGGAGCATTTAATCCATTTACATTTAAGGTAATTATTGATATGTATGTTCCTATTCCTATTTTCTTAATTGTTTTGGGTTTGTTATTGTAGGTCTTTTCCTTCTCTTGTGTTTCTTGCCTAGAGAAGTTCCTTTAGCATTTGTTGTAGAGCTGGTTTGGTGGTGCTGAACTCTCTCAGCTTTTGCTTGTCTGTAAAGGTTTTAATTTCTCCATCAAATATGAATGAGATCCTTGCTGTAGAGTAATCTTGGTTGTAGGTTTTTCTCCTTCATCACTTTAAATATGTCCTGCCAGTCCCTTCTGGCTTGCAGAGTTTCTGCTGAAAGATCAGCTGGTAACCTTATGGGGATTCCCTTGTGTGTTATTTGTTGTTTTTCCCTTGCTGCTTTTAATATGTTTTCTTTGTATTTAATTTTTGACAGTATGATTAATATGTGTTCTGGCATGTTTCTCCTTGGATTTATCCTGTATGGGACTCTCTGTGCTTCCTGGGCTTTATTAAGTATATCCTTTCCCATGTTAGGGAAGTTTTCAACTATAATCTCTTCAAATATTTTCTCAGTCCCTTTCTTTTTCTCTTCGTCTTCTGGAACCCCTATAATTCAAATGTTGGTGCATTTAATGTTGTCCCAGAGGTCTCTGAGACTGTCCTCAGTTCTTTTCATTCTTTTTTCTTTATTCTGCTCTGCAGTAGTTATTTCCACTATTTTATCTTCCAGGTCACTTATCCGTTCTTCTGCCTCAGTTATTCTGCTATTGATCCCTTCTACAGTATTTTTAATTTCATTTATTGTGTTGTTCATCATTGCTTGTTTCATCTTTAGTTCTTCTAGGTCCTTGTTAAATGTTTCTTGCATTCTGTGTATTTTATTTCCAAGATTTTGGATCATCTTTACTATCATTATTCTGAATTCTTTTTTCAGGTAGACTGCCTATTTCCTCTTCATTTGTTAGGTCTGGTGGGTTTTTATCTTGCTCCTTCATCTGCTGTGTGTTTTTCTGTCTTCTCATTTTGCTTATCTTACTGTGTTTGGGGTCTCCTTTTTGCAGGCTGAAGGTTCGTAGTTCCCGTTGTTTTTGGTGTCTGTCCCCAGTGGCTAAAGTTGGTTCAGTTGGTTGTGTAGGCTTCCTGGTGGAGCGGACTAGTGCCTGCATTCTGGTGGATGAGGCTGGATCTTGTCTTTCTGGTGGGAAGGTCCACATCTGGTGGTGTGTTTTGGGGTGTCTGTGGACTTATTATGATTTTAGGCAGCCTCTCTGCTAATGGGTGGGGTTGTGTTCCTGTCTTGCTAGTTGTTTGGCATAGGATGTCCAGCACTGTAGCTTGCTGGTCATTGAGTGAAGCTGGGTGTTGGTGTTGAGATGGAGATCTCTGGGAGATTCTCGCCATTTGATATTACATGGAGCTGGGAGGTCTCTTGTGGACCAATGTTCTGATGTTGGCTCTCCCACCTCAGAGGCACAACACTGACTCCTGGCTGCAGCACTAAGAGCCTTTCGTCCACACGGCTCAGAATAAAAGGGAGAAAAAGAAAGAAAGAAAAAGAAAGAAAGAAAGAAAGGAAGGAAGGAAGGAAGGGAGGGAGGAAGGAAGAGGCTAAAAGAAAATAAAAGTAAGGTAAAATAAAATAAAGTTATTAAAATAAAAAAAAATATTAAGAAAAAAAATTTTTTAGTGTAAAAACAACAACAAAAAAAAATGGGCAGATAGAACCCTAGGACAAATGGTGAAAGCAAAGCTATACAGACAAAATCTCACACAGAAGCATACACATACACACTCACAAAAAGAGGAAAAAGGGAAAAAAGAATAAATCTTGCTCTCAAAGTCCACCTTCTCAATTTGGGATGATTCGTTGTCTATTCAGGTATTCCACAGATGCAGGGTACATCAAGTTGATTGTGGAGCTTTAATCCGCTGCTCCTGTGGCTGCTGGGAGAGATTTCCCTTTCTCTTCTTTGTTCTCACAGCTCCCGGGGTTCAGCTTTGGATTTGGCCTCGCCTCTGTGTGTAGGTCGCCAGAGGGCATCTGTTCTTCTCTCAGACAGGAAGGGGTTAAAGGAGCAGCTGATTCGGGGGCTCTGGCTCACTCAGGCTGGGAGGAGGGAGGGGTACGGAGTGCGGGGCGAGCCTGCGGCGGCAGAGGCCAGCGTGACGTTGCACCAGCCTGAGGCGCAGTGTGTTCTCCCAGCAAAGTTGTCCCTGGATCCCGGGACCCTGGCAGTGGCGGGCTGCACAGGCTCCCTGGAAGGGAGGTGTGGAGAGTGATCTGTGCTCGCACACAGACTTCTTGGTAGTGGCAGCAGCAGCAGCCTTAGCGTCTCATGCCTGTCTCGGGGGTCCGCGCTCTTTAACCACAGCCCGCGCCCGTCTCTGTAGCTCCTTTAAGCAGCGCTCTTAATCCCCTCTCCTCGCGCACCAGGAAACAAAGAGGGAGGAAAAAGTCTCTTGCCTCTTCGGCAGGTAGAGACTTTTTCCCAGACTCCCTTCCGGCTAGCCGTGGAGCACTAACACCCTGCAGGCTGTGTTCACGGCGCCAACCCCAGTCCTCTCCCTGCGCTCTGACCGAAGCCGGAGCCTCAGCTCCCAGCCCCGCCCGCGCCGTCGGGTGAGCAGACGAGCCTCTTGGGCTGGTGAGTGCTGGTCGGCATCGATCCTCCGTGCGGGAATCTCTCCGCTTTGCCCTCCGCACCCCTGTTGCTGCGCTCTCCTCCGTGGCTCCGAAGCTTCCCCCTCTGCCACCCGCAGTCTCCACCAGCGAAGGGGCTTCCTAGTGTGTGGAAACCTTTCCTCCTTCACGACTCCCTCCCACTGGTGCAGGTCCTGTCCCTATTCTTTTGTCTCTGTTTATTCTTTTTTCTTTTGCCCTACCCAGGTACATGGAGAGTTTCTTGCCTTTTGGGAGGTCTGAGGTCTTCTGCCAGCGTTCAGTAGGTGTTCTGTAGGAGTTGTTCCACATGTAGATGTATTTCTGATGTATCTGTGGGGAGGAAGGTGATCTCTGCGTCTTACTCTTCGCCATCTTCCCCCTCTCCCCCGAGCAGTTTTCTTTGAACAGTTCTGCTTCTCCAAGGGTTCAACGACATTTGGGTATATCAAGAATATTATTTAAAGAGTCATAATATTAAGACATTGTCAAAAGGTCTCCAGTTTTTAGAATCAGTTGACAGAGAAACCATGGAGGATTGTACAGTTGCAGAATAGAATGTAAAGACTATAAACCTGGACAAGATAAAAGTAATACTGTAGCTGACAGAAGTTGGGAGGAGAGGAGAGGAGGATGAAGAAGAAGTGCTAATATGTTCCCAATAGGGAATCGAAAGATATGGTCTAAAGTTATTTAAAAAAGAACTAGACATTGAAGTGTGTTATATAAAGTTGTAAAAGTAATCAATAGAAGAGCCGATGATAAAAATATAACTAACAAAACTTGGGAGTAGAAAGGAAGTGAAAGATTATAAAAGTGAGCTAAATTCTCCATCTTTCTTTCATAGTAAGGAGTCAATTGATAAAATCTAAACTTGGTAAATCAAAAAATAAGTGATTAGTGTATAATTTTGAATGATCATGGTGAAAAACAGAAGAATTTAAAATGGAAATGGCTAAAAATGGATACTTCCCATGTATTCTAGTGAAACACTTCCATACATGTACCAGGTAGTAGGGACAATGAAGCTCAGTGCAGCCCTGTGTTGCAATAGTGAAATATCTAAGTGTCCACTGTGCATAAATAAATTATGGCAGAGTGATATTACACTACAGTTTAAAGAAGTGAAATAGACATATATGCACGGACATGGAAGAATGTCAAGATATATTATTAAGTCAAAAAAAACAAGTGGTTGGGTAATAAATGCAGTATACCATTTGTTCAAAATAAGCATACCAATAAAGATTATAAAGATCTGAGAGGAAACCCACCACTGTTAACAATGGTGATGACTTCTGAGGAGGGGAATGTAATTGGGGTGATAGTCAAGAAGGACTCTAGCTTTATCTGTGTGGTTTAAAATTTTTACAAGAACATGTTTGTGCATGATTTGTGTAGCCTAAAACTGATCACATTTAAGTGGTTACCACTGTGGCAGACATAGAGCTTTTTCACTTAATACCATTCTTTAACATATCAATTTCTTTTTTTTTTTTTTACTATGTGTATGTATGTATTATTTTAAAATAATAATTTTAAACAACAGTAACAAAGAACAATATTTTTGCTCCTTTAGTTACAGAAAACTTCATAGAACAGTGTAGCTGCAGGCAGTTCTCTAAGCCCAAAGTTTGCCCTCCCACCAGCCCTATAAATGATTGTTATTTATGACCACTTCATGACATAGATGTGTACAGCTATTTACCATTTCTGCTGGGAGGATGGATGTTCACATTCATATGAGACAAAACAAATCAAGATTCAACTAGACGGGCTGCTATGCGCTTGGGGATTAGAAGAGCAAAAACCAAAATAAAAACAAACCCAGCAACATGCTCCAGTAAATCACTTCTCCTTTCTGTCTGTTCTTAAGAAAGAATTTAACAACCTCATCTGGGTTGTAGACATTTTTATGTACTTGCCACTGCGTTTTAAAAAGCATGAACAAAATATTTGGCTGACCTGGCCTCTGGACTGGAAGCTAGATTGTAATCGTGGTGGATCTTCTGTCCAGGATTCAATAGTGAGTGTGTGTACATCACTTCATCTGTCCAAAGATGACTGTTCCCTTCTTTCTTATCTTTTTTGAGCAACCTTTCAGAAAGCTTCAAAATTTTACCAGGCCCTATATGTTTCACTTCTTAAGACCAAGTGAGATCATTTGAACACTAGGGGGATAAGAGACTATTTCTTTCAATTCTTATTCAAATTCTGACCTTCCAACAACCTCCTTCCTTCAACATCCCACCATTATGTTCTTTCTGAACCTCAAGGAGTGGGTTGAGTTTACCTTCCTCTCCCATGGCTTGTCTGTTAGGTATGATTCACTTGGGAAGAACCTAGAATCCTTCCAAAGCAAATATTGCAGATTTTGATTCAGATGTTAATTTTGAGCATTTTGTTTTACCTATAAAAGAATTAACATTATTTAATTCCAATAATATTGGAACAATAATATTGTTCAATAATATTGAACAATAATATTGTACACAAACAATATTATTTAATCCTCTCAATGCCTCTGTAAGCTTGGGTATTATTATTACCATTTTAAAGAAGAGGAAACAGATGAAAAGGGTTAGGAACTTTGCCCCAGTAGATGCATCACAAGAAACTGCTCTCCATTCCTGACCTTTAACACAACTCTCCTCCAGTTACCTAATCGGAGGTCTGTACTAAAATGCCTCCTGGTCCTACTTTTATAAAAGCACCTTTATGCATTTAGTAAACTTCCAGGAGCTTTAGTGGGGAAATCTCCTAATGAATTCCTTTGAAGTTGCCAACACCTTTCAGATATATTTGCAGTAACACCGCAAGTTGCTTTTTAACCTGTAGAAAAAGAGTACCCTATCTTTGATGTTAGCCTCTGAATCTTAACCTGTGTTTCTACCTGGGGCAGTGCATTTAGGGCGGTGAGCTGCCACTTGAAAAGAAGATCCATATGTTTGGTGTCCCCATCATCATCCTCTGTCTACATGAACCCATTTTTTTCTGTCAAACTGATGTTTAAAATCTCACTCCTGGGATATGCAGAGGACTGTCAAGTCTCCTCACTCAGAACCATGCAGGTAAAGAAAGAAGATTAAAAGGCTAAAATGATAACAACAAAAACCAGAAACATTACAACATCACTCCTATCCCACCTTATGTCAGGGCTGGGCCCTGACATTATTCCACTCACACTCATGTTGGTGGTATGTAACCAAACTGTGAATAGCTCAAAGCTTGGAGTCTGGTACATCAAATCAAGCCTTCATTTATTCTATTCACTGGTCCATCTGCCACCTACCCCTTTTCTCAGGCAGTACTCAGGCCACTCCAAGGTCGTCTAGGCTTGTCCTTCCTCTCTTCTTCACAAGTTGAAACATTTTCACTCTCTGTCTATTCCCATTGGTCCAAGATGTCTCTGCCTTCCACAGGGAGCTAATCCGCTAAGCCAATCCATGCAAATATACAAAAAGACTTAGAATAGAACCTCCCTTCTCCTCCCAAATAAAGCACACATAATTCCTTCAAGACTAAAAATATCCAAAACTAAAAAGAAAAATTATAAATATGTAAAATTTACCGTCTTATTTTTCAACTAATTTATCATGAGCATCTTCCCACATCAATCAATTTTATGCAGCATCTTTTAATGTTTCAAAATACAGTTATACTTCCCTATCTTCCCACTGTTGAGCATTTAGGTTCTCTCCAGGTGTTCACCATAATGAACATTTTATATCTAAACCCATACATACAGGTATGGTTTCTATACCAAAAGGGATGTGGCCTGATGAACAGGGAGGAGGCCCTCTCGAAGGCCTCTTGTGCAGCTTCATTTTCTGTGTGTGACTGGGTTCAACCTTCCTTCCAACAGTACCTCTGTCCTTGGCTTGCAATCATCACCCTGAAACCTATTAGTTGGGGAAAGGGCTTCGGAGTTGGTAAACATTGACATTTGTGTCTAAGATATCACTGTTATTATATATATTCTTTTTATCAGTTTGGATAAAAGCTGGTAAAATTTAATCCAAATCTTCATGGACAATTCATGAGAATTCTGTCAGGGCAATCAGAAAGGTCATTGAGTTTCTACAGTAAATTTGGAGTTTGCAGGGACAGCAGCTGATCCAAGCCTTGGATTGGCTGCTTTTCTTCCCTTGCTTCTGTAGCCCTTTTAAAATCAGCTTCAGAAGGTAAAGAGGGGAAGTAATTGCCCCTCTTTTCCAACATTATGTTGGAATATAGGCATGATGATGATGATGATAATGATGATAGTAATGATAACATAAGTAGACTCTAGCTAAAGCATTTGTTCTACTGGCAAGATCTTCTATTCCAGAAACAATAGTACAGAGCAGAGGAACAGGATAATCGGAACTGGAGTCTTCTCATCTCAGAGGAAATATGTGGTCTCAGTGCTCTCCCCATCTGCCTGCAATGGGATCCAGCTGTGTGTCCGTCCTGCTGTTCCTAGTTCTGTGAAGGGCAGACTTTACAATTCTTTGATGATTAAAAAGCAAGACACTTGGGGATTAAACTAGAATTGAGGCAAAGTTTCATAAATCTCCTTTTAACCACAAGAAGACTGAAGACTGTGCCTCCAAAATCCTGGGGATAAGGGACTGATGGGCTATCCATCATCTTGATGTGTTCAACATCCAGTTATAGAGAGGAGCTCGATTTTAATGGAATGCTAGGAAAAGCATCTGGTGGATGATCAGGTAGTGATTTAAGGTATCGCAGAGAATGTGTATGTTCTGTGTCAGAAAAATGGAGGATTTTTTCTTGTGACCAGAATTAGAGAGCTTTTCGGCAAAAGACACCCAAAGGACATCTATATACCACACCAGGGGCAATTGCCAGATTCTCAGCCATTCCCACCTCACACACCTTCCATTTTGAACCATAGTCCTCTCATAAAGCTTTAGGCTTGACTTTAAAATGTGAGTTTCTAGGGACTTCCCTGGTGGCACAGTGGTTAAGAATCCGCTTGCCAATGCAGGGGACATGGGTTCGAGCCCTGGTCCGGGAAGATCCCACATGCCGCGGAGCAGCTAAGCCCGTGCACCACAACTACTGAGCCGGCACTCTAGGGCCCACGAGCCACAACTACTGAAGCCCCACACCTAGAGCCTGTGCCCTGCAATGAGAGAAGCCACCACAATGAGAAGCCCGCACACCACAGTAAAGAGTAGCCCTGCTCGCCGCAACTAGAGAAAGCCCACGCGCAGCAACAAAGACCCAACACTGCCAAAAATAAATATAAGTAAATAAATAAATAATTTTTTTAAATGTGAGCTTCTATTCAAATCCATTTTCATTTAATGAGGAAAAAACATAGATGAATGGGAGGCACCCTTAGATTTGGGGACATTACAACAGTAATGTATAATTATAATGATGTATAATTCAAGGGTCACCAGGAAGACTCTGCTCTGTCTCCCTCCAGATGCACCCATTACTTGCATTAAAGAACTTTTTATTTTTCCATTGAGTCTTAAGGCTTTTCTGGCTTCCAAAGTCCCCAGTTATGACATAAATACCTCTGGAAAGGGTCACACAATCAGCTAACATTTTAGAAGGGATTCATTTTATTACCATGTTCATTTTATTCCATATTTTTAAAAATTAATGTGTTTTTCTAATTAAATCTTACCTAGAACTCCAATATATAAAACTAAAGTGACTCTGGCTGAAGCTGTGTGGAGGACTGGGGCTTACCTACTTGGCTTCCTCTTCAATCTGAAGAAATCCAGAAAAAAAATAGTCAATTATATATTTTTAATGAAATTTGAATTAAACATGTGCAAGGCCCCATAAGTAACACTGCAGAACCTTAGAGTTCCTCAATATACAGTTTGGATAACTAAAAACTGGACAATGAGGCATTATGTGCTCCTCCATGTAATGCAGTAGGAAGGACATAAGACCACATATGAAGTATCTCCACAAAACAACAACAACTACAACAAAATGAATCTAATCAAGCCTCTAGTTCCAAAGTATCTGTTTACGGGAAATAAGGGGATAGAGAAACAGTTAAATTACACCATGTGAAAATAGCCAAATACAGAATGAGGGAAGTTCTACAGGACAAATGACCTGGTTTGTTCAACAAATACATAGCATGGAAAGGAGGTCGGGGGCAGGGAAAATACTAGATTTTTTTAAATTTACAATAATAACAAAAAGACAAACCAATTTAAAAATGGACAAAAGCCTTGCATAGACATTTTTCCAAGTAAGATGTACAAATGGCCTAGAAGCACATGAAGTGAAGTTCAAAGTCATTAGTCATTAGGGAAAAGCAAATCAAACCCATGATGAGATACCACTTCACACCCACTAGGAAGGCTATAATAAAAAAGGTAAAAAATAGAAAGTGTTGGCAAGATGTGGAGAAATTGGTACTCTCATACATTGCTGGTGAGAATGCAAAATGGTGCAGTCCCTGTGAAACCAGTTTGGCAGTCCCTCAAAAAGTTAAGCATAAATTTGTTATACGACCCAGCAATTACACTTCTGGGTATATATTCAAAAGAATTGAAAACTGGTACTCAAACAGATACATGCACAAGCATGTTCACAGCAGCATTGTTCAAAATAGCCAAAGATGAAAACAGCCCAAATGCCCATCAACAAATGAATGGATAAACAAATTGTGGTATATTCACACAATGAAATATTATTCGACCGTAAAAATGAATGAAGTACTTACACGTGCCACAACATGGATGAACCTGGAAAACCTTATGCTCAGGGGGAAAAAAGTCAGACACAAAGGGTCACATGTTGTATGATTCCATCTTATGAAATATTCAGGACAAGGAGATTCATAGCAATAGAATGCGGATTGATGGTTGCCAGGTGCTGATAGGAGGCAGAAAAAGAAAGCAACTGCTTCAGGGGGTTCTGGGTTTCCTTTTGGGATGATGAAAATCTTTTAGAACTAGATAGAGATGGTGGTTACAAAAAATTGTGGCTGCACTAAATACCACTGATTTGTTTGCTTTAAAATGATTAATTTTTAGGGACTTCCCTGGTGGTCCAGTGGTTAAGACACCACACTGCCAATGCAGAGGGCGCGGGTTCGATCCCTGGTGGGGGAACTAAGATACCACATGCTTCGCAGCCAAAAATTTAAAAAATAAAATAAACTTACATGTCCTTGGTTTCATGACCCCAAGACCCTGTTAAAAAAAATGATTAATTTTATGTTAGGTGAGTTTCACCTCAAAGATAGATAGATAGATAGATAGATAGATTTTTAAAACACTTGGGAAATATACCAACCAAATGCAATGTACAGACCTTGTTTTGATCCTGAGTCAATCAAATTGACTATAAAAATACATTTTTGAGACAATTGGCGAACCTTGAACACGAATTTGTATTAGATGACATTAAGGAATTATTATTAATTCGTTTGTGAACTAATAGCATAGTGATTGTGTTTTTAGAAATTCCTTCTCAGCTAGAGATTCATTCTAAAGGGGAAATAATATGATGTCTGGGGTGTACTTTCAAATACTCCCCCGAAAAAATGTTGAGAGAGGGAATAGTTGAAATAAGGCTGGCAAAATGTTGACAATTGATGAGACCAAGTAATGGGGACATAGGCATTATTGCTAGTTTTGTGTATATTTGAGATGCTCTATAATGAAACACTTTTTAATGTGGTATAGAAACCATAGATTTATTTAATGCCATTTATGGTCCTTTGAGATGGACATAGGATAGGTGCCTAGGAGGTTTTTGGCAAACTTAGGAAGAGAAGGATGTAGGAAAAGCAACAGGTGGAGAAGAGGAACACTGAAAAAAACACTAACGGAGTCTAAAACCACATATCCCACAACTTTGCCAGGGCTAGGTCCTTTAGCAGGAGAGAGAAAACTGTGCTTTCTAAGCTACAAACTACAACCTCACCCTGACTGTACTTTCAGTGACTACAGTCACAGGGGGCCTGGACATGGGGTAAAGGACGCTCAGTGTGTCCCTTCCCAGGGCAGAAGAAACAACATCCTCATCCTGATTACCAGTGGCCAAGAATTTATTGACACCACCCATGCATAAAGTACTATGGTTTTCAGTAGCTCCGTGTTAAACCACAGCCTTAAAGAGCATCTTGCCAATAGTGAGTCATCACATCCAAGTAGCCCTTACAGAACTTGGCGACCCAGAGGTGGAAGGGACCTGAGAAATCACAGATCTCTCTTGATCTTGTGAAGTCACAATGGACCTTGGCATTTTTGGGTGCACTGGTGCACTACCAAATGCCAGGTGTGTACATCTACCTCTAGCTATGTAAGTCTCTAGTTGCCGACTTCAAGCACCCCATTTGCAGAATGAGAATTTGGATGGTTTCTCTTGTCTCTTTTATCTCTACAAAGCATTCACTTCATTCATTCATTCATTGCATGAACATTTATTCTATGAATAAACACAAAATCTCTAGAAAGTTTTCCCTTAACAAAACTCTCTATTGGGAGTTCCCTGGTGGCACAGTGGTTAGGAATCCACCTGCCAATGCAGGGGACACAGGTTTGAGCCCATGTTCGGGAAGATCCCACATGCCACAGAGCAACTAAGCCCATGTGCCACAACTGCTGAGCCTGCGCTCTAGAGCCCGCGAACCACAACTACTGAGCCCGCGTGCCCCAACTACTGAGCTCGCGTGCCTAAAGGCCGAGCTGCGACAAGAAGCCACCGCAATAAGAAGCCCGCGCACCGCAACGAAGAGTAGCCCCCGCTCGCCACAACTAGAGAAAGCCTGCGCACAGCAACGAAGACCCAACGCAGCCAAAAATAAATAAATTTATATAAAAAAAACCTCTCTGTTGTCCTCTAAACTTCATGGGTTGAGAGCTAATTACACAAGGCTTCTCTTTTAAATAGGAAAAATGCAGCGAATATCTTTCTTTATCCATAATCATAGGTACCTCACAGGTGAGGTCCTAATATTGAAGAAGGAAACAGCTTTATTTTACAATTATTGAAGGGCAGGTAGTTCTTGAATTTGTTTCCTTTCCTTTCATTTAAAAAAAAATCTGAAATTTTACCAAGCAGAGAACCCTCTTAACATTTTTCTGGATGTCTTTTCGGGCATTATTTGTAATGGTTACGTAGTGTGCTTCTGTGTGGATGCATTATGGTGTACTTAACAATTCTCTACTTAGGTCGTTTCCTATTATAAAAACACTGGGAGGAACATCCTTGTATATACATCTTTGTTTAGTTGTTCAAGAAAATCCTAGAATGAAATTTCTGGGTCAAAGGAAATGCACATTTAAAGTTTTTACAAAACTGCTTAAATGCCCTCCAGAAAGACTGTAGCAATTTATATTCCCACTAGCATTATATGAATATGTCTGTGTCACTACATCCTACCCAATGTGAGTGTTAGCATTCATTTCAGTCTTTGCCAATCAATACTTCCTGACATTTTACAGGGTCTCCTATAATGCTGTGTTTGCGTTTCTATACCTGAGACGTGCTATAATGCTGTTGTAAGTTTATCCAGAGGTGTCAGCTTCTTTCCTCCGCTTCTGAGGGAACGGGAATCTATCACAAGTCACCTGAACCTCCTAGCTCTCAGAGCAACAGTCGGGAGTGTGCAGGCTGCCACAGCTTCTCCTTTTCTTTGTCCTACTGCTATAGTAAACTGCTTTCCACTTCAACACCATGCTTCCAGCTCCAGGAAGTATTCATCCAGACTCCCTATTTAATCACAAGCAACTAAAAGTTAATTCATCACAGCTCCTGTTCAGACTGTATAAAGAAAAGCCGTCCTGCACCCTGATTCTGCAATGAACACTTGATTTTTGGGTATAATGTGAGCTTTACTGAAGCAGCCGTGATTGACAGAGGAGATCTAGTTTGATTTGGATTCCTTTCAACTATGATTTTCTGCTAGCTGCCAGACTCACAGTTAGCCAAACACAGAGGAAACAACACACCATAGGTAACTCTGTTTTTCTTAAAAGATTCCGTTTAATAGGCATTGTCAAGGACCTATCAAATTGCTAGGGATTCTTTTTTCCAGAAAATTTAATATGTAACTGATTTATTCTTCTGGCCAATCTTCCCTCCCTGTACCCCCACCCTCATGACATAACAGCCATGAGGTCATGAAAACATATGGAGAGAGGTTAGAAGAAGGAGCAAGGTTCAGAATATGCTGTCTGCCAGCCTAAGCTGCCTTTATGAATGTGTACAAATCCCTATTCCCGTTTTCACTGCAGAGAATAGGCTGCTACATATTGGTCTCGGCTGCACCGTGAGATCAGCTCTCTATCTTCAGGGCCTTTTCCCCTACACACAGCCTCTCTCAAATAAACGGTCCAGGTAGTGTTTCTAGCCAATGCACTGATAGAAGAAATGAGGGTGTTTTATTCCCTCTGAAGAAGACAAGGTGTGAAAGGCAGGCTTTTTAGAAGGGTCACAGCAGGCTATGGATTTTTGCTGGTTGTAAATCAAGCTGTTGATAAAAAGCAACGTGCTTTCCAGGAAGGTGTGATTTGTAGTGGCCCTGACCCAGGACATGGTGAATATACAGCACATTAAATAAGATGTGATGGTCACCTGGGCTACTAGAGCTGGGTGGCTCTAGTATTTTTTAAAAGATGTACATTGAAGACTCTAGAGAGTAGTTTAAAATTATAATCTTTTAGAAGAAGCACTTCATTTGCTGGGTGCAAGGGGCAGCTGTTGGAGTGCATGGCCATCAGAGGGCTCCCCTCCCACTTTGCTTTGAATTCACTCACACCTCTTCCCCAAAAAGGAAGGGCCAGATGGTTTAGGGTAGTGTTACCCAACTTTTTGGAACACATGCCTTATTCAGATAAATATAAAAATCACATACACATACTCCCACTGAGAAATGATTACCTTCTACATAACCCCACCAGCCTGGGAAATTTTACCTAGCTTTACTTGCAGTTGTTTTCATTATGAAAATAATAAGGGATTGTTTTTATTTGCCTTCAAATATTGAAAATGACTTTTCAAACTATACAGTTCTCCCAAGGGTAGATAATGGTCATCCTGCAGAATCAAGAAATACCATATCCCTCATACTCACCAGTCTAGAACCCTTTCCTCACACCATTCCTATGATTGAGATCCTAGCCAAAGGCTCTATTTGGTCTTTGACACTTTATTGTGAGTCTGCGTCACTCTGTTGCTTCTCTGGAGACATGCGCAGATTAAGCCTTATCTCAAATTGGAAGTGAAATGCTTCTGATTGGCGAGCAAACATTCGAAGAGGGAGGTTGGACTCTCAAAAGTCCCAAACCTGGCAGAATCCAGAAACCACACAAGCCTATTGAATCAGCTTCTCCAGGGTTGTGGCCTGAGAATCTTTATTATTGCAAAGTTCCTCCAGGTGTCTCTGACTCATGTCCAGATTTGTAACCAATCAATTGACCCTGTAGTAGACATTTGTCTTTCTTGGTTACTCCAAAACTTTTTTTAACATTCACGTCATATTTGAATAGTTCTACACATTGTGAATCCCATCTTCACACTGAAAAGTCTAAATAAACAATTTTCCTAGATTTCTTTGCTGCTAGATGTGACCGTGTGACAGGTTCTAACATTCAAACGCACTTGTGTGAGACTTTGATTCAGAAAGAGCTACCTAAAGAAACAGCCTGGGCACTGAGAGGCCATTTTTGCTAGTACTAGTACAGGTGACTACCTGAGATTGTCAGTGGTGCTGCAGCTTGCAGATTATGGAAGAAGCTGTGTTGTTCTGAGGTCTGTAATGGCAGCAGCTCCCTCACCAGGCAAATTCAGCAATGTGGTTCTAGATGTTATTTCTAGGAGCTCAGTCTAGAATACTGATTCTCAATCTTGACCATGCATTGGAATCACATGAGGAGATTTTTTTTTTAATTGATGCCTGGGTTCTACTCCAGACAGTCTGATATATGGTACAGGGTATAATATGGGCATTAGCTCCCAGGTGATTAAATGTGCAACCAAGTTTGAGAACCTCTGACCTTGAGCTCCTGCCTCTTTTCCTTCCAGCAAAGATTTAATAAATGCCTTCCCAATTAAAATAGCTAAAATGCATTCTATGGTCTACAACTAAGAAGCCTGACCAGTACAGATTCCTAATATCCTTTCCAATTCTGAAAATATAGAATTTTATGGTGTTCTGCCTTTATAACTTGTTGGAAGGGTACCAAGACAATTCAATGGAGAAAAATAATCTCTTCAACAAATGATGCTGAGACAACTGAATAGCCACATGCAAAAAAATGAAGGTGGAACCCTACCTCACACCATATATAAAAATTAACCCAAAGTGGATCAAAGACCTAAATGTAAGAACTAAGAGTCTAAAACTCTTAGAAGAAAAAATAGATGTAAATCATTTTTTAATTGAAGTATAGTTGATTTACAATATTATGTTAGTTTCACATGTACAGCAAAGTGATTCAGTTATATATTTTTTTCAGATTATTTTCCATTATAGATTATTACAAGATATTGAATATTGTTCCCTGTATTACAGTAAATCTTTGCTGCTTACCAATTTTATATATAGTAGTGTGTACCTGTTAATCCCATACTCCTAATTTATCCCTCCCTGCCTCCCTTTCCCCTTTGTTTTCTATGTCTGCAAGTGTATTTCTGTTTTGTAGATAACGTCATTTGTATCATTTTTTAGATTCCATATATAATATTTGTCTTTATAAGTGGTATTATATAATATTTGTCTTTCTCTGTCTGACTTACCTCACTTAGTATGATATTCTCTAAGTCCATCCATGTTGCTGCAAATGGCAACATTTTACCCTTTTTTATGCCTGAGTAATATTCTATTATATATATATGACACATCTTCTTTATCCATTGCTCTGTTGATGGACCCTTAGGTTGTTTCCATTTCTTGGCTATTGTAAATAGTGCTGCTATGAATATTGGGGTACATGTATCTTTTCAAATTAGAGTTTTTGTCTTTTTCAGATATATGCCTAGAAGTGGCATTGCTGAATCATGTGGTAGCTCTATTTTTTGTTTTTAAATGAACCTCCATAAACTTCCATGGTGGCTGTACCAATTTATGTTCCCACCAACAGTGTAGAATGGTTCCCTTTTCTCCACACCCTCTCCAGCATTTATTATTTGTAGACATTTTGATGATAACCATTCGACCAGTGTGAGGTGATACCTCCTTGTGGTTTTGATTTGCATTTCTGTAATAATTAGTGACGTTGAGCATCTTTTCATGTTCCTGTTGTCCAGCTGTATGTCTTCTTTGGAGAAGTGTCTGTTTAGGTCTTCTGCCCATTTTCTGATTGGGTTGTTTGGTTTTTTGATACTGAGTTGTATGAGCTGTTTGTATATTTTGGAAATTAACCCCTTGTCTTTCACATTAATATTTTCTCCCATTCTGTAGGTTGTCTTTTTGTTTTCTTGATAGTTTCCTTTGCTGTGCAAAAACTTTTAAGTTTGATTAGGTCCCATTTGTTTATTTTTGCTTTTATTTCTTTTGCCTTGGGAGACTGATCTAAGAAAACATTGCTACAATTTATGTTAGAGAATGTTTTGCCTATGTTCTCTTCTAGGAGTTTTATGGTGTCATATCTTATATTTAGGTCTTTAAACGATTTTGAGTTTACTTTTGTATATGGTGTAAGGGAGTGTTCTAACTTCACTAGTTTACGTGAGGCTGTCCAGCTTTCTCAACACCACTTGCTGAGGAGACTGTCTTTTCTCCATTGTATATTCTTGCCACTTTTGTTAAGGATTAATTGACCATAGGTGTATGGGTTTATTTCTTGGCCCTCTAAAATAGATGTAAATCTTCATTACCTTGGATTTGTCATTGATTTCTTTCATATGACACCAAAAGCAAAAACAGCAAGAGAAAAAAAGAGATCAATGGGACATCATCAAAATTTAAAACCTGTGTGCCTTAATAAAGGACATCATCAAGGAAGTAAAAAGACAACTGACAGGTTGTAAGAAAATTTTGCAAATCAGATATCTGATAAGTAAGTTGTATCTAGATACACACTCTTAAAGAAAAACAAACAAAAACAAAACAAACAAAAAGAAATCCTGCAACTCAATAATAAAAAAAAAATAACCTAATTTAAAATGGGTAAAGGATCTGAATAGACATTTCTCCAAACAATATGTAAAAATGGCCAATAGCACATAAAAAGATGTTTAACATCATTAGTCATTAGAGAAATGCAAATCAAAATCACAATGAGATACCACTTCCTACCCACTGGGATGACTACTTAAAAAATGGAAAATAGGGCTTCCCTGGTGGCACAGTGATTGAGAGTCTGCCTGCCGATGCAGGGGACACGGGTTCGTGCCCCAGTCCGGGAAGATCCCACATGCCGCGGAGTGGCTGGGCCCGTGAGCCATGGCCGCTGAGCCTGCGCGTCCGGAGCCTGTGCTCCTCAATGGGAGAGGCCACAACAGTGAGAGGCCCGCATACCACCAAAAAAAAAAAAAAAAAAAAAGGAAAATAACAAGTGTTGGTAAAAATGTGGAGAAATTGGAACCCTTAAACACTACTGGTGGGACTGTGGTACAGTTCCTTAAAATGTTAAACATAGTGTTACCATATAACCCAGCAATTCCACTCCTAAGTACATATCCACGAGTAATGAAAGCATATGTCCATATAAAAACTTGTACGTGAATGGTCATAGCAGCATTATTCATAGTAGCCAAAAAGTGGAAAAAACCCAAATGTCCATCAACTGATGAGTGGATAAATACAAAGTGATTTGTTCATACAAGAGAATATTATTCAACAATAAAAATGAACGAAGTACTAATACATGCTACAGCATGGATAAGCCTTGAAAACACTATGGTAACTGAAAGAAGCCAGTCTCCAAAAAAACACATATCCAGAATACACAAGTCTATAAAGAGAGAAAGTTGATCAGTGGTTTTCTAGGGCGGAGAGGTTTGAGAGAAAATGAAGTGTGGCTGCTAATGGGTATGGGGTTTCTTTTGGGGATGACAAAGGTGTTCTGAAATGTATTGTAGTCATAGTTGCACAAGTTTGTGAATATACTAAAAACCATTGAACTGTACAATTTAAAGATATGCTATGGGAATTGTATCCCAGTGAGGCTGTTATAAAAAAAAAATTTTGGAAGGATTTCAAAGCTTGGCCTCTGGCAGAGGAAATATTTGGGAACAAGAGTGATGGAGAATCTTTCTAGGACTCAGAAAATCATCTCAGCAGTCAGCTACCTTCTCTGCCTGTTGGTAAAGTGCACTGCAGAAAGGCATGTTCCCCAAAACAACAGGGGACCCTAAAATAGGTGATAGCAGAAGGAACAGTTTTAACAGCAATTAAAATACTTTTTGAGAGGAAGTTGGGAAAATAATAGTGCGTGACTAGTCAGCCTCTTTCTTGTAGTCAGAAAGAAGGTAAAGGGAGAGGAGTAATTGTCCTGGATGTCCTCAGGTGGGTTGCAAGACATGGATGAATGCCGAAGCCAGGGAGAAAACCTGATCTGAGCCAACACAGAGACAGATGAGTTTGGGAGGGTAGGACCAAGGCAGAGAGGAGGTACAAAATCCCTACAGAAAATGGGAATATAAGAAATGTTTGAGAGCTTTGCGTCACTGAACTGTTAATAGAGGTTACCTCTGCGGAGAAGCTCAGAGTGGAAGGAGAGAGGGAACTTTCACTGTTTATTGTATTTTTCTTCCTTGTTATTAAAATTTTTTTACAAGGAACATGTGTTTGTTCATTGTAAATACATGTAAATACTTTGTGATTAACAACATAAGAATCAACTAGTTTGCTTTAGCAAATGTGAGCATGACTATTTAAATGAGAAGAAGATCAGGAAGAGAACCACCTCGCAGAATGAAGGGGAAACAGGAGAGAAAAGGAACAAAGGATGGGGGGACAAAACTCACCACCAAAACGGCATTTGGAAAGGGAAGTAAATATATTATTACTTCAATTTTTTAAAAAATTAGTGCAGAAAAGTTTTTGTAGCACAGGATAACAAATAAAGACTGTGCCCTTGATTTTGTACTTGCCTATTTCAGTGATTTTCTCAAGATCACATAATTAAAGGTAGATGAGAATTTTAGTAAAAGAAAACTGGAATAGATAGATTGGAATGTTGAACGCCAGGCTAATATTTTAGTTTATTCTGCAGACAATGAGGATTTCCTGAAGAATTCTGACCAAGTGGAATTGTGTTTGGTAGTGATATGGTTCCCAAACCTGGCTGTGCATCAAAATCCTAGAGTTAGCTTTAAAACATAGAGAGATTCTGGGACCTACCACCTTTCTTATTCAGTAGGTTTGGGCTAAGGTCCAGGAATCTACATTTATAAACCTCATGTGTTTCTGATGGTCTATCATATTTAGGAATGGGTGGAATATAGGATAGATTAGAGTGCAGGAAATAATGTAAACAGGGAGAAAGACAGAAGGTTTCCAGAAAAGTTCCGGTACAGGGTGCTGCAGCACTGAACTGGAATGGTGGTAGAAAGAAAAGAATCAACATGACCATCATTATGAAGATGGAATCAATACGATTTGGTGAGTGCTTGACTGTACTGTACATCCCATGTGGCAAATATCAGCCTGTTTTACTGACTACTGTGTATCCCAGAACCTTGCACAGTGTACCTGATGTAGTAAGGGCTAAATAATATTAACTGAATGAATGAATGAAAAAGAGAAAGGCAAAGCTGACCCCAGGGGTCTGAGTAGGGTAAATTAACACTGGTCGTACAGATATTTAGGGAATCTGGTTTCAGGAGAAATAATGGGACGGATTTTCCATGGTTGAGTCAGAAAGAATGGTGAGATGTTCAATGCTTTAGGGATTATGGAGGAAGTTGTGCCTACACCGCTCTAGGGCATTGTGGCTAGGACAGTACCGGGAAGAAGTCTGGAGAATGTTTTCACTGTTTGAAGTCTTTATATAACTGTCTACAATATTGGGCTCTGTGAGACATTCAGTTGGGTCATCAGGTCTTGCTGTGTTCTTTGACTGCAGGTGGGAGGTTCACAACTAGGTGGTTTTCTACATCTCCCCATTTGTAGCTTTTAATTAGGTCAGCTCCCCCAACACCTTCCGTCAGCATCCATGAAGGAGTTTGTACTCCAGCCATGTTCACCCATTCATCCAGCTATACCCTAGCTCTTCTCACCTCAAATCCCCTTTTACATCTGTCACAGCCCTCTTCTCCACAACTCCCAACCCCAATAACCACAGTCTGCTCCTATGTCTACTTGGCCCTTGCCCTTTGGGTTCTGCTTCCCTTTCACAAAGAGATGGAGCTTTTGCTGGCTGGACCCTGAGCGTCCTCTCAGAAATGTTTTTGTACTTTCATTCTGCCTCTCTCTGCTCCTGGCCACCCTGGACATCAGCTTCCAGGCTGGGACCCCACTACACTTGCTTCATTCTCCCCAAAAGGAGGGTCAAAAAAGCATGTAACAGCTTTGAAAAAGAAATGGGACATTTCCATCCTCCTTATAAGAGGAACAAAGACCTGAACTAGTCCTGTGGTCCATTTCCATTTAGGGTGAATCATACCTGGGTGTACTTATACATCAAATAGAATGTCATCTTTCCTATGGAATCTTAGGAATTGCTTTAAATTTTTTAATAAATTAAAATTAAAAGGACCACCCTGACACCCAGGTACCATATTACATTGGAATTAGCTGTGTGACTGTAAGCAAGTCATTTCACTTTAATAAGGTTGATTTTGCTAAATGATGAACACTATCCCTTCTAAGTCTAACACTCTTTGACCTAGTAAATGTATCCCTTTGTTTCTGATCTCTCTATCCTGAGGTGGAGGAGAGGTTGAGATGGGGTATGTGGGCCCACAAACACTGGGGAGAAACATGGGAGTGGCACATTGTAGTTTCCCTGGTTAACGCTGGGGAGGGAATGCCAGGAGGCCAACTGGTCCAGCCAGGCTGGAGTGGCTTCCCTGAAAAGGTTCTTCATAGACACAGGCACCTGATGTGAGGCCTAGGAGCCAAAGTCTGCAGATAAATGAAGGTCAGAGGATTTGGGAATGTGACAGCCATGAGTAGTGGAGTCAGTACAAAATGAGAAGTGATATGAGAAAATTCCAGGTAGATAGGCTTTGCCCTGAGTTTCTATTCCCTGTTTCTGTAGGTAGTCAGTCCCACTAAAGGGGGCCAGGACAGAACTCGGCATGCTGAGGTCTAATCCTGGCTGCCTTGGCTGCATCGAAGGATTTATTGAGTACCTACTCTACTCTCTGATTTCCCTTGCCCAACTCCCTTCCCCAGACAAGCAACATTCTGCTGTTACCAGTTTTCCCAGAGTCAGACTGATGCACCTGGAGACATGCTCCCACTGTCTCAACTAGATGTTATTGAATGGAGGAGCTACAATTCCAGTCATCAAAGGGAACAATAGGTAATGTTATGTAAAGAAAGGGAGAGGGTAATGTGTGTTTGTGGAACCAAGGAGCTAGGCCCCATTTTGTCAGGAGTGCAAACTTCTGGGTCGTCAGAAAGGTAAGGGTGTCATATGTACAGGATGTCACATTGTACTCTGCCCCTTCCATTCTTTATCTGTGAAGGGAGCTGCTAGTTAGGAAGACAAGTCTTTATTATAAGGATTGTTTGCTTATTTCAAACTATTTTTTTTCCCTCTTGTCTCTGATTTCTCCTTCTTTTATTTTTAAAATCAACTTTAAAAAACACTTTTTGAACAGTCAGGCTGTTGCCAGTTTTTTACTATTATAAACACTACCATGATAAACAGCTTTATACATACATCTTTGTATATTTGTTCAATTATTTCCTGAGGAAAAATTCCTGGAAGTAAAATTGCTGAATCAAAAGAAGTTGATGTTTTAGAGGAATTTAATAAAATTTGCTAAATTACAAGCCAGAAATGTAACAATATACATGCCATCAATCAATTATGACAGTACCCTTTCTCCATATGCAACAAACATTTTCAAATCTTTGCTAATTCTGAAAGGTTAAAAATATGTCTCCTTTTTGAATTAATTTCATTTTCAGTTGCCAAAGATTTTTTTGTTACTTATGTTTATTTGCCATTTTAATTTCTTCTTTTTATGAGTTTCCTTTTCCTGTTCTATGCTTATTTTTCTTTCACAACATTTAGCTTTATCTTATTTATTAGTAAGAGCTCTTTATATATTAAGACTATTAACCCTTTGTCCACCGTTGAAAGTATTTTTCCAGTTTTTCCTTTGTCTTTCTTTTTCCCCCCTGGTCTCTGATTAATAACATTCTCCCGTATTCCAACCAAGTGATCAAATCTGGCTTGGGAAAAACATAACCCAGAGAATCAAGAGTCTCGTAATGGATCTTCATTACTTGCTGATATATTTCCTTCTGCTACATCTCCAGGATCTTCCACTCTTTTTTTTTTTTTTTTTTTTTTTTTTTGGATCTTCCACTCTTGCTCCAAAAAATATGAGGCCACATCATTAAATGTCATGATTACCAAAGCAGGCTAGGCCATAGTGCTTTGTGGTCCCACCCAGCCCCAACACAGCAATGCCCAGTGTCCCGGAAGCTTCCTGGCACCTTCCCTACCCTGAGGCCTTCCATTCTGCCAGACCCCTGTCCTTTGTCTTTATCATTGTGGCATTCACTTTGCTTTGTCTTTCTTGATCATAAAATTTTTTTATTTTTGTTTAGACAAATCTGATACTTGCCTTTAGAAGAAAAAATCCTGAAAGAAGCTAGAGGAAAAAATCACCTTAATTATAGGAAACAAAGATAAGAATTACATCAGACTTCTCCTTAAAAACCATGTAAGCGAGAAGAGAATAGAGTGAAATATTTAAAGTGTTGAACCAAAACCAAAAGCCACCAAACTAGAATACTGTATCCAGTGAAATTATCTTTCAAAAGTGAAGGAGAAGTAGAAACTAATACAACATTGTAAAACAACTATACCCCAATAAAAAAATAATAAAATGAAAATTAAAAAATTAATTAAAAGGGGGCTTCCCTGGTGGCGCAGTGGTTGAGAGTCCGCCTGCCAGTGCAGGGGACACAGGTTTGTGCCCCAGTCCGGGAAGATCCCACATGCCGCAGAGTGGCTGAGCCTGTGAGCCATGGCCGCTGAGCCTGCACGTCTGGAGCCTGTGCTCTGCAACGGGAGAGGCCACAACAGTGAGAGGCCCGCGTACCGCAAAAAAAAAAAAAAAAAAATTAATTAATTAATGTTTTTAAAAAGTGAAGGAGAAATAAAGACTTTTTCAGACAAAGAAAAGCAAGGGAATTTATCACCAGTCATCCTGCCCTTGCAAGGAGTGTTAAAAGAAGCTCTTCAGAGAGAAGAATATATAGATCATATATACAGAACTATAGAATGTATAGATCAGAAACTCAGATCTACATTTGAAGAAAGAAGAATATTAGAGAAGAAACCAATGAAAGTAAAATAAAATCTTATATTTTTGTTATTCTTAATTGATCTAATAGATAACTGCTATTAGATCTAATAGATCTATTAGATCTAATAGATATTGATGTAATATATATTGTTCAAAAATAACAATAGCAATAATGTATTGGTTGATTATACCTTATGAATAAGTGAAATGAATGACAGCAATATTATAAGGGACAAGAGGGAAAAATTGGGAATAGTCTGTTATAAGGTACCTGTCCTACCTATGAAGCAGTACAATGTTATTTTAAAATAGACTTAAGGACTTCCCGGTGGCACAGTGGTTAAGAATCCACCTGCCAGTGCAGGGAACACGGGTTTGATCCTCGGTCTGGGAAGATCCCACATGCTGTGGAGCAACTAAGCCCATGCACCTGAACTACTGAGCCTGCTCTCTAGAGCCCACAAGCCACAACTACTGAAGTCCACATGCCTAGAGCCCGTGCTCCACAATAAGAGAAGCCACTGCAATGAGAAGCCCGTGCACCGCAACGAAGAGTAGCCCCCTCTCGCCGCAACTAGAGAAAGCCCGCGCGCAGCAACCAAGACCCAACACAGCCAAATAAATAAATAAAATCCTTTTAAAAAAATTTAAAAAATAAAGTAGACTTAAATTGGTTGTAAATGTGTATTGCAAACCCTAGGGCAAGCATTTTTAAAAATTTTAAAGAAGTATAATTAATGTGCTAAGAGAAAATGGAATAATATAAAATGCTCAATTAAAAACAGAGAAGGCAGGATGGGAGGAAGCAGGACTGTGTGAGGTCACTTCCTGTGTGCAGGGTGGCTTCCTGCCTCCCACCCTTGCTCTCTTTTTGGCTGCCCTCGTGGTTGCATGCAGGCCCCTGGGAAGGGCCTGTCCCAGTCGGCTTTGGCCTACCACCGCAGCAATCCCACCTGGCTGAAGTTAACTTCTGACAACAGGAAGGAGCAGATCTACAAACTGGCCAAGAAGGGCCTGCCTCAGGGTGATCCTGAGAGTCTCACATGGTGTTGTTTTATGACAGGCAATAAAATCTTGAGAATTCTTAAGTCCAAAGGACTTCCTCCTGATCGTCCTGAGTACCTCTAGCATTTAATTAAGAAAGTTGTTGCTGTTCAGAAGCATCTTCAGAGAAACAGAAAGGATAAAGATGCTAAATTCCTTCTGATTCTGATTAAGAGCTGCATTCACAGCTTGGCTCAATACTGTAAGACCAAACCAGTCCTCCCCTCATGCCACCCCCCCCCCCAATTTGGAGATACTAGTTATCCACAGCCTCTGCCCTGGTTGCATAAATTTGTCCATGTACTCAAGCAATAAAATCATTGTTTAACTAGAAAAAAAAAAAAACAGAGAAGGCAGAAAAAGAGGGGAAGACAAGAAACAAGGGACAAGTGCAATGACTAGAAAACAGTTGCAAATATGGTAGATATTAATCCAATTATATCAATAATCATTTTAAATATGAATGATCTAAATATACCATTAAAAGACAGAGACTGATGGGGCTTTCCTGGTGGCACAGTGGTTGAGAGTCCACCTACCGATGCAGGGGACACGGGTTCGTGCCCCGGACCGGGAGGATCCCACATGCCGCAGAGCGGCTGGGCCTGTGAGCCATGGCCACTGAGCCTGCACGTCTGGAGCCTGTGCTCTGCAACGGGAGAGGCCACAACAGTGAGAGACCCACGTACCACAAAAAACAAAAAAACAAAACAAACAAAAAAAACTACAATGAGGTATTACTTCACACCAGTCAGAATTGCCATCATTGAAAAGTCTACAAATAATAAATGCTGGAGAGGGTATGGAGGAAAGGGAGCCCTTCTACACTGTTGGTGGGAATGTAAATTGGTGCAACCACTCTGGAAAACAGTATGGAGGTTCCTTAAAAAACTAGAAATAGAGTTACTATATGATCCTGCACTCCTAGGACTATATCTGGAGAACATGCTAACTCAAAAGATACACGTACCCCAATATGCATAGCAGCACTATTTACAATGGCCAAGACATGGAAGCAACCTAAGTGTTCATCAACAGATAAATGGATAAAGAAGATGTGGTATACACACACACACACGCACACACACACACACACATACATATGGACTTCCCTGGTGGCGCAGTGGTTAAAACTCCACGCTTTCAATGCAGGGGTCCCAGATTCAATCCCTGCTCAAGGAACTAGATCCCACATGCATCCCGCAACTAAAAGTTTGCATGTCACAAGTAAGGAGCCACCTGCCGCAACTAAGGAGCTTGTGAGCCACAACTAAGGAGCACAAATGCCACTACTACAGAGCACGCCTGCCACAACCAAGACCTGGAGTAACCAAATAAATAAAATAAAAAAATATTGGACTTCCCTTGTGGCACAGTGGTTAAGAATCCTCCTGCCAATGCAGGGGACACGGGTTCGAGCCCTGGTTCAGAAAGATCCCACATGCCACAGACCAACTAAGTCTGTGTGTCACAACTACTGAACCTGCACTCCAGAGCCCACAAGCCACAACTACTGAGCCCTCATCCTACAACTACTGAAACCTGTGTGCCTAGAGCACATGCTCCACAACAAGAGAAGCCACCACAATGAGAAGCCCGTGCACTGGCAACAAGAGAAGCCCCCACTCGCCACAAATAGAGAAAAGCCCGCGTGCAGCAATGAAGATCCAACACAGCCAAAAATAAATTAATTAATTTAAAAAATATATATATATAGATAAACACACACACACACACACTGGAATATTACTCAGCCATAAAAAAGAATGAAATCTTGCCATTTACAGCAACATGGAGGGACCTAGAGATTATCATATTAAGTGAAGTAAGTCAGACAATCATACAATATCACTTACAAGTGGAATCTAAAAAAATGATATAAATGAACTAATTTACAAAACAGAAACAGACTCACAGACATAGGAAACAAACTTACGGTTACAAAACCATAACCATATGGTTGTGGGGGGTTGGCAGGGGGCAGGGTAGAGATAAATTAGGAGTTTGGGATTAACGTATACACACTACTACGTATAATATAGATAAACAACAAGGACCTACTGCAAAGCACAGGGAACTATATTCAATATCTTGCAATAACTTATAATGGAAAAGAATCTGAAAAAGAATATGTATATATTCAATTATATATATAACTGAATCACTTTGCTGTACACCTAAAACTAATACAACATTGTAAATTAACTATACTTCAATTTTTTTAAATGGTTTAAAAGTATATTTGCCTTGGGAATGTTTCTTTTTTAAATGATCCTGTCTGTTTACTGAAGGACAATTTATATACCATAAACCTACCCATTGTAAGTTTACAGTTATATCAGTACTTCCAATAGAATTTGTACATGGTAGAAATGTTCTGTGATAAGCAAAGTCTAATCAGCAGCAGTAGCCACCCAAAATGTGGCTAGTGTAACCTAGAAAAAATATTTTTTATTGAGGTAAAATTCATGCTATATAAAATTTGCCATTTTAACCATTTTAAAGTGTACAATTCACTGGCATTTATTATTTTCACAGTGTTACATAACCATCTCTATCTAGTTCCAAAATATTTCATCACCCCAAAAGAAAACTCCACACCCATCAAGCAGTAACTCCTCCTATCCCCTTCCCCCACCCTTTAGCAACCTGTAATCTGCTTTCTGTCTCTTTAGATTTGCCTATTCTGGATATTTCATATAAATGGAGTCATACAATATGTGACTCTTTATATCTTACTTCTTTCACTTAGCATAATGTTTTCAAGGTTCATCCATGTTGCAGCGTGTGCCAGTATTCCATTCTTTTTTATAGATATACCACAGTTCGTTTATCCATTCGTCAGTTGATGGACAGTTGGGTTGTTTCCACCTTTTGGTTATTGTAAATAGTGCTGGTATGAAAATTCATGCCAACTTTTGTTTGAATATCTGTTTTCAGTTCTTTTGGGTATATATCTAGGAGTGGAATTGTTTGGACATGTGATAATTCTGTTTAACTTTTTTAAGAAATTGCCAACATGTTTTCCTCAGCAGCTCTATTACTTTACATTCCCAGGAGCAATGTACAATGATTCCAGTTTCTCTGCATCCTCATCAACACTTGTTCTTTTCTTTTCTTTTCTTTTTTTAAATTATAGCTATCCTAGTGTGTGTGAAGTAGCATCTCATTGTGGTTCTGATGTGCATTTCTCTGGTGACTAATTATGCTGAGCACCTTTCATGTGCTTATTGGCCAGTTGTATGTCATCTTTGGAGAAATGTCTATTTGGTTCTTTGCCCGTTTTGGAATTGGGTTGTTTGTCTTTTTGTTATTCAGTTGCAAGAATTCTTAATGTGTTCCAGATATTCCTTATCAAATATATGATTTGCAAATATTTTCTCCCATTCTGTTTGTTGTTTTTTCACTTTTGATGGCGTCCTTTTGTTCACAAACATTTTTAATTTTTATGCCAAATTTATCTATTTTTTCTTTTGTTACTTGTACTTTTGATGTCATATCTCAAACTCTATTGCCAAAGCAAAGGTTATAAAGATTTACTCATATATTTTCTTCTAAGAGTTTTATAGTTTTAGCCCTTACATTTAGGTCTTTGGTTTACTTTGAGTTAATATTCATATGTGGTGTAAGGTAGGGATCCAACTTCACTCTTTTGCATGTGGCTATTCAGTTGCCCCAGAATGATTTATTAAAGAGATTATTCTTTCCTTATTGAAAGGTCTTGGCACCATTTAATTGACCATAGGTTTATGGATTTATTTCTGGACACTCAATTCTATTCCTCTGAATAATACAATTTTAATAAATTTAAATTTAAATAGCCACATATGCCTAGTGGCAACCATATTGGAGAGCACAAAATTAGATGAGTTTTAGTTAATTCAGTTGTGCAACCATCACCACAGTCCAGATTTAGAACACTTCCATCATGGGATTCTTCTTTTTTTTTTTTTAATTAATTAATTAATTTATTTGGCTGCATTGGGTCTTCGTTGCTGCACGCAGGCTTTCTCTAGTTGTGGCGAGCAGGGGCTACTCTTTGTTGTGGTTCACGGGCTTCTCATTGCGGTGGCTTCTCTTGTTGCAGAGCACAGGCTCTAGGCGTGCGGGCTTCTGTAGTTGTGGCATGCAGGCTCAGTAGTTGTGGCTCATGGGCTCTAGAGCGCAGGCTAAGTAGTTGTGGCACACAGGCTTAGTTGCTCCGCAGCATGTGGGATCTTCCCGGACCAGGACTCGAACCCATGTCCCCTACATTGGCAGGCGGATTCTTAACCACTGCACTACCAGGGAAGCCCTATCATGGGATTCTTAATAATTTTTAATTTCTGTTACTTCTTTCCACTTACGATTTTTTAGTTTTACTCCAATTAAGTTTTGACTATGATCCAGCGTTTAGGTATATGCATAATTTTTATGTTAGTAGAATTCATAAACTTTTGGATTAACTTGTTGGCTATTTTTCCTTTTGACTGTTAATTGACATCAGGGCAAAAAGAAAATGAGAATTTTGCTTAAGAATGGAGGTCAGATGGAAAAGAGAGGAAATTTGGGAGTAGAGGGCATATCATGGGAAAGGTGATAGAGGGGACATCAGGAGCACAATGGACACAACCAGGCCCACTTTTCCAGGGTCAGATCAAAAAGGGGAAAAGTCGTTAGGGCCAAATCTCTCCTAGTCAGGGTTCTTTCGGTAAGTGTTCACTCTTTAGGGGATAAAATGTCCAATATTTCATATTTTTTTTCTCCCTCTCTTCTCTTCTGAGATGGTGAACTGGCTTACAGAGGAGGAGTATCACTTACATGACCACATGGCAGTGGAGGCACTGGGACCCGTATGATGTCTTCTGGCTCCTTACTGGCCTTGGTTGTAAAGTGATTCAATCAGACAGTTTTCTGAACTGGAGACAACTGAAGAAAAGCTAGTCCTGTCTGACTATTGTGGTTGATATGCTGGCAACCATAACTGGATCCCCGTCACCACAACGATGTGTTCTTGGTGCTAATGTTCCCCACCTCTGAATTTCTCTTTATTCTATCCCCCATTCTTCCCAAGTCCGCTGAAGCTCCTAGCCCTAGCCCTGTTCTTTACCTCCCAACATGGTGGCACTGATGGTCCCTGGGCTTCTTTGCCTAGGGCAGCAAGTTTTGGGTAGAAGTATACTTCACATTATGGAAGAAATAGTATAGTCTGGACTTCCCTGGTGGCGCAGTGGTTAAGAATCTGCCTGCCAATACAGGGGACACGGATTCAATCCCTGGCCCGGGAAGATTCCACATGCAGCAGAGTAACTAAGCCTGTGCACCAGATCTGCTGAGCCTGCACTCCAGAACCTGTGAGCCACAACTACTGAGCCCTCGTGCCACAACTACTGGAGCCTGCATGCCTAGAACCCGTGTTCCACAGCAGGAGAAGCCCAGGCACCACAACGAAGAGTAGCCCCCACTTGCCACAAGTAGAGAAAGCCCGAGCGCAGCAACAAAGACCCAATGCAGCCAAAAATAAATAGATAAAATAAATAATAATAAAAAAAGAAAGAAAGAAATAGTATGGTCTGAGTCCTTCAGGTTAGTCATTGATGTGTAAAGTAATTTAGAAAGTCTTTCATCTTTTCATGACACCAGGTTTTCACCACAATTTTTTTTTTACTGGAAAAAGAGCTGAGTAATGATTTTTTAAAGCAGGTATCCATCCTCCTGAAGCTCTGAAACCTATTGCTACAGTGGATGGCAAGTCCCATGAGAACAAGATTTAGAGAATATAGAAATATATATGACAATCTCTCCCTCTCTCTCTCTCTCTCTCTCTCTCTCTATATATATATATATATATATATTTCCCCTGCGTTATACTTTCTCTTCCCCATACGCTCCATAAAAGAAAGACCTTGTACACCTTTTTTACTTCTGCACCCGACCTCCTACAATAGTGCATGGCATATAAGAAGGGCATACAGGCTTCCCTGGTGGCGCAGTGGTTGAGAGTCTGCCTGCCGATGTAGGCGACACGGGTTCGTGCCCCGGTCCGGGAAGATCCCACATACCGCGGAGTGGCTGGCCCCGTGAGCCATGGCCGCTGAGCCTGCGCGTCTGGAGCCTGTGCTCCGCTACGGGAGAGACCACAACAGTGAGAGGCCCGCGTACCACAAAAAATAAATAAATAAAAGAAGGGCATACAAGTTTCCTGGGTGGATGGGTGAATGAATGGGGTACAACTGCATCCTGCATTGTTCAGTGTGACTAAATTTAGGAAGAAAATTGTGCTGCTAATAAAAAACTAAGCAGAAATGAGTTTCAAACCACCTAATTGTTTTGTTTGCTCATGCCACTATTTTCTCTGAGTCCAGAATTAACTGTTTCATCTAGTTATTGATCAATGTTACAAAAAGCTAATGCTAATACAAATAATTCTTCAATCTCTGCCCTCACCAAGGGGAACTGCTACACATATAATTCAAATGATCAGATAAATGTGTACCTGATGTGCATGTTTTTAAGTTGAGGAATTTCTGGCCTTAAGGTTAATTTTAAGCAGTCAGACTTGGTCTTACACATTACATATTTTCATTAACACTGTTGCTGCCTAGAGAAAAATTTCCCTCTATTGGGAAATTTGCTATGAGTTGCTATGAGTAATTCAAAATTTTTTGATTCTGAAAGTAATATGAACTTACTGTAGAAAATTTGAAAATTGATAAGAACTTTTGCTTGTTTTGCTGAGTTGGTGGTGGATGTATGCATATTTGGAGAAGCAATTTTTTCTGTATAAAAAAGGAGAGAGATTCTGAGGCCTGAGATGGGGAAGATCTGGAATTGAGGAAGCCAGAAATCAGCCTATCTAGGTACCAGCTTGTCTAAGTGCTACCCAGGAAAGGACAACAAAAAGGAAACCTTGTTTGGCTTGTAGCTGGAGAGAAGGGAGAGATGAAGCATATATTAGTCAGGGTTCTCCAGAAAGTCAGAACCAATAGGAGATATAAAAATAGACTTATTAGGAGGAATTGCCTCACACAATTATGGAGGCTGAGAAGTCCTATTTGCCATCTGTAAGCTGGAGACCCAGGAAAGCTGGTGATGTAGTTCCCGTCCAAGTCAAAAGGCCTGAGAACCAGGAGAACTGATGGTATACCTTCTAGTACAGTTCAAAGGCCTGAACCAGAGAGCCAATGGAGTAACTTCCAGTGCTAGGGCAGGAGACTACCTATGTCCAGCTCAAGTAGTCAGGCAGAGAGAGCAAATTCTCCCTTCCTTCACCTTTTTGTTCTATTCAGACCCTCAACAGATTACATAATTGGAAAGGGAATCTGCTTTATTCAGTCTAGGGATTCAAATGCTAATCTCTTCAGGAAACACCTTCACAGACACACCTAGAAATAATGTTAACTGGATATCTGGACATCCCATGGCCCAGTCAAGTTGACACATAAAATTAGCCATCACAAGGCACACCTGAAGGAAATATATGAAGGGTTGTGAACTGTACAGTGTAAAACTCTCCTCTGTCTTCTTATAAAATCTTGAATACAAAGCAACACTTGGTCTTAATGGAATCCTCCTGGGGAACAAAAGAGATATTGAGTCCTATTTAGCAATCAGTTGCAGGCTATGAAAGAACCATATTAGCCATAGGGACTAACACGGAAAAATCTTAAAAGAAGAAAACGTAAACGCTCTAATTCCACTTTACAACAATGACCTTTATTGACCTTGTGGTATGTTTCTTACCTTCTTTTGCATATGTATGTATATGTAAGTTTGTGAGTATACATATGCAATAAAATTGGGACTGCATCATATAAATAGTTTAATGTTCTACAGTTTTTACCTTACATTAAATCATGACTATTGAATATTATTAAATATTATTCAAAAACATGATATTTAGTGCCTGTGTAATAGTTCCTGAATACAGATATACCAGTTATTTCATTACATCTCTATTATAGATATTTATCAGTTTCCAAATTTTTATTATTACAAGAACTCTAGCATGAATATCTTTTAATGTAAATCTACATGGGCATCTATAATTCTTTCCTTAGGGTCGAGTTTAGCCAGTCAAAGGGCATGAAACTTTTTGACTCTTGATCTATTCTGCCGTTTTGCCAAAACACCTTTCAAAGTGCGTGATTTACACTGTCACTAGCACAACAACAGAAAGATTATTTTCACCTGTTTTTGTAGTTTATATAAATGAAATCACAAGGTGTGCTCTCTTTTGAGTCTGATTTCTTTTCCGCAATACATGTTTGTGAGATTCATTCATATTGTTGCATACAGTTGCAGATTGTTTCTTCTTACTGCTGTTAGAGTTCATTGTGTGACTATACCACAATTTATTTATCCATTGATGAGCATTTGGGCATTTTCCTATTCTGCATTATTATGAATAGTGCTGCTCTGACGTGTCTTTTGGAGAATACATGTCCACTTTTCTGTGGTTAGTTACCTAGAAGTAGAATTGCTGAGTACACACATATTTAACTTTAATAGATAATGTCAAAATTGTTTCTGAAGTGGTCATAACCAATTTACATCCCATCAGCAAGGTGCAAGAGTTAAAGTTGCTTCACATCCTTACCAATGTTTAATATTGTTAGTGGGGTTTTTTTTTTAACATCTTTATTGGAGTATAATTGCTTTACAATGTTGTGTTAGCTTCTTCTGTATAACAAAGAAAATCAGCTATATGTATACATATATCCCCTCTCTCTTGCATCTCACTCCCACCCTCCCTATCCTACACCTCTAGCTGGTCACAAAGCACCGAGCTGATCTCCCTGTGCTGCTTCCCACTAGCTATCTATTTTACATTTGGTAGTGTATATATGTCAATGCTACTCTCTCACTTCGTCCCAGCTTACGCTTCCCCCTCCCCGTGTCCTCAAGTCCATTCTCTACATCTGTGTCTTTATTCCTGTCCTGCCCCTACGTTCATCAGAACCTTTTTTTGTTTGTTTAGATTCCATATATATGTGTTAGCATACAGTATTTGTTTTTCTCTTTCTGACTTACTTCACTCTGTATGACAGACTCTAGGTCCATCCATCTTACTACAAATAACTCAGTTTCGTTTCTTTTTATGGCTAATATTCCATTGTATATATGTGCCACATTTTCTTTATCCATTCATCTGTCAATGGACACTTAGGTTGCTTCCATGTCCTGGCTATTGTAAATAGAGCTGCAGTGAACATTGTGGTACATGACTCTTTTTGAATTATGGTTTTCTCAGCGTATATGCCCAGTAGTGGGATTGCTGAGTCATATGGTAGTTCTATTTGTAGTTTTTTAAGGAACCTCCATACTGTTCTCCGTAGTGGCTGTATCAATTTACGTTCCCACCAACAGTGCAAGAGGGTTCCCTTTTCTCCACACCCTCTCCAGCATTTACTTTTTGTAGAATTTTTGATGACGGCCATTCTGACCAGTGTGAAGTGATACCTCATTCTGGTGGGTATGTAACACTATCTCATTGTGGTTTTAATTTGAGTTTTCCTGATGACTAATATTGAGTGCCTTTTCATATGTTTATTAGCCATTTAGATATACTCTTTTGTGAAGTATCTGTTCAAATTTTTGCTTTTTTTTTTTCTATCCAGTAAGTTGGATACATGCATGCAAATATCTTTTCCCACTCTATGGGTTCTCTTTTTACTTTCTCAGTGGTATCTTTGCATGAACAGAAGTTTTTAATTTTAATATGGTTAATTTATCAATTTTTTCTTTAATGGTTAGTGCTTTTCGTGACTGTTTAAATAATCTTTACCCATTCCAAGACCATGAAGATGTTCTGAAAGGTTTTTTTTTCTCCTTCATATTTAGATTTGGAATCCATCGGGAGTTGTTTAATGTGTATGGTGTGAGGTAAGGGTTCAGATACATTTTATTCCATACAAATTGTCAATTCACTCAGCACCACTTAATTGAAAAACCGTCTTTTACCCTCTGCCTTACATTATTTATTGCCTTTGTTATAAATCAGGTGACCATGCATATGTGGTTCTCTTTCTCCATTCTGTTCCAGTGGTTGATTGGTTTGTGTATTCTTGAACCAATATAATAATGTCTTAATTACTAGAATATCTGGCAGTTTAAGTTCTTCAGCTTGTTTTCAAGATTGCCTTGTTTGCCCACTTTTATAATGGGATACTAGGGAATTTTTTCTTATTGCTATGTAAAAATTTCTTACTTATAAAGTATGTTCATCCTTGCCTGTTATATGTAATATAAATATCTTCCCATTTGTCATTTGACTTTTGACTTTATTTATAGTTTCTCTTGCCATAGGGTAGTATTAAATTCTTACAAACTAAAGTCTATTGATATTTTGTGGTTTTCACCCCCCAACTATTTTTACACTTACAAAATTTTTCCCCAATCCCCATGAAATTTAAATGTGACATTTATATCCAAAATATGGAGCATATGTGACTACACAAAAACAAATATCTTCTGCTTAAAATAATCAGTTGTCCTCTTTATTTTCTAGAGTAGGAAGATGAGGTTCAAGGAGGGAAAGAGGGGAGTCAGTACTGCTTAAAATTAGAAAATGAGAATTCCAAGAAAGCATTGGCTTACTTCCCTGAATTGCATCTGCATGGGTCAGTTACCCTTGGTAGAAAAAAACTGTTGCCCCTATTTCATCTGATTTCTCTGGGCAGGTTACTGACCCAATCGGCAGAGAGGATTGCTATGTTAGTGTTATGAGGAGCTGATGGGTCTGGGTTCCAAGGGCTGGAGCTGAAGCTGACAGCTAGCCAGGATCACCCTGCTCCGGAAGTGATCAGCACTCGTAATCAAGAGCCTGCTGGACAGGGCACTATCCTTGCCTTCAGAAGGACGGTCCCAACGCTGTGGCTCACAGGAGGCTGCCTGGGAGCTACTGGCCAAATCAGTGAGGTTTGTAAATATGCCTGACCAAAACAGCAATGGCAGATCAGCTCACAGAATTCCCTGTGTTTACTGTCTCTTCTGGAAGCACAAGGAGAAAGAAGGTAGTTTGGTTATTTGATTTCTTTTTGAGAAAACCAAACCATTGTAATGATTATTAAGAGAGAGTAGAAGCTCAACCAATGAGGGGGAAATATGGTTTTCATTCTAGATTTATTTTGATCCTGTGCTCATTTTTTTGTCTGCAGGGGAAAAAGGGGGAAGCCATAAAACCCATCTTGGTACTATGTGTGTTGTACTTAGTCTGTGGCCAAAGAGAGTATTTTGTTGTTGTTGTTTTTTATGTACTTTTGGCTGTGTTGGGTCTTCGTTTCTGTGCAAGGGCTTTCTCTAGTTGTAGCAAGCGGGGGCCACTCTTCATCACGGTGCACAGGCCTCTTACTATTGCGGCCTCTCTTGTTGCAGAGCACAGGCTCCAGACGTGCAGGCTCAGTCGTTGTGGCTCACGGGTCCAGCCGCTCCGCGGCATGTGGGATCTTCCCAGACCAGGGCTCGAACCCATGTCCCCTGCATTGGCAGGCAGATTCTCAACCACTGCGCCACCAGGGAAGCCCCAAAGAGAGTTTTATGGGAAAGTTTGCTGTGGGCCAGGGAAGCATTTTCTGTTTCATCATTTTAAAAACAAAAACATTAACTAAAACAAAATCTCTCATCTTCTCCCACAAAAAGAAGAAGAAGGAGAAGGAGGAGGAGGAGGGGGAGGGGGGGAGGAGGAGGAAGGGAGGGGGAG
>NW_020837956.1:4635002-4938483 GCF_003676395.1 Aethalodelphis obliquidens
GGGGGAGGAGGAGAAGAAGGAGGAGAAGAAGAAGGAGAAGAAATAGAAGAAGAAGAAGAAATAGAAGAAGAAATAGAAGAAGAAGAAGAAGGAGAAGGAGAAGGAGAAGGAGAAGAAGAAGAAAATGAAAAACCCGCAGAGCCATAGAGCTGCTTGCCTTACTATAATTAATTTTTTATAATTTGTCCTTCCTCAAAATTAATGCATAAGACTGATTGCAGTTATGAAACATTGAAAACTTTTGCTTTTCAGCTACTTAATGTTCTGTTCAGATATCCTTGGAGGAAAGCCAAAAGGGATTAAAATCTTCTGAAACACTAAAAGATGATTATCTTCTTTGGCTCTCCTGTTTGACTTTAAATCTCTAGCTTTTGAAAAAGCTAGAATAAACCAGTTTAGATGGTGACAGCTTTTTTCCTTCTTCTTAAAATGATATTAAATTATAATCCTGTATTCACCTACAATCTCATATTTGAGATTAACTGCAATAAACTGCAGCCTCTATAGACCGTTGTTTTCACTGTACAGAGGGAGCTCTACTGCCCTTGGGTGAGTTCCCCATCTACTGTCTAAAGCCTCAAAGTTCATACTGTAGTTTCACCTTTTAATGAGATTTTCCTGGGATAAAATGAGATTACTCGTAAAGGTTGATACTAATTATTACCTCAGCACGAATGACTTTACCTTCTCTCCAGAGCTAGCTTTGACAGGAAGAAGTTACATGCTCTGGCGGGAGCCAGTCTCAACTGAGGTGGACTGAGGAGGGAGATGGAAGGAGCGGGGAGAAGGTACAGAAAGAACTTTCACGCAACCAGAAAACAGGCACAATGCAGCCTAGCATACACCCCTTCAAAAACACACCTTTGTTTTATGCTTCTTTTCTTTTTTATTTATTTATTTATTTATTTATTTGTGGTACGCAGACCTCTCACTGTTGTGGCCTCTCCCGTTGCGGAGCACAGGCTCCGGACGCGCAGGCTCAGCAGCCATGGCTCACGGGCCCAGCCGCTCCGCGGCATGTGGGATCTTCCCGGACTGGGGCACGAACCCGTGTCCCCTGCATCGGCAGGCAGACTCTCAACCACTGCGCCACCAGGGAAGCCCTTCCTTTCTTTTTCTAACAAGATAAGTGAACTTTTCCTCGGTAAGGCTAAAGTTGGGGTAAGGATTGAAAACCATATTTTGGAAAGGGAAAGACTAGGAAAATGGGAGACAAGGAGGCATCTCCTGGGAGGAGTCACACACTCAGGGTCCCTCAAGACTGAGAAGTCATCATGCTCTGGCTCTACAGAGAGAGCCAAAGGCTTTCAGAGATTGTGTTAAGACCTCACCCTGACCCAAATGCTCAGCCAGTCAGCTCTTCAAGTGTTTGGACCTAGTTTGTCTTTGGATCTAGGCAAAGGCAAAAGTCATATCACTTCTACCGATATGAGAGAAGTTTTCATACATCTGACTCACTCTCAACTTCTATGAAACAATTGATCTTCTGTGAGAAACAACTGATTTCTAATCGGATCTTTCCTAGAAAACCCAGATTACAAGAATATTTATAAACTAGGTTAAAGGTGTTTAGTTAATTATATCCTTAATAAGAGGAAAATACATTTGTTCTTCTCCTGAAACCAAATAAATATGAATGAACTAAGAAACGTTTCAAGACTCTCTTTTCAAAACACTAAAGTCATGATTTTTTAAAAGTTGAATTATGGATACAGAGTCAATACAGTTTTGCATGTAGGTTCAGAAACTCTTTGAGCCCATATAAAATACCTAGATGAACACAATGCTTTGTGCGTAGTAGGTATTCACTCAGCATTAATCAATTAAACACATCTATTGCTCCATTCCCTCCTATTCTGCTGTGTGTTTCTGAAGTCAAATGCGACCATTACCAAGAACTGTTACAGCCTCAGCTTTCCCAGAGACACAGTCCCCACAAGAATCAACTCAAACTAAAGAAGAACAGAAAAGAGTATGTAAACCTCTAGTATTTTTGGTTTTTGATCTCTATTCTGACCCCTGCCTGACTTCCTTTGTGACCAAGTCTGATTTATTCAAGGTCTTGGAACTATGTCCACTTTTTAAAGAAATGGGGATGAAATGAAATCAATTAACTCTGTCTAAAAAGACTAAAATTCCTGAAGCACTTACTGGTTCTAAAGACAAAACTAAGTTTCAAATAACTTTTTGAAGAATCAAGATGCTTTGAAGAGTAAATCTGACACCGAGCCCCACTCAAGTTAACAAAGAAAATGTCTTCTCCCTCTGCCTTCCCTGGAAACACAGCTCTGTCCCCTGCCTTGATCCAGTATTGCAAGGAAAAGGCTGACACCAGGATAAGAGACTAGAGGGAAAAAAGAAAAGAGAAAGTGGATGGACTAGTACATAACATTGCATACCTGAACATCATGGAGCCATATGTAACTTTCTATTTCTGGGAATTTGATCTCAGAACTCACTGGGGACCCCTATCCTCAACACCCTCATCTCGGAATTGGGAGGGAAGTTGCTTCACTTCCAAGTAGATCCCTAACAACTTGTCCTGATAAGTTTGGCAAAGCACAACTCCTTTCTTGACTATGAAGAACTGGTTGTAAATGTTAATATCTTGGTACAAAGCAGAGCTGTTTAAACCAAGTTTTGATAAAGGTAAAGTAGGATTCCATCCCCATTTAGGCCAGGAGTCACCAAACTTGTTCTGGAAAGGACCAGTCCATCTCCACTAATAAACTCTGCCTTTGTAGTGTGAAAACAGCCATAGACAATACATAAATAAGTGGGTATGGCCATGTCCCAGTAAAACTTTATTTACAAAGATTATAAAGATGGAAGGCCTAGGTTTGGCCTACAGGTCATATTTTGCTGACCCTTGATTTAGGCTATAATAATAATGATAAATATAATAATAATAAATATAATAAGGATGAGTGCTTACCTAATTTCCTTATCACAATGACTCCCATAAGGTAAATAATTTTATCTAAGGATGATATTGAAAATAATTAACAACTGATATGGCCAACCAATCAGAACAGACAGAGCATTGGTGTATAGTAGATGAAAACCCACCTGCTATGATCACCCTTACGTTAGAGATTTGGGAACTGGGGCTTAGAATAGGGTAGTAAATTGTCCTAGATTATACAAACAGTACACATAGTAGAGCTAGGGTTTTCTTACATGTGATCTGACTCCAGAAGCCACACTTGATATATGCTTCTAGAGGCCAGAGGGACTTCCAGTGAAACTGAAAGTTGCAATCTTGTTCCAATTTCTTAGTCACAGCATGTCTGGCAAGGGCAATCCATTCATACCGTTTCCAAAAATATTCAAAACACAGGTGAGCATAGTTCTTTAGAAATATTTCAGTATGTTACTTGTTACATTGAAAATAACTTAAATCAAAAGGAAATGTGAATTCCTTTGGCTTCCCTGTAACTTGAAACTTTCCCTTTTTCTATCCCTATGGCTTATTCCCACACTTCCTTCTCCCTTCAGGTCTCTGCGCAATTGTTGCGTTATTGTGAAGCCTTCCTGACCACCAATAGATTAATGAAATAGCAATACCTGCCCAGCATTTCCTATGTCTCTTGCCTTGCTTTATTTTTCTCCACTGCATTTAACACCATCTTACATACTGTATGTTGAATGTATTTATTTTTTATCTCCCCCAGTTAGAATGTAAGTGCCACAAAGTTAGGTGCTTTGTTGTGTTCGGTATTCTATCCTCAGCACCTAGAAAAGCACTTGTTGAATGGCTGAATGAATACTGTTGGCAGTAGAAAGGCCACATGGTACAATAGTAAGAGCATTAGATTTAGAGCCAGAGGTGGGTTGGAATCCCAGCTCAGCTACTTACTAGCTGTGTGACCTTGGACAAGCTAACCACTTGAAGACTCAGGGGCTGCAGGAAGAGCAAAGGTCCTGAGATTGGAGCATGCTAGTCAAGGCAGGGTGGCCAGGGTAGTGCAGCACAGAGAGAAGGCAGAACATGGTAAGGAATGAGACAGATAAAAGTTGACGGGCAGATTGTGTAGGCTTGGTGAGATATTTTAAGGACTGAGTTTTGTTCTGAATGAGAAGTCAATCAGAGGGTATGATATAAAGGAATAACATCTGTTTTAAGTTTTACAAAGACTGCTTAAGGGCAAAGACAGAGGCAGAGAGACCAGTTAGGAGGCTGCTGAAGTAATCCAGGTGGGAGATGATGGTGGCTTAGACCAGATTAGTAGTAACAGAGGTGGTAAAAGGTTGTCAGATTCTGAATATGTTTTGAAGACACAGCCAACAAGATTTGCTCATGTTTGGGTGGGGAATGTGAGGGGAAGAGAAGAGTCAATGATGACTCCAAGGATTGGGAGGAGGACTGTGGGAGGAGCAGGTATAGGATGCGGGAATCACAAATTTGCTTTTGGTCCAGTTAAATTTGAGAAGCCTATTTGACATCCAAGGAGAGATGTCAAGCTGTAAGTGGGATAGACAATTCTAGCATTCATGGGAGAGGTACAGGCTAGAGATATAAATTTGAGTATTGTCAACAGATAAGTCAGAAGTTTCTGTCCAGGCTGCTAATAAGAATCACCCAAGGATAGCTAGTGGGAAGCAGCCACATAGCGCAGGGAGATCAGCTCGGTGCTTTGTGACCACCTAGAGGGGTGGGATAGGGAGGGTGGGAGGGAGATGCAAAAGGGAGGGGATATAGGGATATATGTATACGTATAGCTGATTCACTTTGTTATACAGCAGAAACTAACACAACATTGTAAAGCAATTATACTCCAATAAAGATGTTAGAAAAAAATCACCCAAGGAGCTTTTTTTTTTAAATTGTTTTAATTGTGGTAAAATGCATGTAACATAAAATTCATCATATTAACCATCTTTCAAAAAAAATACCTAGACTCCAACCCAGATCAATGGAATGAGAATTTCTTGGGGAAAGGGCTGGATACCATATTTTTAACAAGTATACCAAGTGTTTAGACTTGAGAAAATAAGAAGAAACCATAAAGGAAATGGAAAAGGAACAACCTATGAAATAGGAGGAAACCAGGCAAGTGGATATGTCCTCAAAGTCAAGTACAAAACGTATTTCAAGAAGATGGTAATGAGGAACTTCCCTGGTTGTGCAGTGGTTAAGAATCCGCCTGCCAATGCAGGAGACACGGGTTCGAGCCCTAGTCTAGGAAGATCCCACGTGCCACGGAGCAACTAAGCCCGTGCACCACAACTACTGAGGCTGTGCTCTAGAGCCCACAAGCCACAACTACTGAGCCCACGTGCCACAACTACTGAAGCCTACACGCCTATAGAGCTCGTGCTCCGCAGCAAGAAAAGCCACCGCAATGAGAAGCCCACACACCGCAACGAAGAGTAGACCCCTCTCACCGCAACTAGAGAAAGCCCGCGCACAGCAACGAAGATCCAACGCAGCCAAAAATTAATTAATTAATTGATTTTTTTAAAAGAGAAGAAGATGGTAATGATAAACTGTGCCAGGCACTACTGATAGGTCAAATAATATGAGGACTGAAGAAAAATCTTTAAACTTAGCAAAATGTAGATAACCATTTTCCTTGACGACTCCTCTTGGGGTGAGTTAAAGAGAGATTTTATATTGATAGGCACCATCATATCATATTTATTTATATTAAAAATAATGTCTGGTAGTTGAAAATAGCACCTTTTGACATTAGAAGTTTTCGACCCTGATATGTCTTGCTCATGCTTCACCCATGACTTAATAGTCAGGACAGGTCAGTTGGTAATTTGGTCCCAGTCTGAGTCTCCTGCAGATGATATGGACCAGCATATTCTTCTCCGAGCTAGAATGAAAAGAGAATCCTTCAACTTGATTACCAAAGAGATGGGAAAATAAACTCACCCAGCCACTCCTAGGAGCCAAGCCAAAATAAGGCAAAAGGGGACTAAATATAAATAGGACAAACCAAAACAGCCACTAAGAAAACAGAGCACTTCCTCTTTTTTTATTTGAGAAAATTCCCTCATCTCTTCTCTCAACAACACCAAACAAATGCTTAACTTACATAATGCTTTAAAAGTTAACTAATTTGAGCTATGCCAAACTCTCAAACAAAAAGAATTCAAAGACTTGAGCTGTCCATTGAGAAATATCTGCTGCTCAAGCTCAAGTCCATGTCTTCCAGATGTTTCCTCCTGTCCTCCAGAGTCACTTCCTTCTTGCTGACCCTGAATCTGCCCTCAATTTATTCATGAATCTGGTTGGAGGCATCCACCAATTATCAAGAGCCTTTCTCCAACCCATGCTAAGGAGCTAATGCTTTTTCCCACCTTACTTCCATTCCCAAGGGACAGAAGCTCTGATGAGGAACAGGGATGAAATCAAGGATACATGTAGAACATAATGTGGGGACCATAGAAGGAGGTGATGTCAAAATTCTTATCCTCTGTGTTATTCACTCACTTCTTCCTCTTTACCTCATCTGCATGCTGTATATCAAACAGGCACCTAGGGGTGCTTCCCGCTTCTGGAATAGGATTCAGGAGGAGACATATAGACTTCTCTATAGGGCCAAGAGTCTTCAACAGTGATTCTGTCCCACCCAGTTCATCAGAACAGGAGATAAGATTGGGACCTGGGGGACTTCCCTGGTGGTGCAGTGGTTAAGAATCTGCCTGCCAATGCAGCGGACATGGGTTCGATCCCTGGTCCAGGAAGATCCCACGTGCCACGGAGTAACTAAGCCCGTGCACTACAACTACTGAGCCTGCACTCTAGAGTCTGCGAGCCACAACTACTAAGCCCGTGTGCCACAAATACTGAAGCCCGCGCACCTAGAGTCCATGCTCCGCAACAAGAGAAGCAACTGCAATAAGAAGCCTGCGCACCACAACGAAGAGTAGCCCCTGCTCGACGCAACTAGAGAAAGTTCATACACAGCAACAAAGACCCAATGCAACCAAAAATAAATAAATACAATAAATAAAAATAAAAAAGATTTGGACCTGGGGCTGAAACTCTAGTGGGTAATAAAGAGGGGGATTTTCCTAGAGCAGATATTCTCAATCTGGGGACTATCTCTGTGGTATGGACTAAATGTTTGTGTCCTTCCAAAATTCATATGTTGCAGCTTTAATCCCTAGTGGGATGGTATTTGGAGATGGAGACTTTGGGAGGTGCAGTAGTTAGAATTAGATTAGGTCATGGTAGTGGAGCCCTCATGATTGGATTAGTGACCTTATAAGAAGAGACACCAGAGAGCTTTCTCCTCCCAATATGCAGACATAGAAAGACGGTGGCCACCTGCAAAATAGGAAGAAGGCCTTTATCAGACACCAAATCTGCTGCACCTTGACCTTGGACTTTCCAGCCTCCAGAACAATGAGAAATAAATATTTGTTGTTTAAGCCACCCAGTCTGAGGTATTTTGTGATAGTATCCTGAGCTGACCAAGATACTGAATACCTTGGATGGTTCAAGGGACTCACACACGTTTAGAAATTATAAGTAACAGTTTTCAGAAAAGGGTCTACCCCATTTCTCCAAAGAAGACATACAGATGGCCAAGAAGCACATGAAAAGCTGCTTAACATCACTAATTATTAGAGAAATGCAAATCAAAACTACAATGAGGTATCACCTCATACCAGTTAGAATGGGCATCATCAGAAAATCTACAAACAACAAATGCTGGAGAGGGTGTGGAGAAAAGGGAACACTCTTGCACTGTTGGTGTGAATGTAAATTGATACAGCCTCAGTATGGAGGTTCCTTAAAAAACTAAAAATAGAATTACCATACAACCCAGCAATCCCACTACTGGGCATATACCCAGAGAAAAACATAATTCATAAAGACACAGGCGGGCTTCCCTGGTGGTGCAGTGGTTGAGAGTCCGCCTGCCGATGCAGGGGACACAGGTTCATGCCCCAGTCTGGGAAGATCCCACATGCCACGGAGCAGCTAGGCCTGTGAGCCATGGCCAATGAGCCTGCGTGTCCGGAGCCTGTGCTCCGCAACGGGAGAGGCCACAACAGTGAGAGGCCCGTGTACCACAAAAACAAAAAAAAAGAAAAAGACACAGTCACCCCAATGTTCACTGCAGCACTATTTACAATAGCTGGGACATGGAAGCAACCTAAATGCCCATCGACAGACGAATGGATAAAGAAGATGTGGTACATATATACAATGGAATATTACTCAGCCATAAAAGGAAAGAAATTGGGTCATTTGTTGAGACTTGGATGGATCTAGAGACTGTCATACAGAGTGAGGTAAGTCAGAAGTTAAGTCAGAAAGAGAAAAACAAATATCATATATTAACGCATATATGTGGAACCTAGAAAAATGGTACAGATGAACCGGTTTGCAGGGAAGAAATAGAGACACAGTTGTAGAGAAACAAATGTATGGACACCAAGGGGGGAAAGTGGTGGGGGGTGGGTGGAGGTGGTGGTGGGATGAATTGGGAGATTGGGATTGACATATATACACTAATATGTATAAAATAGATAACTAATAACCTGCTGTATGAAAAATAAATAAAAGAAAATTCAAAAAGAAAAAAAAAAGAACAAGGTCTACCTTTTACCAGAGATTCAAAGGACTAAATCTGTGAGCCCCAAAAGATTAAAGTCTACTGACTTGGAGTGTCCCTTGTTTTGATCCTGTACAATTATAGGAAACTTCAGGATTGGGTTCTCAGTCTTGGCCTTCATTCCAACTTGAAGGCATGACCAGTACTCAGGAGTACTAACAAATATGGTAAAATGAGAAAGCTCAAGGGAATGCACAGACACACACACACACACACACACACACACACACACACACACACTTTCTTTATCCAATGTTGTTAATGTCCACCTGAGAAAGTTTATTATTCCCAATAAAACATAGAGTCAAATCTGTTTGCAATCATTAACATATACTTGGGCTACTTTTTCTTTTTATTAATAAATTTATTTATGTATTTATGGCTGTGTTGGGTCTTCTTTGCTGCACGTGGGCTTTCTTTAGTTGTGGCAAGAGGGGGCTATTCTTCGTTGCCATGCGCAGGCTTCTCATTGCGGTGGCTTCTCTTGTTGCGGAGCACAGGCTCTAGGCACACGGGCTTCAGCAGTTGTGGCACACGGGCTCAGTAGTTGTGGCTCACGGGCTTAGTTGCTCCACGGCATGTGGGATCTTCCTGGACCAGGGTTTGAACCCCCGTCCTCTGCATTGGCAGGCAGATTCTTAGCCACTGAGCCACCAGGGAAGGCCCTGGGCTACTTTTTCTATAAGCTTTTAATAATATTACCTTAGATTCCAAGGAAAAGTGAGCCTAACCCTATCCCTGCTTCCCCCTCCCCAACCGCCATTCCACTCCCATATTAAAATGTATTCCAAAGTCAAATATAATTTTTTGGTGGTTAACTGTGATCAATTTTTCTACACCACTGAATCTATCCATAAAGTAGGTAATGCAACTTTGGAACAAAAGGTAGTCTGACTTTTTTGCATTGTATGGACTGTACAGCAAGAGTTGAGGGACCAGTATGAGTATCATTGCAACACTGAGGGAAAAATTTTTCAGAAAAGGAGACCAAGAAAAATATGACTCAACATGGGTGAACATTGAAAACATTATGCTAAGTGAAAGAAACCAAACACAAAAGGCCACATTTTGTATGGTTCTATTTACATGAAATGTTGAGAATAGGCAAATCCACAGAAACAGAAAATAGATCAGTGGTTTCCAGGGGCTGAGGGAAGGGGGAATGGGGAATGACTGCTAATGGGTATGGAGGTTCTTTCAGGGGTGATAAAAATGTTTTTGGAATTAGATAATTGTGATGGTTGCACAACTTTGTGAATATACTAAAACCACTAAGTTGCACATGTTAAAAGAGTGGATTTTATGGTATATAAATTATATCCCAATTTAAAAAAGAAGAAAAAAGAAAAGATGTGACTCAGTAAAGATTCATTACAATTATGACTAAATCACTTATTTGACAATTAATTTGGGGGGATAGTCTTGAGATATTTATTATATGTATAGTTCTGTGCTGTTTAACCTCTCCCCCATCCCAATGGAAATCTTTTTATTGGCTTTTCTGTTTACAAAAACAATACATATGCACTATTTAAAATTCTGAAAATACAAGAGGACATAAAGAATAAGATAACTTGAAAAACCACCACCCAGGCCTTCCCTGGTGGCACAGTGGTTGAGAGTCCGCCTGCCAGTGCAGGGGACACGGGCTCGTGCCCCGGTCTGGGAAGATCCTACATGCCGCGGAGCGGCTGGGCCCGTGAGCCATGGCCGCTGAGCCTGCGCGTCCGGAGCCTGTGCTCCGCAGCGGGAGAGGCCACAACAGTGAGGCCTGCGTACCGCAAAAAAAAAAAAAAAAAAAAGAAAAGAAAAACTACCACCCAAAGTGTGTCACTATTAACATTTTGGTGTATATTTTTCCATGCATATGTAACAGGATTTTAGAAGTATATCAATGTGTTTTTCTCTTTTACACTTCCTTGTATGTCACCACCCCTCATTCTGTGCAAAGCATCCTTTTCTCTAAATCATTAGGATTCTTACAGCAGGGATGCAAAAAGTGGAAAAAGAGTCAATGTTCAGTTTTTTTATCTGTAAAATAAGATTTCTGATCAGACATGAAGAGTTTTGTGGGGTTTTTTAATTAATTTATTTTATTTATTTTCAGTTTTGGCTGCGTTCGGTCTTCGTTGCTGCACGCGGGCTTTCTCTAGTTGCGGCAAGAGGAGGCTACTCTTTGTTGCGGTGCGCAGGCTTCTCACTGCGGTGCCTTCTCTTGTTGCCGAGCACGGGCCCTAGGTGCGCGGGCTTCAGTACTTGTGGCGCGTGGGCTTCAGTAGCTGTGGCTCGCGGGCTCAGTAGTTGTGGCTCGCGGGTTCTAGAGCGCAGGCTCAGTAGTTGTGGCACATGGGCTTAGCTGCTCCGCGGCATGTGGGATCTTCCCAGACCAGGGCTGGAACCCGTGTCCCCTGCATCGGCAGGCGGATTCTTAACCACTGCACCACCAGGGAAGCCCCAACCTTAAGAGTTTTGAAAGCTGAACTTTGACAATAGAGAAAAAGATTTTTAAAATGATTGTATTTCTCATTAACACAAGAAGAGACAGAGCCAATCAACTAAATCATAGAGTTTTACTAAAAGCCAGGAATAGAGAAATCTCAGAATGAGGGAAGTGTACCTATGGGGGCAGGGGGAGGGAAGTGGGAGGGGAACTTTAGCTCAGAGGATTACAGAGGAAAAAAGAGAAACTAGGGGAAGGGGAAGTAGGCAGTGAGACAGGTGTATTCTGACTGCTACTTTCTGGACTGAATCCCTGGAGGGGAAAGCTTGTTGGACAGATTGAGTGGTAAGTGAAAGGCAAAGGAGACTTTGCCCTGCCCCCAGCAAAAAAACCTAGGAGGAGATTGCAGCTCAGGGATACCCCACACTAGTATTGGTCAGGGGGTAAGCAATAGCAGAACAACAGTGACTAGCTGCAGAATGGCAAACTCAAACGATCTTGGCTCCACTGTGATGCGGAAGGGACCTCCCCCAGGGGGAATCCAAAAATTAGCAGGACATTAGTTGAGGAGCAGCTAGTGTACAACGACCAGACCAGCTGTCCTGCAGTGGAAACCAAACCCCATCCAATGCCATAAGGATGGGTGAGTATCCCCATGCATAGATGCCGTCTTGGCCAGGGGGAGGGTAGGAGAGAAACAACCAGCCTTGTTAGGGAATTGAACTTTGAATTAATGAATATTTACCTGATAGAGAGCATTTTACATCAAAATAGACTGTTAAACCACTAGAGACTATTTAATCTGGAGGAGGCTGAGATAACTTTAATTGGAAGGGTGGGAGTGTGTGAGATTAGATTTGTTAAGAAAAGTAAAGAAGCCACATGCCTCTGAGTAGAGCAGTGTTCCCACTCTAGATCTTATGTTAGGCAAAATGGAATGATTGAAAATGAATAAAAGTCTATAAGTATGTTTAGCATACATGCTTTTGTAACCTGATGTTTTTCACTTTACAATATTAGGGGTTTTTGTTGTTTATTACATTTTCTTTCCCCCAGGTAGCTATAAATAGCTTGAGGACAGAATGTTGCTTTTTACTTCTTTGTATCTACCTCAGTGCTGAGCACAAAGCAGACACTCCATGTCACTGCCAACCTAAAACCCTTCTAGTTCTGTCCCTACAGGCATGCAATTTAAAAAAAAAAATCTTGAAGCAAGAGATAGTTTAGAAGAAAGGGCCAGTAGGAAGAGCGTTGAACGACTATCTGAGATCCTGTCCTGATCAGTCACTGACTAGGCAAGTCACTTTACTTCTTGCCCTCATTTTCTCCACCTTTAAACCCTAAATGGGAGATAATGCCTTCACTACTTTACATGCATGTATGAGACTCAAATAAAGAAATGTACACTTAACATATAGGAAGAGAATGCAAAATGATAAAATACAATGTTTAATCCAAATCTAATTTTACTAGTGACCACGGACTAGAATACCAAAGTGCCTGAGATAAGGCTTTCTTTGCTGGCTTGTCTCCTCCCACTACCTGCCTCCAAATCCATTACTGCGGTGGCGTTCCCTCCCCCCCCCCCCCCCCCCCCCCCCATGGATGTTCTCTGACTGCAGGAGCCAGACTGGAGTCAATGATCTCCCGGTAAATACCTGTTTTTAAAGAACAACTGAAAGATTTTTACTTAGCTGACTTGTGAGTGTTTCCTGGACACAGATGGAAAAAGTTATTTAGAGACAGGAAAGTGATAAGGGCATTTTTTATTCTAACAGTGATTAAAGATCATTAATCCTTTCCACTTCACCAATTAGCAGGTCCTACAGGTCTTGACTGAAAACAAACAAATAAGAGTAAGGATTTTCTCCACACACCAATAGTCTTTTTTTCTTTTAATACCATGCATTTTCTTTTTCTAAATTTATTTTATTTTATTTATTTTTGGCTGCGTTGGATCTTCGTTGCTGTGGCTTTCTTTAGTTGTGGCAAGCGGGGGCTACTCTTCATTGTGGTACGCAGGCTTCTCATTGAGGTGGCTTCTCTTGTTGCAGAGCACAGGCTCTAGGCATGTGGGCTTCAGTAGTTGCAGCACGCAGGCTCAGTAGTTGTGTCTTGTGGGCTCTAGAGCGCAGGCTCAGTAGTTGTAGCACACAGGCTTTGTTGCTCCATGGCATGTGGGATCTTCCCGGACCAGGGCTCGAACCCATGTCCCCTGCATTGGCAGGCAGATTCTTAACCACTGCACCATCAGGGAAGCCGACCAATAGTCTTAACTAATAACCTAAGTAGGCTGTGTAGCCAGGACTTCACCAGGCAAGGCACTGCACCTTGATTCCTGACCAGGAGGCCTCTGGTGTCATGCCCTGTGTTATGTGGTATATGGCTCTGGATCCTCAAGAAACCCCCAGCTTCGCCTGCCTCCAGTGGTTTTAGAATCTAAAGCAAGCATGATCCTGAATAATTCTTTGTTGTTGTTTTTTTAAATCAAATTCCAATTTAAGTACCATTCACTATTTAAACAGATCTCTAAGAAGTATCTTCTTGAAAAGTAAGGAATATTTTTAAATGTTGAACAATTATCCTTTCAGTTAGGAAACATTAATGAGTATTTGTTATGTGCCAGGAGCTGTGCTAGGTCCTGGGATACAAAAATGAATCAAGCTCAGTTTAGTAGGGGAAACAGATGTGTCAAACAATTGTTCTACACTGTAAGTAAGTAAATCATAGATCCTCACTGGCCAATGGGAAGGAGGACCTAGAGCACTCAAGATGGGTGCTGCAGGTAAGATTTCATGGAAGCGGCCCTTGAGCTGGAAGTTTTCATTCATGCACTCATGTCACAGATACTTACTGCACTCTCTATGTGTCAGGCATTGTTCTAGGTACTGGGAATACAGTACTGAACAAAACAGATGAAAATCCCTACCCTCATGAACTTACATTCTTGTGTAGACAATAATGAAGACAAGTAAATACATGACTCCTTTATCTAACTAGTGAAAAGTGCTAAGGAAGAAAAATTAAACCACAAATGCAAATTTGAAATTGTAGATGAGAGCGCCATGGAAGGTCTCACTGAGAAGGCAACTCTTCCTATCTAAAAAAGGGGAAGAACAAGCCCTAGGGATACCATGGGATGATAAGGCAGAGGGAACAGTAAGCACAAAGGCCCTGAAGTAGCCAAGTCTCTGGATCATTTGAGGAAGAGCAAGGCCAGTGTCTCTAGAGTAGAGTGAGTGAGTGGAAGAGCAGTGGGAAATGAGATTTGAGAGACAACCGGTGAGAAAGAGGGCCAACTTTGAACAGGAAGTGATTGGAAAGTTCTGAACAAGGAACTGAGAAGGTGACACTGCATGACAATGATCACAGGGGCAAGAGCAGACAAGATCAACTGGAGGTCATTGCAGTAGTCCAGATGAAAGATGGTAGTTTGGACCAGCATGGTGACAAGGAGGGAGGCGAGAAATAGTCAAATTCTGGATATATTTTGAAGGTAGAGCCAACATGATTTGTTGATACATTGGATGTGAAATGCGAGACAAACAAAGAAATCAGAAAAGCACCAAAGTTTTTGGCCTGACCAACTCCAAAGATGGAGTTGCCATCAACTGAAATGGGGCAGACTAGAAGGAGTTGGTTTAGGAGAATAGATCTAGAATTCAACTTTGAACATGTTTGGTTTGAGACGTTTATGCTATCTAACTAGAGATATCAAACAGTTGTATATGTGGGTCTGGAGTTCAGGACAGAGGTTGGGTATGGAGACATAAATTTGGGCACTGTCAACATATAGATCGAATTTAACACCATGGGTTTGGATAAAATCACCCAGAGAGAATGAGGATATAAAAGGGACTAAAGAGGAATAAAGAAATAAAAGAAAACATTCCAGATGGAGGGAAAAACATACATGAGGACAAGAAGGTAAGGACAGAAAGTAGTTTGGTTAAGTTAGACAGGAGTTGACAAACTTTTCTGTAAAGAGCCAGATAAATATTTTAAACATTTAGACATATATTTAGATAAATATTTTGTGGGTCATATGGTCTCTGTCACAGCTACTCAACTCTGCCATCATAGCACAAAAGCAGCCATAGACAACACCTAAATGAATGAGAGTGGCTGGGTTCAAGTGAAAATTTATTTATGGACACTAGAAGTTGAATTTAACATAATTTTCATGCGTCACAAAGTATTACTCATCTTTTGATTCTTTTCACCCATTTAAATACGTAAAAAAACATTCTTAGCTCACAGGCCATACAAAAACAGGTAGCAGGCCAGATTTAGTCCTCGGACTATAGTTTATCGACTTCTGAGTTACAATATAGGGTGCAATCAGGGAACAGTTGACAATGAAATTGCAGAAGTAGTCAGAATTTATGTCATGGATGAGAAATATTAGGTATAAAGTGACTGGTACATGGTATGAACTCAATAAATGGTAGATATCGTTATTGATCTGATGTGTCATGTAAAGGGAACTAGCAGCCAACTTTAAGGAAGTGAGAGTTACAATCAAAACTAAGACCTACAATCACAGGATTTAGCAATAACTAAACCAAGAGAAGGAAGAGGCTAAATGAGGCCATAACTGAAATGCGATTGGAGATGAGTGGAGGGGTCCCAAATGTACCAGTAAGACATCCTTGGTGATAGGTACTGTGAAAACACACACGTAGGTGATAAGATGTAATGATACTTTAATTTTACAAAATGCGTGTGGAAACTCATTGTGGTTGCAGCCATGATTCATTTGCAGTCCATGAATTAAGACCTTAAATCATTAATCCAAAAGATGCTTCAGAGTCAATGAACTGTATTTCTGTGATATAGGAGTTTCTTTAATTACAAGCAAGCTTATCAAACCATAGATAAATACAGTGTACCAGTATATCAGAATCACCAGGCAGAATGTAGGCTGTGTAGAACTACCAATCCTCTCCACTAAACCACCTCCTTACTAGCAGGGCAGTTCAGGTTTACTTGTTGTTCTGTTCCTGGCCAGTTGGGTGAACTTAAACCCAAGCCCTTAACTCTATTGGGCCTCACTCTTCTCTTCTAATATTATATTTTTCCCTTTGAAAGCCAGGGAACACATTGTTTAACTTTTGATTCCTTTCAGTTAATTTTAATCAAAAAGACAACTGCCCAGTGACCTGGCCTGCAAGATTACCATTATTTTAAAATAAATTTTATTTTACTCCACTATAGATATAAGACATGTTCATAGTAGACAATATGGAAAATACTGAAAAGGAGTAGTATGGTCACATGGGAATGGAGAATCACCCCTATATTCCATGGAAATCACTATTAAAATTTTGAATTTTTTGCGGGGGTGTCTTTCTATAATTATTATTATATTTTAAATTTCCAAACTTTTTTGCCACCACAAAATTTCAGCTGTCATCCTGCCATAAAAACAACCTGAAAACACTAGAATATATTAATATTATGAGACATTTTTCTTCTCCAGTACACAAAACAAAACTTCATAGTCCACCAACAATATATGATTAAGATTCTTTTTTTCTTTAAATAATTTTTAAGTGTACAGTTCAGTGGCATTAAGAACATTCACATTGTTTTGTTTTGTTTTATTTATTTTAATTAATTTAATTTTTGGCTGCAGTTGGGTCTTCATTGCTGTGCGCGGGCTTTCTCTAGTTGCAGCGAGCGGGGGCTACTCTTCATTGCGTTGCACGAGCTTCTCATTGTGCTGGCTTCTCTTCTTGTGGAGCACGGGCTCTAGGTGCCTGGGCTTCAGTAGTTGTGGCACACGGGCTCAGTAGTTGTGGCTCGCAGGCTCTAAAGTGCAGGCTCAGTAGTTGTGGCGCATGGGCTTAGTTGCTCCGCGGTATGTGGGATCTACCCAGACCAGGGCTTGAACCCTTGTCCCCTGCATTGGCAGGTGGATTCTTAATCATTGCACCACCAGGAAAGTCCCTATGATTAAGATTCTTGAGGATGTGCTTCAGGACTGTTTGTTGAATACTTAAAAATAAAAGTCAGCATTCCATTTTTAAAGAACAGCTGGCTGTGACTCCTCTGCAGTTTTTGCTTTTTCGGTCCCTTCTGATTCTTAGCAGTAATTAATTTACTGGAAAGATTGAATGGGACTGAATTAACAATGCAAACACACAGTTGTATAATAAAAGTCTGTTATTCTTCACGTCTGTATTTTTTTTAATCATTACTATTTTTCAAAGAGGCTATCAGATACAGGTCAAATTATATTACGTGGCAACTATAAAACTCCTTTTAACCACACTAAAAACATTCTCAAGCATTATCTTACAGCCTACAAATGAACTTTAAAGAATATTTGACAAAATAAAAATCCCAGTCTAACAAGGCATTGCCCCTTAAGAATTGTTTAGGGGGCTTCCCTGGTGGCGCAGTGGTTGAGAGTCCGCCTGCCGATGCAGGGGACACGGGTTCGTGCCCCTGTCCGGGAAGATCTCACATGACACGGAGCCGCTGGGCCCGTGAGCCATGGCTGCTGAGCCTGCGCGTCCGGAGCCTGTGCTCCGCAACGGGAGAGGCCACAACAGAGAGAGGCCCCCAAAACCCAAAAAAAAAAAAAAAAAAAAAGAATTGTTTAGAAAGGAACCAGAGCTGTGATAACAAATTAACAATTGAGCATTTCCTGACTGTTGCTTCAGTTCTCATATTTCTGTCTTTCCCTTCACAATATTATTGTTGTGATGGGGGAAAGGTACATGTTGTTAATGATTTCTGTGCCTGTTGTTTTGCCCACATTCTCCAGAAAGCCCTTTCAAGACTGTTCTTTGGAATCAGGCTTTATATGTGCATTCCAAGTGAAAGTTGGGCCTTTGCCAGTGAATTCAATGTCAGCGTCAATTATCAGGGTTCAAGAACACTTCTGTGAAAGGCAGTTTGGTATAGAAGAAAGAGCAAGGGACTGGGGTTCCGGGTCCTAATTCTGACTCTGACACCTATTAGTTTTGTGTCCCTTAGCTATTTACTTAAACCAAATAAGGTTTATTTCCTTATCTGTAAAATGAGAATAATAACTGCCCTGCCTATCAAGGTTGTTGTGAGGTTACTGCAAGTGAAAGTGCTTTTTAAAAATGCTAAGTAAATGTCAAGTTTTTTTGTGTGTTGTTATATATATAAATATATATTATGCATAAAAATATATAATAATTTACCATTTCAACCAATTTAGGTATACAGTTCAGTGGCATTAAGCACATTCACAATGTTGTGCAGCCATCAACATAATCCTTCTCCAGAATTTTTTCATCTTCTCAAAATTTAAACTCTACCCATTAAACAATAACTCCCCATACCTCCCTCTTCTCCACCCCTGGCAACCACCAGTCTATTTTCTGTCTCTATGAATTTGTCTACTTTAAATAGTGATACAAGTGAATCACACAATATTTGTCCTTTTGTGTCTGGCTTATTTTACTTAGCATGACATTTTCAAGGTTCATCCATGTTGTAGCATGTATTGGAATCTCCTTCCTTTTTAAGACTGAATAATATTTCATTGTATATATAAACCATATTTTGTTTATCCATTCATCTGTTAGTGGACATTTGGGTTGTTTCCCCCTTTGGGCTATTGTAAATAATGCTGCTATGAACATTGGTGTACAAAAATCTGTTCAAGTCCCCCCCTTTCAATTCTTCTGTGTATACACCAAGTAGTGGAATTCTTGGATCATATGATAATTCCATGTTTAATTTTTTGAGGGATTTCCATACTTTTTTCCACAGAGGCTGCACCATTTTACATTCCTACCAACAGTGCAAAAACGTTCTAATTTCTCTTACATCCTCACCAACACTTGTTATTTTCTTATATACTATACGTATATAAGAACCATTCTAATGGTTGTAAAGTGGTATCTCATTGTGGTTTTGATTCGTATTTTCCTGCTATTAGTGATATTGAGCATTTTTTATGTACCTATTGGCCATCTGTTTTATCCTCTTTAGAAAAATGTCTATTCAAGTCCTTTGCCCATTTTTTAATGGGATTGTCTGAGTTTTTGATAGTATTGAGCTGTATGTGTTCTTTATATATTCTGGGAGTAAATCCCTTGTCAAAGATATGATTTGCATGTTTTCTCCCACTGCATGAGTTGCCAAATATTTTTATTTTTATTCATGTACCAAATTTTATTAAAAAAAAAAAAAAAAAAGCTCAGTCCTTCATTACTGAGCTTTAGGAACTGAGAACATTCTCCCAAATAGACTTCCTCCATATAAACATGATACCATAATTTAGAAACCAGATGAGAAATTTTCATTGGTAAATTTTTTTCTTCTGATTTAAGTAATAAGAAAAAATATTTTAAACTTCCCCTACTCACAACCTGTCTCAGTAAGATATTTAATTTAGTATCAAGTTGGAAAGTAATTTTCTTTACCTGCTTACACAAGAATTAGGTAGATTAACAAATTTGATAACAGAAAGCTAAAGCTGTATATGCCTGGGGAGAGAATACAGGGACACTTTTAAAAAACAACACTTCCTGCTTGTGCCTTGCATTCACCAGCCACAAAGGAAAAAAGAACAAGTCATATCCTAGCAGAGAATCATTACCATCTCCAGAGGTAAACTGTTAAATTGTGTAGGTGGAAATAACACTCAAAAAAAATATTGAGTACGTACAGGTCTTTCATTCAATCATTTGTTTTACTAACTTGATAGTCTGGGCTCTGTGTTAGGCGCTGGAGACACAAAAATGAATGGACACTGTTCTTGCCCTCAAGGAGCTCTCACCCGGGTGGAAAAAATGACCAAGAAACAGACAATTACAATACAATATGGTGGGCTTCCCTGGTGGCGCAGTGGTTGAGAGTCTGCTTGCCGATGTAGGGAACGTGGGTTCGTGCCCCGGTCTGGGAGGATCCCACATGCCGCGGAGCGGCTGGGCCCGTGAGCCATGGCCGCTGAGCCTGCACGTCCGGAGCCTGTGCTCCGCAACGGGAGAGGCCACAACAGTGAGAGGCCCGCGTACCATAAAAAAAAACAAAAAACAATACAATATGGTGAGTACCAGGGAGCTCTAAGGAGTGTTTCCATCGTGGATAATTCACAGTTGACTGCTGTGAGGAATATCTCAGAAGTATCAAGCCTACTGCTCACATGTAAGGGCTTACAAAATCCATTATGAATATAAAACCTTAGAAATGTTAATTACTGTTATTACATCCTTGGTATTCTTCAAGTATTAGAGATAGGGTGTATAAACCACATAGGATTTGGGGTCTAAAATTTTTTTAAATTTGTTTTCATTATAAAAATTATACATTCTTATTGTAGAGAGTGCAAGCAATACAGAACTCACCAGAGGTAACCATCATTAACAGCTCACTATGTTCTATTTCATCAAAGATGCTATTGACCGTAAGATGCATCCTAAATTCAAAAGTGCTAAGAATTGGAGAGAAATAAAGGATTTCAAGGACTTCCCTGGTGGCACAGTGGTTAAGAATTCGCCTGCCAATGCAGGGAACACAGGTTTAAGCCCTGGTCCGGGAAGATGCCACATGCTACGGAACAACTAAGCCAGTGCACCACAACTACTGAGTCTGTGCTCTAGTGTCTGTGAGCCACAACTACTGAGCCCACGTGCTGCAACTACTGAAGCCTGCGCGCCTAGAGCCCGTGCTCCGCAACAAGAGAAGCCACCACAATGAGAAGCCCAGGCACCGCCACAAAGAATAGCCTCCGCCTGCCACAACTAGAGAAAGCCCACACACAGCAATGAAGACCCAAAGCAGCCAAAATTAAATAAATAAATAAATTTATTTTTTTAAAAAAAGTATTTCATCAAGCACTTGAAGTCTTGGGTCTATATGAGCAGAGGGCAGAGGCACCAAGGCAGTCCTGAGCAAACTGTACAGGAAAATCAGCAGGAAATCTGGCTTGCATGATTAAAAGAGGATTACATTCACTTTTGTACTAATGTTTTGTACCTCTAGGTGCTGTATATTGCATTAAGAAGTAGCATTCCAAAAATCCCTGGCTCTTAGAAGATGTTCCCAAAGTTTATGTTCTCAGAGCTGTCCTTAGTACCTTATGTGTAGGTTAAGGAATATGATCCTCACCCTTCCAAAGATTTAGTCTGTATTACTCAAGTGAACCTTTGCCTGGAAGGAGAGAAATCTCTAGTTTCTGAAACATTGGTCAATAAATATATATTGATCCCACATGGACTTATCAGATATGAAAGAGCACATGGCTTTTTTTCATTTATCATCCTATATTTGTTTTCTCTTCTAAAATCCAAAGGGTTTTAAGGAATGAAAAGTGTTGCAATGTAACTTGTCCAACTGCCAGGTCTCTTTGTTTTAGAAACATTAAGGAGGCAACATGCTATAACATAGTGCAACAGAAAGACCTGTGCATGGAGACCTAGGTGCTACTCTTAGCTCTACCACTAATTAGATGTGTAATTTTAGGTAAATCACTTAACCTCTCTAGACTTCTGTTTCTCATCTCTAATTGCTCTATCTAGTCCACAGGTTATTGTGCAGGTCAAAAGACATGATAAATGTGAAAGCACTTCAAAAAATCTAGCACATTCATATTATAACATATTAATACATACATTTATTATTAGTCTGCAATGCCAATATTAGCCTCAAGCAAGAGGAGCCCTTGCCTCAGAGAGCCCTGCATATCATAAACACAAACGCATACAAGTTTATTAAATATCTATCAACATGTTCCTAGAAGATATGGCCTCATCTCTGACAATAGCAACAACATTCTTCGGAGTGATTCAGAGATTATATACAATATTTTCTGGATCTGAGCCAAAATGGATCATCCTGATTAAATACATCAAATTTGACCTCACAGCCGCTCTGAGTTAAAAATGGAGATGCCATTTAAATACTGTTAGAGCAGTTAGATTTAATTTAGACAAGAGAGTGAGCTGTACTAGGATAGCTAAGTGAAACAACAGAAGATCCTCTCAGATAAATAAGGAATTATGGTCTATGGCGGAAAATATTTTTTATTTTGTGCTAACCACAGTTATTTGGTATTGACTGTTGCTTGCTATTAATGATGTTAGCAAACATTTACAAAAGATACAAACAGATCTAAGTTTGCCTACTTCACTTTTTGAATAATTTAAAATACTTAAAAACTTTTTAGGGAAAATGATTTTCCTAAATAGAAAGATACTAAATGTGACACATACAACAAAAGTGATAATCCAGTAAAATAAAAGAAAATTGCAACACGGAAATAAAAATGTTTGCATGATTATGAAGACATTCAAATTCAAATATATATCTATATAATAATCACATGTATAAATATATATAAATTTATATGTGTGTGTATATACACGCATATATATACTACTTCCTAAACATTCTAAGTGAGGTATAGTCTCCTATGAAGAGAGATTTGAACAAATTGAACCACATATTTTTCTTTTTGTTTTTTTAATTATATCCCAACATTTAAAAATTTGGAAGAGGAACTTAGCACTTTATGGATATAGATATTGCTTAAAGGCTGGTGAAAAAAATCATGTGATAGGATTTATATGATAAAATTAAAAATTTCTATTATCTTCTGTAATAATGATTATCATTGCAACCGCATTGAAATGTTTGAACGTAATATGTAAAATTCATGGTTCATTTCCAAATATAAATATTGATTTAGAAATTTTATTGACAACTTCAGTTGCTACTGCCTCAGCAGAATAAAATTTCTCCAATTCTACTGAACCAAATTTTAAAAACATCTACTATTGAGGAACTATTTTTTCACGTGAAAATAGTATTAAGGTTAATTTTTAAGATGTCTTCTTCTTTTTTTTTTTTTTTTTTTTTTGGTTCGGGGGCCTCTTCCTTCTGTGGTTTTTCCCGTTGCGGAGCTCCGGACGCGCAGGCCCAGTAGCCATGGCTTACGGGCCCAGCCGCTCCGCGGCATGTGGGACCCTCCCGGATCGGGGCACGAACCCGTCAGGTCCCCTGAATCGGCAGGCGGACTCCCAACCACTGCGCCACCAGGGAAGCCCAAGATGTCCTCTTTTCTAAAGATACATATTGATGCATTCATGAATAAAGTGATATGTCTAGGATTTGCTTCAATATAATTGGATAGAGTTGGGGAGTATAGATAAACAGTGACCAAGAGTTAATACTTGTTGAAGCTGGATGATAGGTACATGGAATTCTTTATATTTGCATTTGTAAACATTTGGGTTTTTCCATGATAAAAATTTAAACAAAAAACTAAATACATTGATTCAAGAGAAGTTGTCTATTTTGCTATTAGTGTCAACAGAATTCAAATTAAATATATTATAACATTATAATTAATGATTTTCCTGAAAAAAAATAAAATATATAGAATAAGTGTATGATAATTTATACTTATGTACCTCTTTATCTTATACCTCATCCAAACATCACCAGTCCATCAATAGAACATGCAAATACACAATATTAAGTCCAGTCATTTTTGCTGTTTAACTTTCAGTCATATAAAACACATTGCTTTATACATTAAAAAAAAATTTTGTCAAGGAAAGTGGATAGAACACATTTATTAAATTATTTAATTTATTTATTTTTAGCTTGATTTATAATTTTTAATGATTTAGACCTATTGTATGTAGCCCTCTACTTGTACTCCTGGGTACTAGAAATGTTAGGGACAAGAATGTTCTCAAAATTTCCATTTTATTCTTAATTTTAACAACTAAGTGTTTAGATGGGGATAACTGGAATACTGCTTTGATTCAACTTGTAATTGTCTTTCCCCATATATTTTAGGAAAACATTGTATAATTATGCTGGACATCACAAATGGAGCTCAAATATCTCAGAACATTTTACCCAAATCAGGAACCACGTGCATTCATGATTGTATTGACACTCTTCCCCTCTCCACAGACCAGTGACCAAAACAGCCATCATCTCTTTAGCAAGAATAGACGAGATCAAGTTACAATCTTTTCAGGGAAAACCTTAGGGGTGGTTGGAGATAATTGGTCATCCATATCAAGTTTATTCTGTATAGAGTTCTGTTTATAATCCTAGTTATTTGTTCAATACAAATATTAGGCTTTAGGACAACTTGTGTAGAAAGAAAGTTTAAGATCCTCTATCTTTTATATGATGGAGATATTTAGCTTCCTATTTCCTTTACATCCAATCCCCAAACTAGAAAATATAAAAAGGTGAGGGGATAACTATCTGGTCGAGAGTTAGTCCATATAACCAACTAACAATTAGTTTGTTTTGTCTAAACTATTCATATATTCCTACCCCAAAGCCCTTCATCTGTTTGAATTAACTGTGTGATAGCTCAAATCTCCACATGTAGCAATATTTTCAGACTCTTGAAAAAACTTCTTTCCAGTAAGGTACATTCATACTACATCTCTCCAATTCTAAGACATTTTTGATTTAGGATTGACCAAAAATGTAGTAAGCACTTTTTTAGGGGAAAAAGAAAAAAGACTGTAAAATTAATTCAAATTTCAGAAACATTGAAATGGGTGTGTGGGGGGGGGTTGGTGAGGAGTATGTCTTGGAATTGAGAAAACACTTAACTAGGATTTTCTGAAAGAGCACTTTAGAATTAAGAAAGTTATTACAATTCTCATGGGAGGCTGTGGGGGGTGACAGGAGCCAGAGAAAGGTGTACATGTAGGTCATTATGTAGAAACAGCATGGTGGCCCCAGCTCCGGTCATAAAGGCATAGCATGAGAGGATGAGGACCTAACAGGAAGGACACCAAGAGTGGGGAGAAAGGGGCTTGAGAGCAGTCATCAAGGGTCAGGCAGGGGTTGGCCTTAAAGACACATTACAGGGCTTCCCTGGTGGCGCAGTGGTTGAGAGTCCGCCTGCCGATGCAGGGGACACGGGTTTGTGCCCCGGTCCAGGAAGATCCCACATGCCGCGGAGCGGCTGGGCCCGTGAGCCATGGCCGTTGAGCCTGTGCGTCCGGAACCTGTGCTCCGCAATGGGAGAGGCCCCAACAGTGAGAGGCCCGCATACCTCACACACACACACACACACACACACACACACACACACACACACACACACACACAAAAAGACACATTACATCAGGAAATTTACGGCTGGCTCTGCTTCCAAATAATCATAAAAAAACAGAAAACTACAGAAAGTGATTAAGGTGAGCCTCACTTCTGTAACTTCCTTCCCTTAGCTTATTATCAAAACTTAACCACCAGGCAATGCAGGGCCTTTCAGTTAGCCTTCTTGAGAAACAGTGCTGAGTATTCTATCTCCTAGAACATTTAAAATTATATTTAATCTCATTTTAGTGGAATATTAAAATATTGTTAATTCTATGTGCTAAGAAATGCAAAATGTTTTGAGACTAAATACCAGTGGGTATAGTCATTAGGTGTTATTGCATTTACCCAGTAATTGGCTCCTTTCCTATAATAGATGAATCTCTGTTTCAGAATGAAAAAATAAACAGAAAACAAATTCCCTACATAAAGGTCATATGAGCTCTTTGTAACCAGGAATGAGGTATTACAGTACATTTACTGAGCACCTGGTATTTAGTCCAGGTGGATTGCTTCACTCTGTAAATGCCAATAACTAGTGTTTGTAAGTCTGAACTAATATAATGGTCACTTTCATGTAATAATCGCATCCTGATTCTCTAACTGGAAAAACCAACATAAAAATCATGAATACTCTGTGACTAAATAGGGAAAATAAATATTCTTTAACAGTTTGGGAATAGGAACAGTGTTTGAAAATGGAGACTAGAAAAGGAAAAGAGGCATTCTGGACCTTCTTGGCAGTTTTGAATCTGTCTTCAGCACTTCCAAAATCTAAGAGACCCAGACTGCTACAAAACATCTTTAACATCTGTCTTCCTCATTCCCACCTCCTTTCTAGGTAGAGAACATTTTGGTTTTTATGTGTTGTTCTATTTCTTAAGCCCCGGGTAGGAGGATGTCAGATGGTAAACAAAGGAATTGCCCCCTTCATTCATTGAGCTCCTACTATGTGTCAGGCACTGTTCTGGGTGTCATGGAACCAAAGGTAACTAAGGTAAAGTTCCTGCTCTTCAGAAGCTTTCATGTGATGGGGGGACAGCAATTAGGGATTGAGACCAGACAAGGAAACAAATCAGTAGGCTACTTGGTACTGATTATGGGTATTGTTGGATACCAAACAGGATTATTTAAATCAGCCTGTGGTGTGTGTCTTGGGGGTGGGAGGTAGGACAGCAGTGGTGTACTAGAATGTAAAGTCTCGACCAAAGAGCAGGAATTAGCCAGATGAAGTGCAGCAAAGGAATACGGAAGAACCTTCTTGGCAGAAGGCACAGAAGTAAAATTGGCAGAAATTGGCAAGTCATTAGATGGGGACTGGATCAAAAAGAGAAAGAAGAATCTCATAGACGGGCAGGTAGAAGCCGCAAAGGTGTAGGCAGAGCAGTCAAAATCAAGTTTCCATCAGATTTTTCTTCTGTCAACTCTGCTTTGGGTAATGCCCCCTCCCCTTGTTAATTGGTCCCCTTTGTCCTGACCCAGGTCATGGCTTCTAACCTGGCTCCAATAATTAACCTCGCCCTTCTGGGTTTGACACTTTGGCAAGTCACCATCTTTTTAGCTCCCTCCTGCTTTCTTTCCCTGACGTTCATTCCTGTTAAACCCTTTCATTCAGTGCATTTTGCTGCTTGTTTGCTAGTGTTCCAGATGCCTAACACCCAGTTAAATTAAACTTAGTTTTATATGTATTGATTTTCCTTTGCTAGAAAGAATACACTTACTCAAAATAAGAGCTCTCTTAGTTTTTGTTTTTGTAATGATTTTTAAAGAAATAGCCAAGAGCCAAGGGCTATGAGCCAAGAAAGCCAATAATGATAATAGCTACGAAAGTGGACTTTTGTTGGTTGCCTGCTCAGTGTCTTACCCCTGCTTTTTTTCCTCCACAGTACCTTGATCTTCATTTGAGGAATCCACCCCTCCCCATGCAGCCCAGGTGCTTCCAGAGAAGCTGACCTACTCCCTGGTTAGTTCAAGCCAACCACCACATTCCATCTTCCCACGCACATCTTTCAGATTTAAACAAGTGAATATCAGGATACTTGCTGGACTGATGGATATCATTCTCTCTAGATGTGGATGAGGGAACATGTACGTTGGGGGTCTGTTTGCAGCCATCTTGTGATCATGAGAGTTGCTGGCTTTAGGATAAAGCTGTCACTATGGAAGACAGAGAAAGATGGAAAGATGGAAAGAATCTGAGCCCTTAGTGATACAGCTGAGCCTGTAGTGACTGAAGACCTAGGGAAATGGTCCTGAATGACAAACTAACCCAAAAGCCTGCCTTACCTCTGGACTTTCAGTTTCATGAATCAGTACATTCCTTTATTGTTTAAAACAGTTTGAGTTGTGCTTTTTTGTTACTTGCAACGTAAAATATCCTATGCTGTACAGCTGTTACTGGTTGAGAGCCCACTATGTGCCAGGCATTGTAATGGAGGTTCCACAGAGACTAATACTCACAACCATGTTTTTTTCTTTTTTAAAAATTGTGGTAAAATATACATAACATGAAATATCACATTTTAACCATTGTTAACTGCGCAATTCAGTGACATAATGTTGTGCAACCATCTCCACTATCTACTTCCAATCACAACCATAGTTTAAGGTGGGCATTGATATCCTCATTTTACCAAAAAGGAAACTGATCCTCAGAGAGGTGCATTACCCAAAGCAGACCACCAGTTACTGGTATAGTCAAGATTTAAACCCACGTCTGCTGGACTGCAAAGTTCATGTTTTTTCCTACTTCATTACAGTGCCAAAATAAATGATCAAGCAAGGAAACAGGAAATCTTGGTCAAATTTCCGGCCCAGGGTCCACAACATAGAGATTAGGACCTTGGGAGAAGCAGATCCAGCAAACAGGAAACAAGGTAAGGAACAAAAAGAGATCAGAATCCAAGTCATCAAAGGTACGACACTAGAGGTTGGAGTCAAAGGGAATAGGGGAAAACATTTATGTTCAAGAAGTAGCGTTTGAAAAGGGGCTTATCAGTGGAGACTTCAAGAATATCTGGTTGTATTTGTTCACCCTAACCTGGTTTGTAGGTGAGCAATCGTTGCCCTGCCTACTTCCCAAAAGGATTCTGACCTTTAATGAATATAACGAACTATATTTTAAAACAGAAATACCCTCAATTTTATGTTAAGCATTCGTTAAAATAAGTCACGTAATAAAGATGATCTGTGTCACAAGCCTGGCCCTTTAAATGAGTTCTGAAATGACTGGAGAGCTCTATTACCTTCTTGTTAGGACAAGATGGATTGCAAGTAGTGTTCCCCAGCCCCCCACACCCCCAAATTACAAGCTTCTATGCTAAAAGCTATCCACCTTTGATGAGTATCTCTTAATTGTTTACCTTTTAACTAAGGGTTTTTAACTAGGGCTATTAGAACTCTAGAGGGTGTTTAATCTGTTGATCTGTTTGTTTTCAAGTCTGACTCCTTTCATTTGTGATCCTAGGTAAGTAGTAGCTTGGAGGGTTTTACTTACACAAAAAGATCAGTTCACTAATTTTCAATTTCCGTAAGTGTAAATTTCTAGTGTCAGAGGCTGTCTTGAAATGGGAGAGGGGAAGTTATGAGAATGGATTGGGTAAGACTCCCCAATGTTTTCATATCCCCAAACCTTGACCTCCACACCAACGCCCCTTCTCCAGCTGTATAGTAAACAAAAACACTAACATTTTCTCAACAGTTATTTTATAAATAAATCTAAGTGCTGACCTTAATTATTCACTAAATAGAAATGACAGTGGCAGGAGCCTCATAGAGCCAATGTCATTTGACATTGTTGACACATGTATGAGGCTTATCACCCTTTTCTCTCTAGAGCAGCATTTGGAGAGTGAATGTCCATCATCTGTGTGGATAATCTGTTTGGCAATATAGCTTTTTTGGAAAATAAAACAGAAAACTGAATTTTTTTTCTCCTTTAGAAGAAAAGTTTGCTTTTTGCATTTTTTTCTAGTACTTTACTTCTTTAGAGCAGTTTTGGATTCACAGCAAAATTGAACAAAAAGTATAGATAGTTCCCATTACCCCGTCACCACACGTGCATAGCCTCCCCCATTATTAACATTCCCCATCAGAGTGATACATTTGTTACAAGTGATGAACCTACATTGACACATCATTATCACCCAAAGTCCATAATTTACATTAGGGTTCACTCTTGGTATTGCACATTCTATGTGTTTGGACAAATATATAATGACGTGAATCCACCATCATAGTATCATACAGAGTAGTTTCACTGCCCTAAAAATCATATGTGCTCTGCCCATTCATCCCTCCCTCCACCCTAACTCCTGGCAACCATTAATCTTCTTGCCATCTCCATAGTTTTAACTTTTTCAGAATGTCATAAAGTTGGAATCACACAGTGTGTAGTCTTTTCATATTGGCTTTTTTTTTTCTTTTTGGCTGCACCGCGCAGCATGTGGGATCTTAGTTCCCTGACGAGGGATTGAACCCATGCCCCCTGCATTGGAAGCACGGAGTCTTAACCACTGGACCACCAGGGAAGTCCCCATATTGGCTTCTTTCACTGACTAATGTACATTTAAAGTTCTTCTATGTCTTTTCACAGCTTGATAGATCATTTCTTTTTAGTGCTGAATAATATTCCATTACCTGGATATACCACGTATTTATGCATTCACCTACTGAAGGATATCTTGATTGCTTCCAAGTTTTGTCAATTATGGGTAAAGCTGCTATAAACATCTGTGTGCAGGTTTTTGTGTGGACATAAGTTTTCAATTCCCTTGGGTAAATACCAAGGAGTGTGATTGCTGGATCATATATATGGTAAGAGTATAGTTAGTTTTGTAAAAAACTGCGAAACTGTCTTTCAAAGAAGCTGTACCATTTTGCGTTCCCACCAGCAATGAATAAAAATTCCTTTTGCTCCACATCCTCACCAGCATTTGGTGCTGACAGTGTTCTGCATTTTGGCCATTCTCATAGGTATGTAGTGGGTCTACTTATCTTTGCAGTTTTTACCCTTGTCCACCTCTCCACCCTCATCATTCCTTACAATAGCTTATCTTTTTCAGAAAGACCCATGGAATTTGAGAGCTGGGCTGTAGGTGGCACAAACTAAGCAACACTAGACACATGATAGAGGGAAAGACTGAGAAAGGACTGGCTCAAGTCATGTGGGAGACCTGGGAAAAGGAACAAGGTGGCACCCCCTCAAGCTAATATTCTTTAAATAGCTGAGGGCAGAAAAAAATTCATTTTCTATTAATATAAAATGTATAGCTCGTTATGGTTAAAATAATTTATTACATGCATTGAATATAACAATATTTCCACTTATTTGGAATTGTCTTTCATTTTACATCACCTGGAACTTGAATAGCAATATTACTACTCATCAAGCATAGAGGTAAATTACAGCCACAAAGTCTTACTCAAAATATACTGAATATTACAAGTTCTTTTGTTTTTGTTTTTTCTAGTTTATATATCACAAAAACAGTTCTAACTTTTCTGAAGTTCTTATTCTTTCTTCATTTTTCTTTTGGGAATTTCTGAGCTAGACAACCTCTTGTAAGACACGTCCATGGCTTTAAAATGTAGAAAATAACCATCTGTCCCCAAAAATTGTGTTAGAAATTTGGAGTAGAATACCAAACTCAAATCCTACCCCCACCTCTTCTTCTGGCTGGCTTACCTGAGGGAGTATGCACACCTGTACTATGTCCCAATGAGAACCCCAGAACCATCTTATTAGTAAGCAGGAAGTACACAACTTAAAGTGAAGCTTGAGTCAAGGCTGGGTGGAGGCCAAGATATCTAAGTGAGGCCTCTTGCTTTTCCAATCCCAAATCTAAGTCCTGTGACCTCCTCAAGTGCCAGAAGAGTAAGAGTAAGGATAAGAATAAGACTCAGGTTCTTAGGTATTAATAGCTGAGCTTAAGTCCACCTACCCGACCAGGTGCCAGGATGAGATTGGACTGCCAGACCCATGAACTTAGGAATCAAGAGGGAAAAAGAGGAAGTTTAAGCCTCCTTAGCAGAGTAGTCCACCCTCACTCCTTTACCCCCACCCCGCCTCTTGATTTGCCTACTACATGGAGAAAATATATGCAAAACAGCCTGCTGCTCCTGGAGTAGGAAATGAAATAGCAGGCATTAGGATCCATACGAAAGGAAAGTGTCTTTCAGTGTCACGATCCCTCCCTCTAGGGAAGTGTCCCCAGAGTCTCTGAGCAGACTAGTCACTTCTTCCATATGGAACATCTAATAAGAGGGTAGATAGAGGCAGAAGCTTAGATGGAAGTTTCCTCCTTCATGAGCTCTGGCAGAAATGCAATGAGACATGCTACACAACACCCCGCATAACCCATTATTTATTCTCTCCTTAACAAAGGGCCTTAATAATCAAACCGCAGTTCAGCCAGGATTGTCCAACTAGGAGAGATTAGCAGCTCCTTCATTTACTACCACTGCTCCTCACTGTAACTTCCTGGGACCAATGAGATGCACAGCTAAGTTAGTTCTCCAAAGAGTTTCTGTAATGGGTCATAACAGGTCATTAATCAATTTAGCTTCAGGGCTGTCCTGTACCCTAGGCTAAATATTCACTCCCAGCCTTTCTCACCTTCTGAGATGGCCCACACTCTCTGTAGAGTGTGTTTCTCTCTAAATAAATCCACTTCTTACCTATCAAAAAAAAAATTCACTCCCTAGTTTATTTCCCATCTGAAATTATGCCTAATAATATTGTCCAAAACTGCTCAACAGAGAAGATACTTTTAAACGTCCAAATAAAACAACAAAGAATGGTTGAAAATGGAATAATGTGAAGCCCTCCCCATTATTAAATTACCACAGAAAGTCAAGCCCAAAATGAATTCTTCTTCCTAGTGTAAATTAAACTCCAAAGACCGTAAAGTGCAATTACTCTTCTCCCTAGTTTCCTGATCTTTTCAGCCTCTGTCAGAAGATTCTCGCTCAAATGCCTTGGGGTTTGGACTCCCTCAGCAGCCACTGCACTCTGAGCCTTCTTCCATTACCATGGGTGTAGCACCTTCAGTACCATCAAAATTGAAGTAATCCACCCGAATATCTTGTGTCCCATAAATGTAAACGCAAATGTGACTCCTGCAGTAACAGCATTTTGCAAACAAAATGATATTCCTAGAACCCAGTGTACGGACCCTCGTTGCTGTTGCTTGTTAGAGATTGCAGCAGACTTAGTGTTATCTGGGAGAAGGGGAGTAACGCACAGGGAACAAAAAATGGAGAACATCATTTTGGTTTTCGCCACGCCAAGATGCCTATTAGAACACGTCAGTTTTCCAACTACTATATGTGAATTTAAATTCAGATGGGATAAATTTCCCATCAAGAGGTTAACTGTGACATAGGACATAGCTGCTTTTAATAAGGACAGGGTTGACTTTCTACATAACATCTTCCTCCTTCTCCCAAAAAGGGACCCACATCTCCTCTGTCCAGCTGACCACATCTGAAGCTTCAGGGGCAATTCTTATTGGCCTAAGAGTAATCCCCTCATGCTTGCCAGAGATTAACTCAAGAATGGGCATAAGGGCCCAACTGGGTACAGAGACATGGGGAGGTTTACAGTGGTAGCATCTTCAGTGTCTACTAGATCACACCCAAATCTTCTTTCTTTCTCTTGATATCCTTCCCATGTTTTGAACACTTTTGTTTCCATTTCCCTTTTGAATCTGGTGTTTCTGGCCTGGAAGCCCAGTGTTAAATTGAGCCTGGTCTCTGTTGAGTGACACCACTTCCTTTTCCATAGTGAATGCAGCATGGCACATTTGATAATAGGCATCCCTGCAGTCCATGCTTATCTGATCTTCTCAGGGTATTTGTCCATCTCCAGTAGGACCCCAAGTCTTTTTAAACTTTATGACACAGCTGCTGCCACTGTATCCTGTTCTAGAACCCCTTAGGTGTATTAACCTTGCTTCCAAGATCCTCTTTCCTGAAATGTATCTTAGCTGGATTATCATTCAACAAATTCCTGAATCTGAAGCTTCTATTGATGCCTGCATAGGCCATAATCTCAGGATCATAGAGGGTCTAATATATCCTCTGACATGTGCTCCTCTAAAGCCCTCTTCCTTTACCTTTCAAATTCTCTAGTCCTTGAGTGACTTGTGCCATTTCATGTATTACTTTCTGCCATTTCTTTTTCCACTTCTGTTCCATTTCTTTCTATAATTCCTACTCCTTTCATGGAGGCCTGAGTTGCTGGGTTTGTTCTTTTTTTTTTTAATATTTATTTGTTTATTTGGCTGCGTTGGGTCTTAGTTGCGGCACTTAGTTGCGGCACTTAGTTGCGGATCTTCATTGCAGCACGCGGGATCTTTCATTGCCTCGTGCAGGCTTCTCTCTAGTTGTGGCGTGTGGGCTCCAGGGATCGAACCCGTGTCTCCTGTATTGGAAGATGGATTCTTAACCACTGCACCACCAGAGAAGTCCTGAGGCCTGAGTTTTTAAATTTTAACATACTACTTAAATGGGCCCAGTTCTTTCAATAACACAGATAAACCTCCAGCTGCATTCTTTTATCTTCGCTTCCTTCCCTCCTCCCTCCCTCCCTCCCTTCCTTCCTTTCTTTCTCTTTCTAGGCCCATGCATTTGCTTCCTGACATACTCCATAGACTCTCTCTTGAGAGGCTCCCATAGTGAAAAAATGTCAGAATATTCTGCATCTACCACAAGATCCTCAGTTCAAATATTGCTTGAGTGGAGACAATCCTGCATAGGTCTTCTCCCATCAGTTTCCACCCATGCCTGATCTCTACCTATTGTTGCTCTGCCTGACTCTTTCTTTTTGGTGTTGTCTTCCCTGTACCTTTAAAATATTTTTCTAATATCATTCATTTTCTAGACATACTTTCTTATAACAAGAGCCATACCTACTTCCCTACATATAATGTCTGTGTAATCTTGAAAATCATCAAGTAGGGCCTGAAATAACATCAATACCAACAGCAATGACAATAACAGCTAATAGTTTACTGAGCTCCTACTACACACCAAGCACTGTTCTAAGCATCTTATAATCCTCACAATTCCATGAAATGACGACTATTATCACACCCATTTTACAGATGTAGAAACTGAAGCACAGAGAGGTTAAGTAATTTGCCCAAGATCACACAGCCAGTAAGTGGCAGAGCCCCGTCACGGTCTTTCACTCATATCTGCCCACCCTTCAGTCACTTACCAGTCCTTTCATAATACAACACCCTTTTATTGTTTGGCCTAGTCATCTCTCAATGCTTCGAAATTGGGTTCTCCTTTTAAAAAGCAAAAATAAAGATTTACAACAGTCTATCACAGCCCATCCTAAATCTTGAACATAATTAATTTCTTTTAATAGGGCTACGTCTCTATTATTCCACAGGGAAAGGTATTAAAGTTAGATTCTATAATTTTTTTTAAAGATAACCTCTATAATGAGGATCATTTGATTGCATGCTTACCAGGTTTTCCCACATATACATTACATTTAAATCCTTAGTTCCAAGTTAATTTTCACTTCCTGATAAAATATTATCTGAGCATGTACTAAAGAATGAATTTTTGCAGCTTAGTGAGATAAGTCATTCATACTCTAACAAGGATATTTTAAACAGCTGGTTATTCCTCCAGGAAAACGGTATTCAGATCAGACTAATTTCCTAAATGACATAAAAGGAGTGAGCAGTTTTCAGGTGTCTTATGTAACTGAGTGCTGATGGCTTAGGACTAGATGACGGAATGATAGAGAAAGGGGAAGCTGAATCTTTGAAATGGTAAAAATTATCATTTAAAAATCACAGTAAATATCACCTGCCAGGTATTAAAATGATGAAAGGGCTTATTTTTTCCACACTCCTATTGTGATAGGTTTTATAAACAAATAATTTTAAGTACACTAACCTGTTAGGCACCAGTAATTAATTGAGAAAAAACAAACACAAATATTCTTGAAGAGAGAGCAAACCCTGAGGGAGTTTAGTCCTCTGAAATTATGCTAAGTGTATATTGAAATCATTCTGGAAGCCTCCTACCCCAAATAAAAATCCCCTTTTTCTCTCTCACACATAACTTCTGTGGCAGCTGACTGACAGGATTATCTGCTAACACAGGTGGACCTGGCGATGGCTAAAACCATCCGGAATATTTTAGGTTTTCACTGGAAGAATTAAGAGTCTATAATATCTGTGAATGGAAAGGGCACTAAGTCTAGTGCAGATATTAACTTTGCCACCAAGTAGTTATGGGATTTTGTTCTGTCACCTCATTTCTTTGAATTTGTTTCCCAATCTATCAAATACAAAAATGAGAATTAAATGATCTCCAAGGCCCGTTCTAACAACTCCCAAGTTCCACAATTTTAAGATGGTTTTGAACACTTCTTCACAAAGAAGTCTCTAACATTTAATCCTGTAAGATAAACTAAAAATATGTAGGAACCAGTGATATGGGGATAGGATATTTAATATCTCCCAATAGATACTCCACTATTGTTAAACTACCTTCTCTGTTGCACTCCATCAGCTATCACAGCTCTGAAAAAGGGAGCAGAGCAGATGCCATCACAAGAATGAAGAGGATATGGTACATAAGGAAAGCTCTTGTCATACAAGAAGAATAAAAATCCACCTCTTTTTTAAAACGTTTTTATTGAAATATAGTTGATTTACAATGTTGGGTTAGAAAAATCCATCTCTTGCAGCCCTAAAAAATGATGGAAAAAAGGACAGAAAAAGGTAATCAGATCCGGTGTGCTTACTTCCTGTCCCTTCTCAGCATGAAAACTAGAATTGGAGGTATATAGTTGACGTATTCACATATTATAGACATAGGGTAATTCAAGAAAAATGGGGATAGTGGTTTGCTTCTCTGGGCATGCCTGTGAGAGGCTGAGTCTTCCAGGAACTCTGCTTTCAGCTTATGGGATGTTCAACATGACATAGGGAGAATAATGCAACATTGGTGGAGGGAGGTGGCTCAACAGATGAGCCTGAAGCAAAGCTCCTGGCTCACCAAGGCCTACGTGGGATATTCTGGGAATCCAGAAGTTCCCATATGTCTCAGTGAGAAGATGGAATACCATCATGAGGATCAATGGACCTGCAGAGGCCTGGGGTCAGTACAGAGGTTGCAGTGTATAAGGCAGTGTGGACTTCAGTAAAGAAAGCAGCACAACTTCTCAAAAGGACAAAATGAGCAGTTTTATCTCTGAGGCTAACAGTTCTGCTTTCAGAGTATACCAGACACTCCATACCAAAGGAAAACACAAGGACTGGCATGCATGGGCCAGGGCCTTTCCCTGAGGTCATGTCAGCTTTCCCATCGCTCAGGCTTCTACCAGCCCACTAGTTACTGTGTGAATTAGAAAAAGGCACTCCCTTTATCCTGACACTTTACTTCCACCTATCAGAAAATTATCATAATATACTGGTTTTGTTAAAATAAGGCATCCTACTGCCACATGCCTGAGAACTGTCGTAATAAACTTAGAAATCTAGGATGCCAAAGACGTGAAAGACACTCCATCTATGTATACCTTATACAGCATCCCTCGACTCCCATATATATCTTGGAATGGGAGGGAGGTGGGGAAATAAAATCTGTAAGATTCAGCATCTACCTATAAAAGAAAACAGATAATGTGGGGACTCAAGACGGATAAAAATTACAGAAAATAAGCTATGTTTTCTTTGTACATCTGAATTAACTAAATCAACTCTGCCATACCAAAATACAAGCCCCAAATTTTGCATTTTATTTTACTTTTTGCTATCTCCCATAGCACCTTACATAGCAATGGATACACATAAGGAACTACTAAATTCTTTCTGGAAAAAAAGTAAATTTTTAGAAAAAATCAGAATTATGGATCCACTTATAATATGTATGATAGCATGTAATTTTCCTTTCCTCCCCTACAGTTATTTGAAACAAATCTAAATTTTACCCATTTGCACCTTGCTAACAACCATAAAAATCTGCAGTTCTTCAGTTGTTTTCTAAGTCTCCCTCCTCAAACTTTTTCTTGAGAAGGAAACTTAGATCTAAGTTTCTCCATTTTCAGGACCAAAGAGAGCTCATCTCAAAATTACAGAATTAAAAAAAATTGAAAACAGGATTGCGTAATCCAAAGTAAATTCTTATTAAAAGGTGAGGGGACCCTGATACCTAGAAAGGTAAAGTATTTTGCCTAGAGGCACATATCAAACCCGGAACTCAAATACCCTACACAATAATACTGGCTCTCCCTGCCCCTCTCCCCACTCCCAAAATACACACTTTCCCCCCTCACCCTTACTTCCCTTATTGTACTTTGTAACCACTTAGCCATCCATCTCAAACCTAAGACAGCAACTGATCAAACTCAAACGAGAAAGAAATCACCCAAAGGTCGAAAATCAGAGAATCATTAAACTGCCGGTTTTATCATTTCCATAAAGTGATAAACAAAAGAGAGCGGAGAGAATTAAGAAAGGATACTTTTTCAGTCATCTCAACAGCATCTAGGGAATAAAAACACGTTTTCCTTGGGGAGAGATTATGCTGAGGGGACCAGATACAGATACAAAAGGTAATTCCCCTTGGGGTTTCTTCTTTTTCTGAGTTTGTGAGATCTAAAAAAAAAAAGAAAAAAGAAAACTAAACACAACCTCAACACATTTACTTCTCTCCTTTTCTCACATATTATTTTCCCAAACATTATACAGACCACGTCTCCAAAGTAAATTGACCAAAGGTCTATTGCCTATTGACCAAAACGTTTTCAAGATTTAGGTGACTCCTCTTAGACTACGATTAGGAACCGACTCCAAACTTCGGTTACCAAGCTCCAAGCTCGGTAAAGTGGATCTCCAAGGTTTGCAAATACCCTCAGCTTGACTAAAGGGCACAGAATCTCTAGCGCTCCCTACAGCTCAGACTTTGGACCTACCTACCACAAAAAACCCAAGTTACAAAGATTGGCTACCTCGCTCTACTTTTTTCCGCTTTAAAAAATCGAGCGGGGGGCGGGGGGGGCCGAGGTTGAAACGGCGAACCGAAGGATTAATCACTTCTCCCCATTACATCAGCAGCCCCCGCCCTTTCCTCTGAGCACCTCCTCTCCCAGAATCGTCGCTACGCACTAGCGCTCTCTTCACCCAACCCCCGCTCTATTATATGCCCTGATACCTCCCCATTATCACCCGCCCCACCACACTCCCCCTCTCCTCCTTCCCCCCTCCTTGGCTGGGGAGGGAGGAAACCCGAGAGAGGAAACAGGGCGTTGAAGGAAGGGACTTGGCGATAAGAGCAGAGGCCCCATTGGCCCGAAGGTTGTATAAAAGCCTTCCATTGGCTGCTTTGCCGGAATCCCCGCCCCTCGACTTCCCCGCCCATTCGCCCCTCCCCCGACGCCCCGCGGCCCTCCCCCGCGCCCCTAGCCAGCCCCGCGGCGGGGAGGGACCGACTGGGCGAGTGGCGGCTCCGGCGGTGTCAATGGCTCCTCCTGCCACGGAGCAGCAGCAGAAGCAGCGGCGACGGGGCTGAGGAGGAGAAGGAAAGGCTCCTTTAAGGAGGAGTTACGACGACGCCTCTTTTTCCCCCTATCTCCTCCCTTCACACTCATTTCCCCTTCGCCGAGGAGAGAAGGGGGGGAGGAGAGAGAAGAGGCCGAAGAAAGAGAGAAAAAATTCCTCTCAGAAATCTCTTTCAGGGGGTGTGGGGGGGAGGAAGAGGAAAAAAAAAAAAGAGCCGGGCGCCCCCTGCTCCCTCCCTCCCTTCTCTCCCTCTCTTCTCCTCCTTCTCCCTTCCTCACCCGCCCGCCCACTCCCCCCGCCGCCGGAGACGCCGCTCGGGAGTCGGCGGGACCGGGGTCTGTCTCCTCAGCCGCCGACGCCGCGCTTCGCCTCGGGATCCCCAGGCGGGCGGACGCCCTTTCTTTCTTTCTCTCGCTCTGCCCGTCTTTCTGTCTCCGTCCCTCGCCGCCGCCCCGCCCGGCGGCCTCGGCCTTCCCCGTGCGTCAGGCCCGCCCGCCGGGCCTCGCTCGGTCTCTGTCTGTCTCCGCGGGCCTTTCTCTTGACTCGGGGTCTCGCTCGCTCCTCCGCCCTTACCATCTCCCCTTCCTCTCACCCCTTTTCCTTCCTCCCCCCTCTCCCCACCCCCTTCTCCTGCTCCGGAGCTCGCGGTGCGTGTGCGTGTGTGTGTCCCTCCGCCGACGCCGCCACCTCAGCCCGGCAAATGAACTCCGTCCGAGCCGCCAACCGGAGACCCAGGCGAGTGTCGCGGCCGCGCCCGGTGCAGCAACAGCAGCAGCAGCAGCAACCCCCGCAGCAGCCGCCGCCGCAGCCGCCCCAGCAGCAGCCGCCGCAGCAGCAGCCTCCGCCGCCGCCGCAGCAACAGCAGCAGCAGCAGCCTCCGCCGCCGCCACCGCCGCCTCCGCCGCTGCCCCAGGAGCGGAACAACGCCGGCGAGCGGGGTAAGGCCGCGCTCCCTCCCCGCCGCCCGCCGGGTCGGACGCCCGGCTGACCGGGACCCGCGGGAAGGGAAGCCGGGGCGGGGGCGGCCTGTGCGCCCGGGGGTGGGAGACGGAGGTTGAGTGGAGGCGGGTCCCCCGGTGCCGCAGTGTCAGCCCGGCTTGGGCCCCGGCCGGCAGGAAAAGCCGCGGCTTCCCGACTCGCCCGGGCTCTAGCTCAGGCCGCGCTTTGTTTGGTTTCGGGGGCTTGGCACCCTCTCCCCCCACCCATCCTTCTGGCTTCTCGGCTCGCTCACGGACCCCGCAGGAGTCTGTTGGTGGGTGGGGGAAGAGCGAAGGGTGGGATTTCCCCCTTCTCGGCAGTCTTCCACGGTTTGGTCTCCCGTTTCTAATAGGAGGTGGGGGGGAGCGGCTGGGAGTGATCGGGTGGTTGGGGCTGGCTGGGGAACTTGTTTTTCCCCCTTTTCTCTGTTAGCCTCCCCCTTCCTGTGGAGGAGGGGAGAGGGGGACTCGGAGTGGTCGGTGGTGTTGGCCGGGGAACTTGTTTCCCCCCGCCCCCCTCCCTAAGTCACGGGGTAGGGGGAGCAGCTTCTCTTCTCCCAACCCCACGATGTTTGCTGCGCAGTTTGGCTTTAGTTACAGAACCCCGGGGAAGGACCCGTTAAAGCAAGACCTTTAAGTAAATGTAGAATCCATCGGCCATTTCCAGCCCCCTCCCTCGTGTGCAGTGCAGTTACCCTTCCGCTCTATCTACACCCCTCTCGCCTGTACCCCCGCCCCGGCGTACCCCCAGGCCACTGTGTTACTCCTCCATCTCCCAGTGGGATTTGAACGCCCCTTCCTTAGAACTGGCCCCTCGGGAGAGAGAGAGTGTGTGCATATCTGTGTGTGTATGTGTGTGTGTGTGTGTGTGTGTGTGTGTTGTGTCCAAGGCCTAGTGAAATGTGTCATTTGGACTCAACTGTGCAGCTCTGTCTGGTAACCACCATTGTCTAAGGGCTGAGGCTCCGGAGGGTTGGATTCTTGCTTTAGCAAAAATAATGTTCAGTTCTACTTTGAAGATGTGGTTATTTGGGGAGGTTCAGGAGGTGGGGTGTTGCACCTTGGTCTCCAAATGCAACTATTCTCTTTATTAGCTGCTCTCAGTGGGGGTGGAGGTCAGTACCGTATTTATGTATACGGTTGTTTTAAGGAGGAGGAGAATTGTTAGGAGACATTTTGCGTGTTTTCGTTGGCGGATTAAGGTTAATTTTATGTGCGTTGGTTGTCACACCTCCTTTGATTAAGGGAATTAAGATTAAATGCTTTTTTAAAATTATACATTCTTTCCTTAAAAATTGTTTTATTGTTCTTGATCAAAATACTTAACAAATGAAAGAGGGAGATGATAATCTGAAAAAATAGTTTAAAGGGTTTTCACTAGTCACTGCTACAGATAGTCCTTGTGAAAGCAGTTTTCTATATGTTGCTTGAAAGAATGTGATGTTTCAAGCCAGTTGGAGGTCTTGTGCAACATTATTGGTAATGTGTTTTAATGATTCTTGGATACATTTATAATTTTTTTGTAAATTAAAAATGTTTGTAGTTTCAACATTTCCTTTTACATTTGCATATCAGGGTTCTCCTGTGTTCCATTCAAATAATATTCAAGTCTCCTTCCAGAATTGGTACTATATGTAATAGAGTTGACTGTTTTTTGAGAAAACAGTGACACTGGATTGAAATCATAATACGGATTCTATTGCTAGAAGTAAGCTTTTCCAAGATGTACTGATTTGTTAATTTACGTTAACAGTGGATCAGATCCTTTCAGCCAAACTTAGTCTCATTGTGTAGTTTTAAATGTTAATTCTGAATCTCCTTTTCACGATTTGTGTGTATTTTCAAACTTAGTTGAGGTCCTTATATCTTGGTCTCTTTTCTTCATTTGTTTGAAATTATTAGCTTCTAAAGTCTATTTCCTTTTGAAGTAAAGTGACTTGGTAGTTGGCAGTCACATGCTGGAGTGTCATTTTTCTTTTCTTTGATATCCATAAACTGACTAAGATGTTCATGAATCAGAATTTCAGTATGTGCCCAACCAAATGGTAAATCATATTCACTGTAGGGTTGTTACTTTGCTGCTGCTGGTAGGAACTGTTCTGGAGATTCTATGTTGGCACAGAGGGGGAAAGAACTTGCTGATTAGCCTTCAGGGAAAATGCTGTGGGTCTTTTGGAGGGCAAATAAATGGCCTCAAAATGAATGAAACATTAAGATGAATTAAAAGAGTAAAATAAAAAAGATTTTGCTAGTTTTATGTAAAACATATGTCATTCTTCGAAAATTGGCATTTTGATTATATTTTAAATGTACAGTTCTCATAATGATCAGAAGCTAGTAGCCAAGAAGAATGCTTTTCATTTTAACAGTTTTATGGAGTATGCAAAGTGTCACTATTTCTGGTTTAAATAGGAAAGGTTTTTTGTTTGTTTGAAAATATGCTGGGTTTCATAATTTTGACAAGGTAATGAAGGAACTACAGCTAATGTTGTGCGTGTGCATGTTTTACTTTTTACTAACTTTTAATGGATATGTAACTCTTGCATTAGAGTCTTAGATAGAGTTACATAATAGTGCATCAGACAGCTTTCCAAGTAGGGAATTGAAGTGAGACTGTTTCAAGGCAACTTAAGTTATTTCAGTCTATATAAAAGAATCACTTATTTCATGTAAAGGGTGGACTTAAGGCTTTTATAGTAATAAAAGTTATAGGATAGTGTATTTTTTCAAGCAAAAATTCTGTCAGAACTGGTTTTTAGTTGCTTCTTTGCCCTTATGTTAATTAGTCTAAAAACTTCCTTGACACCTCCTTTGTATTTGAATGTTTGTAAATGGCCAATGTTTAAAGAAGAAAGAAACAGCCTTACGGAGCGAAATCTTATGAGGACTTTTCAAAGCCTTGCTTGGGGGAGATTTTCTTACACCCCACATTGAGAAATAATCAGCCTCCGTGTTTCATGGAATGCTTTCTTCATTCATTTTACCCGAAATGGTCCACTGTCTAAAGAAGGAATACAAATCATGAGCATTTTTAGGCTGTTAATTTAAAATCCTGAGTTTAGGATTTCACATACCACTTTAAGCTGGTAGAAAATAATTTGTGTTCCACATAGGGACCCTTTGATAATATATTGCAGATTCAGTGAAACTGAAAGTAGTGTGGGGTTGGATTTTATATATTCGTTTTCTTTTAAAATCCTAAAAGGATTTAGTTTTTGTAACTTGTTCTGCTGAATTTATCTTGAAATCTATTTGGTAGTCTTTTTTTAGAAGTATGTATGAGGAAAGCTTACAAGTCTGCAGAAGTGCTATGTATTCTGAGCATTTTCAGTTTCTAGTTGTTAAAATTGATTACTTTGAATAGGTATTAAATGCACGTGATTTAAAATTCAAAAGTCCCTTTCCTAAACCTGCCTTCAGCTACCAAATTCTCCTACCTGGCATCAGTCTATTGATTGATTATTATGTCTGCTATTAATTTCTCATTTATTATGTTTTAATAAAAGATGGAATTTGACTTCTGAAAATCTTGATATGGAAGTTTTGGAAAATAAGTGTAATTTTCTAGTTATTGGGAAATTCATAAGATTGAAGTGCTGAAATTTTAACTGTGATCATTTATAGTTCAAGAAATGCAATGAATACAATATATTAATGGATTTTGCTATTAACTTCTAGTCTGAAATAATTATATAGAGTAAAAATGTAATCAGTCTCTTTAATCCCATATTTGTGGGATTAAAATCTCACCTGTTATCCTGGAATTATAGTCTTTTTTTTTTTTTAAGTGAACTTTTGAAGTAGTTCAGTATGTATAGTATTACATAAAATATTTCTGATGTAGCTACATATTTATTATATGCAACAGTCAGGAAACTCCTTAGTGTTCTATTCATGCGTGCTAATTATACTTTTCTGTGGGGTTTTAGCCCATTATTTTACCTTCGGGTTCTTCCTACTGCATACAGAATGAGGAACTTCTGCAACCTTTATAGATAGAAGAGTTCTGGACAAGGAACCTGATTTTTCCTCTTTTAGGAATTATGTACTGTGGGTCACTGCTCTCCCATCTTGTGGCTAAACCTTCAAAATATTTACATGGCCTTAGAAGAGAGATGCCACTCAACTGTGTCTGTATGTGTGTGTGCATATGTGTGTGTGGCCTGTTTCTCAACACTTAGAAATTATTTGAGGAATAGAAATGGGATAGTGACAATACTGTTGTTAGAGTTCTGCTGATAAGGCCTAAGGGTTGTCCCTATACTGTTTGTCTCTTTCATTACTGGAAATTCTGGCAAACCTGAGGAAAGGCCAACCAGCTTGGAGACCTACCGGGTAAGGCAACAAAGACCCAGTTAGTGAGGACCCTTGAACTTAAGTTTGGCAGAATTCAAGGCTAGTGAGTATTTTATCAGTCTTTTTCTTCTATTTGTTTTAATTTTGAAAATAAACAGTCTATAGTAATGAGTTATTTCAACTTGAGGTCTCTTATTGTTCCCTCTTTTATTCCTAACAAGTTACCCTTATTTTGTATCTATCTTGTCCCATTGGTCTCTGAAGGGTACTCTGTTTTAGACCTTCCATTTCTCAAATTTATCAGTCATTTAAATTACATTCTTGTCTTCCAGAGAACTCTGTTTAATATGTGAGGTTGTAAGCAAGGTACCCCCAAGTGGCAGTTGTTACCCTCTGAAAATAAAATTATAAAGAAGCAAAATATAAGGGATGAGACAGTTGGGGGTAGTATGATGGCTAGAGCTCAGAGTTAGAGCTAGCTAGATGTGGGTTCTAATCCTAGCTATACCAGTAGTGAGCTATTTGACATGGGGCAAACAATGTAACCTCTCTGAGCCTTGCTTTATTATCTTTAAAATAGGGACAGTAACACTTGTCTTAGCAGTAATTGTAAAGATAAGAGATAGTAAAGTACCTAGCATATGGTAGATGCTCAATAAATGGCAGCTCTTTTAAATATTAAAAATAATAGTAAGGAATTGAAGCAGCCATTTATAAAACTAAACCTAAGAGATAAAATGCGTATGAGTCGCTAAAGAGTTTCCGTCATATCCCAAAATGCAGTCTGGGTGATGTGGTATAATCTCAGAGAAACTGATTTGCAATTATAAATCACTAATCTTATATCTAATGAATTGAAATATTCTTTGAAAAAAGAATAAGAAAATGGAAGAAATGGGTATTTGGAATAATAATAAACAGTGACTCTGTTTCTTCTTACATACTAGAGTCTGTGCCAGACACTTTTCTTATATACTGTCCCTCTTAGCAATTCTCTACGATGGCTGTTAACGTAGCAGTGAATACGCTTGGTAAGTAGCAGAGAAGAATTTCGAAATTGATTTATATCACCTGGTCTTTCCATAAACAGGGGAAGATACTGAAATACATTTGGCAGAATATCTCCATCACTTTTACAGAAAGGAATAACCTAGCCCTTGCAGCACATCAGTCCCCTGTCTTATCCCATCTTTTCTGTCGGAGGCAGATACAGTAGTCCGATGCCAATGATTGTTAAATCATTTGGTTTCATGTTTTCTGAGTAGCTTTCTGATCATAATTTTACCTCATGTAGATTTGTCTCCAGATGAGATTGCACTGATTGGCTCACATGTTTTTCCAGTTTGTTGATGAGATCACTAAGCACTCATTGTGCAAAGAAGGGTAGATTTCCCTTGAATTACTCATAAGTTATGAATAAAGGGTGTTAAGTCATTTTTTAGTTCATAGTTACAGACTGGACTGTTTCAGGAAGGAAAAAAATGTGAGTTAAATTAGACTTCAGTATGAATTTTGACAGGTTTGTAGACTAAATATCCTTTTCTTACCATAGCTTGGTGTCTTTACATGCATAGCTTTGGGTTTTTATATAAGTTTGGTTAACACAAAAAATGTGCTTAAACTTAATCCTTAGAAAATAGAAAAATGAAACTAAGTGACTTCCTTTACATAATTTATTGTAATTGAAGGCAAATATTGAAAATATTTACTTTACTTTGAAAATGAATGCGCTGTATATTTTTTTATTTTAAAACACCCCAAATAAGATAGCGTAGTTAAAAGCAAATGCAAATCATTTAAGTTAGTTGTTTATTCTCCCAATTTTTAAAAATCTAGTTGTCAAGTGTTCTGCCCTTCTAACAGATGGAAAATTGTATGACTGTGTTCAAAAAAGGAGAAAACATTCCCTCAACTGGTGGCTAAACCTTAAAAAGCATTAATGGGACTTCCCTGGTGGTCCAGTGGTTAAGACTCTGTGCTTCCAGGGCAGGGGGCACGGGTTCGATCCCTGGTCCGGGAAGTTCCGCATACTGTGTGGTGTGGCCAAAAAAACCCCCCAAAAAATCCAAAAAACATTAATGTATACTTTCACATATCATTAGAGATGAGGTGCCATTCATCTTTTTTGTGAAGAGAGCCTACTTTTCTCTTTTCTCAAAGCTTAGAAATATTTCTACTGATAGAAATGGAGTAAGAAACTGTGCTTTAAAATTATTTTTCTGGTAACAGTGATAATCTTAGTTTCACAGTTTTCCCGTAGTGTACACTCAGCACTCATATGGTTGAGTTGGGTTGTGTCAGAATCTTTGATTGCTTCAAGTTTGTGTGGAATTAACTGGCTACTATGTGGATTCACCCTTTGGCATTGGTTTCTTTAGTACCATGTGTTGATAACTGACTTGCATGAGTTTAGCCTTTACTGGTTTGCTGACTCTACTTGGATTTAGATATGAGAATTCTTTTTGCACTCAAGTATTGATTTTGTATCTTGCATCCATAGTATATAAATATATATATAATGTGTGTATATATGTGTATACATATATACATATGTATGCGTAAGAACACATGGCTTTATGAGACTCCTAACGCTTAGGAGGAAGGGAGTGGGGAAAAGGAAAGGCATAGTCACCTGCTATAGTTTTGAGGGTTGGTGTGTATATATATGTCATTAGTAATTGATCTACTTTTTTGAAAAAAGAAAAAAATAACAGGCTTTAAGGATAATTAGAAGTGAGTAGAATTCAACAATGGTAAGTAGGAGTCACTCAAGTTTGTATCATGGCAGAGAAGATCAAACAAGACTTGTTTAAAATAAATGGAGATGGGTGAAGACACTATATTTTGAAATCTGGTATTTTTGGCAAACCAATTGTATTATAAAAGAAATTGTGGAATTGCTCATTTTCCTTCTTTATATAGAAGAAATTTCTTATTTACAGTTATTTGTTAAAAGTAGACACAGAACTTTGAATCACTGTTGTACACCTGAAACTTATATAATACTGTACATCAACTATGCCTCAATTTAAAAACGTAGATACAGCTATTCACAGTTGTGTGCGAATGACTGATATCTTTGTAATCCTTTGAAATATATTTGCATTTTAAGAAACTGATTATTTGGTCAAATTTTCATATTTTAAGCTCAGTAAAAGTAGGAGAAATAAGCAATTTGGAGAAAGACTTTTTGGGTAGGAGTGCTCCCTCAGAGGCAAAATGAGCTCATCAGAGGAGGGGGAGAGTGGAAGATTTTTGTGAGAATCACTTACCTTACATATTTATTTTTCCTAATCGACTACTTCTGAACCTAAAATTTGTCTAAAGTTTCACTTTTTCTTCCCCCCAAAAGAGTAATTTTGAGTTGATGGTTTGGAGAAAAGAGAAAGAATTTGAGCAGGTACAAGTGACAGTATGTATGGGTCATTTACATTAACAATGGTCATTTGATTAGAAACCGTCTATATGTAACTTTATATATCTATATGTGTATGTACTATATATATAACTACATATAGTTATTTAAATTGTAGAAATAACTTTTATTAGTTTATTTTAAGATTTATTTATTTATTTATTTATGGCTACATTGGGTCTTAGTCGCGGCATGGGGGATCTTCTTTGAGGCACATGAGACCTTTAGTTGCAGAACGCGGGCTTCTCTCTCTAGTTGTGGCATGTGGGTTTTCTCTCTCTAGTTGTTGCGCCCGGGCTTCAGGGTGCACGGGCTCTGTAGTTTTCGGCATGCAGGCTCTCTAGTTGAGGCTTGTAAGCTCAGTAGTTGTGGTGCGCAGGCTTAGTTGCCCCAGGGCACGTGGGCTCTTAGTTCCCTGACCAGGGATCGAACCCACATCCCCTGCATTGTATGGCGGATTCTTTACCACTGGACCACCAGGGAAGACCCTATTGGTTTTTTCCAACTTAAGGTTTTGGTGAATGTATACAAGTGCACACAAATCACTGATGTACAGCTTGATGACTTTTCACAAAGTGAACATATCTGTGTAATCAGTAATACCTAGATCAAGAAATAAACTACCAGCATCCCAGAAGTATCCCCCACCCCCACCAGTGCCTTCCCACTCACTACCCCCAACCTTATCTTTCTAACTGCTTGAATTAGTTTTACCTGTTTTTGAACTTTAAATGTAATCATCTAATATATGTGTATGTATAGCTGATTCATTTTGTTATAAAGCAGAAACTAACACACCACTGTAAAGCAGTTATACTCCAATAAAGATGTTTAAAAAAATAAGGGCTTCCCTGGTGGTACAGTGGTTGAGAGTCCGCCTGCTGATGCAGGGAACACGGGTTCGTGCTCTGGTCTGGGAAGATCCCACATGCCACGGAGCGGCTGGGCCCGTGAGCCATGGCCGCTGGGCCTGCGTGTCCGGAGCCTGTGCTCCGCAACGGGAGAGGCCACAACAGTGAGAGGCCCGTGTACCGCAAAATAATAATAATAAAAAAAAATAACATACAAAAAAAATAAATATAATCATCTAGTATGTATTCCTGATTGTTTGACTTATTTTGCTTAATATTTGTATGTCAGTTTCATCCATGTTGTTGCTTGTAGCAATAGTTCATTCTTGTTGCTGAATAAGATTACATTGTATGAATAAACTGCAATTTATCCATTCTACAACTGATGGATATAGAGTTGTTTCTGTATTTGGCTGTCAGGAATAGTGCTGCTATGAGCATTTTATATTTATCTTCATGAGCACATATACACGTTCCCTTTAAGTTTTATACCTCAACATATGCCATATTTATCTTTTCCAAGGGCAAAACTTCCATTTACTTCGCAAGAAATGGAAGATAAAACAGCTTTAAGACAGATATGAATATGGCCTCTTATAATTATGTTGTTGAAACTATTTTATTTCAAATATTAGTGTTTTTCTTAAATTTTTTGATAATTCCACTTATGTATCCTTTAACAGTCTGGTATTAGGCAGTTTACCCATCAACTTAATATGCTTTAATTTTCCCCAGAGATCATAGGTTGGGTTATTTTGAGGAGAGGGGAAATCTTTTTTATATTCAGGGATTTTTAAAACTACTGTGGACCTTAATATGTAATTCTGAGTCTTAAGTCCAAAAACTGTTGTTTCTTTTTGCTACTGCCATAATTTTGTTTGTCCTTTTTTGTTTGGAACCCTGTTTCTTACTACTTTTTTAAACTTATCCTTTTAACTCCTGTGAAAATATTTTGCTATTGTTTGGTCAGTTTCATTTTATTTCTTGTTTTTCTGCATATATTGATTATCCTTTGTTATCTTACATTCAGCTTATTTATAAATTATAAAACTTTCACAGAAAAATTGGGGCACATTTTGCTCTCAGAGTTGTTTTTTTAGTCCTTGTCTACATCTCTTCGTTCCTTTCATATAGGAAGGTGTAAAAGTGCCTCTGCCAGCATCATCGATAAGTTCTTCCTGAAGTGAAAGATTGTGCTGAAGTGCTAGTGATTTATAAGCTTGTATACCCTATGATACAAGTATTCCCTGAGATTGACAGATGGGCTCTGTTCTTAAAGAACTACTTGCTTGAAACTGATGATACAGTAGCCTCAGATACCAAAGGAGTAAGATTTCATTATTTCATGTCTGCTCTTTCAGCACTTAACAGTCCAGTGTTAGTACTAACAGTTGTTCTTTCTTGTCTACAACAAGCAGTGTGGAGAAGACTGTCACCTTCCTTTACATTTTTTTAATTATTATTTTTAACCATAGCCATAGTCAGTAAATGTTGCTTGTTAAGTTTGGGAGGGATAAGGAGCCTGAGCTTTTTCAAAGTGGCTTATTCTTTTTTCTGCAGTTGTTTCTTAATCTCATTTCTAAATTAGAAGATTTTAAATAAGCTGACTTTTGAGATGGTTTGAAACTCTTTCTGTATCATTTGAGTTACCAGTATAAATAAGTGAGGTCTGAATTTGGGTATTACTATACAGATATATTTCTTGCTTTGATGGAACTTAAAGTTGAGCTAGAGACTGAATATAAATAACATCTGAGATCAAGATGACTTGAAATAAGCGTGTTGGTATTATTTTCATTGTCTTCTGGTACATATTTTTTTAAGAATGAATATGTGTGTGTGTGTGTAGGTGTATGTATCTGGAGTTTCATTTGTAACCTTATCTTTAGACTGTTTGCTGAGACCATACTCTCTTAGAGAGTTTTCAGTTAAATGCTATTAAGATGAAGTTTTGTTATGACTCCCTACTCTTCGGTTTATGTTTTACCCTTTAATCATTGGTTGAATTACCTTTGTGCCACACTTAGAAAGTTGTTGCAGCTTAAACATTAAGCCAAGTTATAGCATTTCTACGTAACTGAGAAAGAAGCACGTGCCTAGTGAAGGAAATTACCCACAGAGTTGGGGTCATTCATCTTGTTTTCATAGTATTTGCCCTTCTTCATTACATTCATTGTTTCGCCCGTATATGCAGAAACTGAGAGTAGGTTAAAGTTACATTATGTTGCTAGAATTTAAGCTCAACTGCAGAAATAATACAACACTTTTGGGTTCTTCATAGCATCTGTAATCCCACATACCTAGTAGTCGTAACTCTCAGGATGCCTTCATAGATTTTTCTGATTCTGTCTTAGTATCTCTATTGCCACATCTCATGGGGAACCTGTTCTCTACTTCTGAATTACTTGGTTTGAGAACCTCTTAGCTGAAATCTTTAAAGCTGAAAAACTGAGCTGGGAGATCTGGATGTAGTGAGTTTGTCCAGGGTTTGTAAAGTTTACATACCAATCATAGACATACTTTGATAACACACACATACACACAGTGAAACTGGGAATAGGCACTCTTGATATTGTGAAGTGTCTAAAATTTTTTGGTAAAATGTTAACAGTAGTGTCTTAGGATGGTGGAGGTGTGATGACTTTTTTAATTCTTTCTATAATTCTTTGTTTTTCGAAGACTGTATATGGAATCTGGAAGGAGGGAGGTTTGTATTTATTTTAAAGAATTTAATAGTTCTGATTGTGATGTGAACTCATTCTGCTTGGTTTGATGACATAGTCCCCACGTGGGTCATTTTAGATATGAATAAAAGCTTAAAACTCTACATTTTTCAATGCTGTGTGTTTTAAGTACTTATTAATTTATGGACATTTTGGGGTTTTGTATTTATTATAACTTTAGGATAGTAATTGGCTAATATCATATATAGGAAATGAGGATAACTGATGATCAGGAATTCAGAATTAAAAACAAAATTTGATATTTGGAACTTTGAGCCAGTGATACTGTCTTCCCAGGATAAGTTTCTGACTGTAGATTATGGTAGTAAATACATACAAATAATATTTTAATTACATGCCTGGCTGAATGATGGAAGATGGAAATTAAGTGTGCAAATGAACTGCATAGTTAGGGGAAAAAAGATTTATTATTGTTCACAACAGATGGCTACTTCCTCTGTACCCTGGTGGTGTGGATTCATGTCTATTTGATAATTTTATACAGGGGGACTATTTTTTTTTCATAAAACTGGTGTTAGCTCTGAAGAAATTAATGGCTATCAGTTTATTAAGTTCAAACAGGGATTGCTAAGGGAAATTGTTTCATCGTTATCAGTTTTTTAAAAAGCCACATTCCTCCCCTTCTAAGATACTATATTCTAAGAAGTTTTGGACTGTGGGATCTAATGTGTTTGGGAATAAATAAGAACCTGGCAATGTCTTTCAAAAAATAGGGGCCTTTGAAGTTAACTTTAGTAATTAGATTGGGAATTAACTTATCTCACACTCACCTGACTAGTCTGATTATCTTTATAAACCCAAACCAGGAGAAAACAAGCATTTTCCTCTTACAAAATACACTAAAACTTTCATTGAATGAGGTGAACTGTTTGGCTTTTTTTTTTTTTAAGTAGGGGCTATTAATATGGTTTAGGGCAAATCAGTCATTAAATGTAGATTCTAGATAGTGATCAACATAGTTTTATGAAGAGCTGATTACAGATATATTTAAAGTGTTTTTCTGAAGTAGTGACTTGGTAGCTGAAGAGGGAACAGGAACAACAGAGCCAGGTTTAAATAAAACACTTTATTCTTTTATGAAGCAGTCATACTGATGTTGTGACAGTTGGGGGAACTTTAAGTTGTATTATATGGAAGCTACAACTTGTAAAAATAGTGCTAGACAGTTGCAAATAGATATTTACTAAATGGTTGTTTCTTTTTCCCTTCACCTTCCTTTCCTGGACTCAAATTTGTTCACATAATCACTGATTTAAATGACCAAGCATATTAACTTAATTGATAATTGTTTTAAATGTGATGAGGTTGAGTACTTGAAAAACCAAAAATAGAAATCAAATTACTTTGAATAGCCTGTTAAGAAAAAATGAACAAACATGCTTTAATCTTTGTAGAAATAACCAAAAAATGAGCAGTAGCTTAGAAATGTTGAGCCAGAAGTAGCTATAGCAGAAAGTGATTTGGTCTGTAGTTGAATGAATCATCCTAAAGTGTGTATGTGCATGTAAACACAGGAAGTTGTGTCGTAGTGATGTTGGAATGGTTGAAAAAACGATATGTCTATTAGAAAAACTTAAGTGTTATTCTAAAGAGTAATAAGCTAAAGGGCAAATTAAGAACTTTCAGTGAAAGTAAAAAAACAGTCACTTTTAAAATTGCATCAAAAAAAAATTAGGAATAAACCTGATCAAGGAGGTGAAAAACTATGCTGAGAACTATGTAACATTGATAAAGGAATTGAAAATGATTCAAAGAAATGGAAAGATATCTCATACTCTCCATTTGGAAGAATCAATTTTGTTAAAATGGCCCTACTTCCCAAAGCAGTCTACAGATTTAATGTGATCCTTATCAAATTACCCATGACCTTTTTCACAGAACTAGAACAAATAATCCTAAAATTTATAGGGAACTGTAAAGGGACCCAGAATTGCCAAAGCAATCCTGAGGAAAAAGAACAAAGCTGGAGGCATAACTCTCCCAGACATCAGACAATACTACAAAGCTACAGTAATCAAAACAGAGTGGTATTGGCACAAAAACAGACATATGGATCAGTGGAACAGAAACGAGAGCCCAGAAATAAATCCACATACCTACAGTCAATCTTAAACAAAGGAGGCAAGAATATACAATGGAGAAAAGACAGTCTGTTCAGAAAGTGATGTTGGGGAAACTGGACAGCTGCATGTAAATCAGTGAAGTTAGAACACTCCCTCATATCATGCACAAAAATAAACTCAAAATGGCTTAAAGACTTAAATATAAGGCATGATGCCATAAAACGCCTAGAAGAGGACATAGGCAAACATTCTCTGACATAAATTGTACCAGTGTTTTCTTAGGTCAGTCTCCCAAGGTGATAGAAATAAAAGCAAAAATAAATAAATGGGACCTAATCAAACTTAGAAGCTTTTGCACAGCCAAAGAAACCATAAAACGAAAAGACAGCCTACAGACTGGGAGAAAATATTTGCAGATGACCCACAGGGCTTAATTTCCGAAATACACAAACAGCTCATAAAACTCAATAACAAAAAAAAAACAAGCCAGTCAGAAAATGGGGAGAAGACCTAAATAGGCATTTCTCCAAAGAAGACATACAGATGGCCAACAAGCACTTGAAAAGGTGCTCAACATCACTAATTATTAGAGAAATACAAATCAGAACTACAATGAAGTACCACTTCACACCGGTCAGAATGGCCATCATTTAAAAGTCTACAAATAACAAAAGCTGGAGAGGATGTGGAGAAAAGGGAACCTTCCTACACTGTTGGTGGGAATGTAAATTGGTGCAGCCACTATGGAAAACAGTACGGAAGTTCCTTAAAAAACTAAAAATAGAGTTGCCATATGATTCAGTAATCCCACTTATGGGCATATATCCAGAGAAAACTCTAATTGGAAAAGATACATGCACCCCAATGTTCATAGCAGCACTATTCTCAATAGCTAAGACTTGGAAGCCACCTAAATGCCCATCAGCAGATGAACAAATAAAGAAGATGTGGCATGTATACACAATGGAATACTATTCAGACAAAAAAGAATGAAATAATGTCATTTGCAGCAACATGGATGGACCTAGAGATTATCATACTAAGTGAAGTAAGAGAGAAAGATAAATATCCTATATTATCACTTATATGTGGAATCTGAAGTATGACACAAATGAGCTTATTTACAAAACAGAAACAGACTCACAGACATAGAAAACAATTTTATGGGTACCAAAGGGGAAAGACGGTGGGGAGGGATAAATAAGGAGTTTAGGTTTAGCAGATACAAACTACTATATATAAAATACACAAACAGCAAGGTCCTACTGTAGAGCACAGGGAACTATATTCAATATCCTGTTATAAACCATAATAGAAAAGAATATGAAAAAGAATATATATATGTATAACTGAATCACTTTGCTGTACACCAGAAACGAGCACAACATTGTAAATCAACTATACTTCAGTTAAAAAAAAAAAGAATTACTTTCACATGGTTGAAAATAAGTCTTAAAAGAAAAATGTTGCTCAGTTATTTTTCTATATTTTCAGAAGATGGCTAGAGAAAATGAATTTAAATTAGATTGATGATCTATACTGGTGGAAATAACATCTCACTAAAGACTATGTACTTTTCTTTGGTGGTAGCTATTATTATTAGATATTTAAATTATCTTAGAGATAGTAAATTAGAAATTATAGAATGTTGGAAATAGAACCATAGTGCCAATTCTTGAGGTTTATTCACTTGCTCAGGTTAGAATTAGAACACAGGTTTCCCTACTCCCAATCAATGATGATGGTGTTATCTGTTTTTTTAATATAGATTTATTATTTATATATGTTTTGGCTGCGTTGGGTCTTTGATGCTGCGTGTGGGCTTTCTCTAGTTGTGGTGAGCAGGGGCTACTCTTTTTTTGTGGTGGGCAGGCTTCTCATTGTGGTGGCTTTTCTTCTTGTGGAGCACAGACTCTAGGGTGCAGGCTTCAGCAGTTGTGGCACACGGGCTCAGTAGTTGTGGCGCATGGGCTTAGTTGCTCTGCGGCATGTGGGACCTTCCAATACCAGGGCTCGAACCTGTGTCCACTGCATTGGCAGGTGGATTCTTAACCGCTGCACCACCAGGGAAGTCCCGGTGTTATCTGTTCTTTTTCTGGAGTTTTATTATCATTTTGTTCATTTTTCAGTTTAGTGATTTGTTAAACCTGTTGATCTGATAAACTTCTCTGTAATTCCTTAGTTGAACTAAACAAAATTAATTTTTTTTAGAATACTTCTCTTAGTAACTTAAAAAGAATATGCAAGTAAGATTTTAGCTTGTTTTTTATTGGTTGACTTAATTTTTTTTGTTGTTTTGTTTTGGCTGTGACTGGTTGGAATAAATATTGATATTATTCAGTGTAAGGTAAACCATATTTGACAATAGATTAATATGTTGATTCCCAGTGTAACTGATTTCAGATGTGTAAAAACTGGTTAATGGTTTTGAAGAGGTAAAGCTTTTTTTTTTTTTTTTCCACTACGAATTCAAGTGTCCATTTATGATACTGGTGGTATTTCAGTCAATAAGGAAGTGATTTACTATTCACTAAATTGTATTGAGACCATTGATTATTCATTTGGAAAAACATTCAGTTAATTTCCTACTTTGTACAATAACAAGAAATACATTCCAAATGATTAAGGAGCTGAAAATTTTTGATTAAAAAAATTTTTTGGTAGTAAAAACATGTAGCGTGAGATCTACTCTTCTAACAAATTTTTAAGCGTACAATACAGTATTGTTAACTATAGGCAAGATGTTGTACATCAGATCTCAAGAACTTATTTATCTTTCATAACTGAAACTCTATACGCATTGAATAGCAACTCTTCATTTCCCCTTCCCCCTAGCCCTTGGCAGCCACGATTCTACTCTCTGCTTCTGTGAGTTTGACTATTTTAGGTACTTCATATAAGTGGAATCATATAGTATTTGTCCTTCTGTAACATGCTTATTTCACTTAGGATAATGTTCTCCTAGTAAGAGCTCAGTGTTTTTTAAAAATCTGAGAAGAAAGTACTCTTTTTCCTAAGCAAGGCCAAAAAAAATCCAAAAGTCATTAAAGAAACATCAGGAAATTGACTATGCAAAATAAATTGAAAGAGCTATGCAAGAAAGGTGAAAAAACAAAGTTAAGGCAAATGAAAGACTGGAAGAAAAAAATTTACACCTATCCAACATACAAACAATTAATATATATGAGTCTTTATGAAAAAAAATTTAGAGATAAAATATAACTTATTAAGCTGAATCCTCTTTTAAAAACTATCTGCCATCCCATTCCCCTCCGCACTCTGACCCTTCTCAGAAATAACCACTGTCATGAATTTGACAACCTGTTCATTTCTTTTTAAAAAGATTTTTACATGTATGTGTGCATCTCTAAACATTCATGGTTATGGTTGTTGCTGTGGGAAAGTAAGAGCTTGCCTTCAAGATGTTTATGGCTCAGTGGATAAACGGAAATATGAAATATTCTCTCAAAAGACATTTAATGTGTGCCAAGTGAGTGGTATAAATCATGAGTGCCTGGCACTCTAGAAATTTTTAAACGGTTGCTAAATGAATTAATGAATACAGAAGTATATGAAACTTAAAGAAGTCAGGTCTTTTCTCTTCCTCTATCCTACTCACCAGAGGTAACTGTTAATTGTGTTTGTGTGTGTTTGTGTTTACTTTTGAGTTTGTTTAATGCATGTGTATATAAATACACATACTTTTTTTAAAAAGTAGATTTATTTATTTATTTGGCTGCATTGGGCCTTTGTTACTGTGTGCAGGTTTTCTCTGCGGCAAGCGGGGGCTACTCTTTGTTGCGTTACACGGGCTTCTCATTGCAGTGGTTTCTCTTGTTGTGGAGCATGGGCTCTAGGCGCGGGCTTCAGTAGTTGTGGCACGTGGGCTCAGTAGTTGTGGTTCACGGGCTCTAGAGCACAGGCTCAGTAGTTGTGGCGCACAGGCTTACTTGCTCCACGGCATGTGGGATCTTCCCGGACCAGGGCTGGAACCCGGAACCCCTGCATTGGCAGGCAGATTCTCAACCACTGTGCCACCAGGGGAGCCCCACATACTTTTTTCATTAAAAAGAAACCACACTGTATGTGTTAATTTGTAAATTTTTCTTTTTACTTAAATATATCTTGAGCTTTTTTTTTTAATAACAATATAAAAAATTACCTCATTCTTTTTTAGTTGAATAGTCCGTTATGTGAATGTACCACAATTTATATTAAATGTACCTCTATTGATTAACATTTAGGTACTTTTTTTGCTATTATAGGATTTCAGTGTTGTACAAATGTCTTTATATGTTTATGTCACAATTTCAGTAGTTTCATAAAAGTGAGTTACTGAGTCAAAAGAATATTTGCATTTTTCTTCCAGTTTTATTGAGATATAATTGACATGCAGCACTATATACATTTAAGGTGTATAGCATAATGATTTGACTTATATACACCATGGAATGATTACCACGGTAAGTTCAGTGAACATCTGTCATCTCATATAGTTACAAAATTAAAGAAATAGAAAAAAAAGTTTTTCCTTGTGATGAGAACCCTTAGGATTTACTTTGTTAACTTTGATATATAACATACAGCAGTGTTAATTATATTTATCATGTTGAATGTTACATCGCTGGTACCTATAAGTTTGTATCTTTTGACCACCTTCATCCAGTTCCCCCTTCCCGACCCCCCCCCCACCTCTAATAACCACAAATCTGATCTCTTTTTCTATGAGTTTGTTTGTTTGTTGAAATATAATAGACCTGCAACACTTTGCTAGTTCCTGGTACCGAATTTGTTTTAAAAAAGTAATCCCACCGTAAAGGAAACTAGTCTGACGGTTAAAATGGTTTGGAAAGACTTCTCAGAGAAAATGGATACTTAACTAGATCATGAAGAACAAGTATGTCACAGAGGAAAGGGAAAAAATAACATTCGTAGTAAGAGGAAATGGGCTGGACAAAGGGCTTGGAAGAGTTACCCGGGACAGAGATTTTTTACTCTGTCCTCATACTCTGTTCATCTCTCAGTTTACTTTATGTTGGTGTTTCTTTTCCAATAAGGAAATTAAAGTCGAGTTAGTCACTCTACTGTCTTCAAGGCTTTACTCTACCACCTGTGGGTTAATCTAAATCCTATAGCCCAGAATTCAGTCTTTAACACTTTGGCTGCCTATTTTTCTATGATCTCTTGACAGACTCATCTACATACTGTTCTTGAATGAACCATACACATTGCTAACGTGTATGTATACATACACGTACACACACACTGTTAGAAAATTTTGAACTCAGTGGTTGTTTGACTTATGTATTTGATCACTTCCTTTTTACCCCCATGCCTTCTTGGTAGTTACTTATATCCCAATGTCAGGTGCTTGCTGTCATTTACAATTGTTGGTAGGGCCATTTATGCTTAATGTGTGAAGGATTATTGGTAAAGATTTGATAATATTTTATGTAGTAAGCTCATTTTATCTTGTTCCATGCCCTGAATGTTTTGTTTATAATACTGTTTGGCAACAAAGTTTCTGAAGACTCACCAGAATGTATTTTCCTTATTAATAGATATCTAATATCAGTGAAAGGACTTGTAATACACAATAGAAATTATGTAGAATTTATATATTAAGCATAACAAGAAGAAAATGTTTTTGAAAGCACTTAAGTAGCAGTTAGCTATCTTGATATCCATGGGAAAACAACATAAGGAATTTTTATAATAATAATCATTATAATTACTATTTAGTAGTTATAATATTAATAGCCATCAGTTATTGATCACTTTATTCCAAGTAGAATCCATGACTTTCTGATTAAACAGCCTCAATAAAGTTTGAATTACTATATTATGCTATTATCAGTAATCATTATCTCCCATGTATCACTTTTTTTAATATATAAATTTACTTATTTTATTTTTGGCTGTGTTGGGTCTTTCTTGCTGCAAGCAGGCTTTCTCCAGTTGCAGAGAGCAGGCTTCTCACTGCGGTGGCTTCTCTTGTTGCAGAGCACGGGCTCTAGGTGTGCAGGCTTCAGTAGTTGTGGCTCGCAGGCTCTAGAGCGCAGGCTCAGTAGTTGTAGCTCACAGGCTTAGTTGCTCCGCAGCATGTGGAATCTTCCCAGACCGGGCTCGAACCCGTGTCCCCTAAATCGGCAGGCGGATTCTTAACTACTGTGCCACCAGGGAAGCCCCTCCCATGTATCACTTTTTAAAAACACATATTTCTAGGAAATATTTGTTACATGAAAATGATCACTAATTGCACTGCAGTTACCTGCTTTTAGAAAGCAGGGAGTAATGACTAATCAATTATGCATTTCCCAAGAAAACTTTGAAAATTCAGACAAGCATAATGAGAAATTGAAAATTAGCAACAATGAAACAGACTAGAGAAAAAACTTGCACATTTCTTTTCATTTGCTATAAATATAATACATAGAAATACATGTAGCATTATATATTTTCATTGGAATAATACTGTGTATAATTTTGTATTTTCCCTTATTATTCAGCGTATCATTTTCCCGCTATAAATATGTATGCATGTATGTATATATTCTTTAATGGCTGCATGCTGTATTTTATGTATACTTGAATTTATTTGATCATTCCTCTACTGTTAGACAGGCAGGTTCCTTCTAATTTTTTTCCATTATAAGTTACACTGTAAGGAGAAATCATCAGGATCGGCCCTATGAGTTCCAGCATTGAGATTCCCCACCTTTCCAAAGACAACAGTGATAGATTAAACATGCACACATAGTTAATAGTCAGACTTCTGGCATGATTATAGCTGCATAATTCTACATATTTCCCCTCTAGAAGTCATAAAAATTAAGAATAAGAAGGAGAGGGCTTCCCTGGTGGCGCAGTGGTTGAGAGTCCACCTGCTGATTCAGGGGACGTGGGTTCGTGCCCCGGTCCGGGAAGATTCCACATGCCGTGGAGTGGCTGGGCCCGTGAGCCATGGCCGCTGAGCCTGCGCGTCTGGAGCCTGTGCTCCACAACGGGAGAGGCCACAACAGTGAGAGGCTGGCGTACTGCCAAAAAAAAAAGAATAAGAAGGAGAAAATAAGAAAAATACTTCGACTTTCATTTTCAGTGAACTGAAAGATATAAAATGTAGACTCCAAATTATGTTTAAAGGCTATCAAAAGTATCTTGAGAAGGAGCAGAAGGTGCGAGCTTAAATATATTTATTGAAGTTAAGGGTTCACCTTGAAGTTCAAAAGCTAAATCTCTTGTTTGTGATGACAGGGTTGGTGACAGAAATACCTGGTTTGATTCAGAAAAGAAGAAAAGGTAGAGCTACATTTACACAGAGCAGTATGTACAGGAACCAACTTTTCTCCCTATTCTCTCTAGCATCAAAGGAGGAGAGAGTCTTTGGACTGTGACGTCTGTCCTTCACTCCACACCCCCTCTCCCCACCCTTATTCCTGGAAGCTATGTAAACAGCTGGTTAAGGAAAAATCCAATTTATTTTTTGATGACAAATACAAAAGAGGCTGACATGGCAGCAGAACTTCCAAAGAACAAAGGACCCTGATTAGAAAAATATTGCTACAAAAATATTGCCACATGAAAATTGTGGCCCACCATTTAACCATACTTTTCTAGAGTTGGAAAAACGTTTAAAAGTTCTTCTACAATAAAAAGAACACAAATAAGAAATGCAGGAACTCAGGGAAGAAAGGCAAGGAAGGCAACAGGAGGTGATTAAATGTGAGATAAATTTTCAGAAAATGACAGAAAAGACAATAAATCCAACACACTTAAAATTAAAACTCCTATGTAAGAAAACCAAAACAGTGCAATAGAACAAATTTTTATACGTACAGTTAAAACCTAGCTGAACTGAAATGTACCTATTGAAAGGGCACCTGTGCCAGGGAAAACTGACCAGAATGGTCATAAAGATAAACAAAGATTCCTTTGGACAGCCAACTACCCTCCTCATCCCCCCTACAAAGTTCTTTACAAGGGTTTGATGTTAGGCTGGCCTCAGATTTCTGTACAACATTCAATACCAGAAGATGGTAGAGCAACGTTTACAAGATAAGGAAGCAGAGTGAGAGCCAAAGATTTCATATCCAGTTATGCCATTCATCAAGTGTGAAAGGTATAAACAGAACTCAGTGAATACTGTATATACATGAGCCCTTCTTGAGGAAACTGTTAAAGTATAAACTTCAGCCAGCTGAGAGACATCTGAGGAAAGGATTGGTTGTAACCATTGGGGAAAAAAAAATATATATATATATATACATATATATATATATAAAAAATAACCCTAAAGCCTAAAACAAGTGTGGAGATTATGATGACAGATCATAATGTTATATACCTTGATGATGTAGAAATGATAAAAACTAATAAAATTTGAGAGAAGGAAGTTTATAGATTACCTCATTGTAATTAGTGGTAGTCAAAACAGTATTTAAAGAACATAAATCAAGTAGAAGTATAAACATGTTTAACACTTCAAAGGAAATGCTAAAGATAATACTATAGATTGAATTAGGTAAGGGGAGGAAGAGGAAACATGTTTAACATTGTTCTTATTAAGGGACTAATAGGTATTACCTTAAAAATATAAAAATCTAGTGGAATTCTAAGTCATAATATGAAAGTTAACCCTTAGAACAAAAATAAAACCTTACTAAATATTGAAAGAACTACAAACCTATCAAAAAGAAAACATCTTCTGTTGAAAGGATATTCATATACAGCCACACATGTAACAAAACATGGCAGTACTAAAACCAAGCGTATCTGTTATATAAAAAAAATATAAATAGGCTTAACTCACCTTAAAAAGAAGATTTTCCGATTGGATTTGAGGCAAAATGAATTCTGTAGCTTATACAAAGTATATACTTACAAGAAAATGATTGTGAAGGTTAACATTTTAAAAGATGGAGGTTCCTTAAAAAACTAAAAATAGAACTACTGTATGACCCAGCAATCCCACTACTGGGCATATACCCAGAGAAAACCATAATTCAAAAAGATACATGCAGGGACTTCCCTGGTGGCACAGTGGTTGAGACTCTGCCTGCCAGTGCAGGGGACACGGGTTCGAGCCCTGGTCTGTGAAGATCCCACATGCCGCGGAGCAACTAGGCCCGTGAGCCACAACTACTGAGCCTGCGCGTCTGGAGCCTGTGCTCCACAACAAGAGAGGCCACGATAGTGAGAGGCCTGCGCACCGCCATGAAGAGTGGCCCCCACTTGCCGCAACTAGAGAAAGCCCTCGCACAGAAACGAAGACCCAACACAGCCAAAAATAAATAAATAAACAAAATTAAAAGAAAAAAAGATACATGCAGGGACTTCCCTGGTGGCACAGTGGTTAAGAATCCGCCTGCCAGTGCAGGGGACACGGGTTTGAGCCCTGGTCCAGGAAGATCTCACATGCCGCAGGGCAACTAAGCCCATGTGCCACAACTACTGAGCCTGTGCTGTAAAGCCCACGAACTTCAACTACTGAGCCCGTGTACCACAACTACTGAAGCCCACACACCTAGAGCCCGTGCTCCGCAACAAGAGAAGCCACCACAGTGAGAAGCCCAAGCACTGCAACAAAGAGTAGCCCCCGCTCGCTGCAACTAGAGGAAGCCTGTGCGGTAACAAAGACCCAGTGCAGCCAAAAATAAAATTCGTTAGTTAATTTTTTAAAATTCCCTTTATTTAAAAAAAAAAAGTTACATGCACCCCAGTGTTCATAGCAGCACCATTTACAATAGACAGGATGTGGAAGCAACATAAATGTCCATCAACAGAGGAATGGGTAAAGAAGATGTGGTACATATATACAATGGCATATTACTCAGCCATAAAAAGGAATGAAATTGGGTCATTTGTAGGGGTGTGGTTGGACCTAGAGACTGTCATACAGAGTGAAGTAAGTCAGAAAGAGAAAAACAAATATTGTATATTAACGCATGTATGTGAAATCTAGAAAAATGGTATAGATGATCCTATTTGCAAAGCAGAAATAGAGACACAGACGTAGAGAAGAAATGTATGGATACCAAGGGGGATGGGGTGTGGGAGGAATTGGGAGATTGGGATTGACACAGATACACTATTGAGTATAAAATGGATAACTAATGAGAACATACTGTATAGCACAGGAAATTCTACTTAATGCACTGTCGTGACCTGAATGGGAAGGAAGTCCAAAAGGGAGGGGATATACATATATGTATGGCTGATTCATTTTGCTGTACAGTAGAAACTAACACAACATTGTAAAGCAACTATACTCCGATAAAAATTAATTTAAAAAATAAAAGATGACAAAGTGAAAGGAATTTAGGGGCGTCATGATCTTAATATACAAGGTGGAGTTCATACTAAAAAGCAATAGGTAAAGAGTATGAATTCTTAAACAGTGCAGTGAAAGTTTAATAGTTGTAAATATCTGTATATCAACTAAAATAGCAACCTAGGTTAAGCAGAAATTATAGAAAATATGAGGAAAAGTGGAAACATGTCAGTAGTAGGAAATATTTAATAGAAAGACACAAAACAAACCTTGAACAAATAAAAAGACATGTTTTCTGGATAGGAAGAATAACATAGTAACAATTCCCACTGAGGTAATTTATAAATTAATTTTTTAAACTAGACGTGCTGATTCCAAAGTTAGCAAGGAAAAATAAGCAAGAATAGCCAGGAGAGCTGAAAAAGAGAACTGAGGGAGAACTCACCTTTCCAGAAATTAAGATATAAAGGTAAAATACACAAAACAGGCACAGTACCAGCCAACAAACACACATGGATCAGTGGAACAGAATAGGAAGTCCAGGTAAGAATATCATAAAGGTGACATCTCAAATCTGTGGGAAAGATAAACTGTTCAGTTAACTGGGGACAGCTGGATAGTCATATGAAAGAACTTGGATCTGTATTTCACACATATACCAAATGGATCAATGAAAAATAAAGCCATGAAAGTAATAGAAGAAAAGATTAAAGAAGTCTTTTTATAATTTTGGTGTGGGGAAGACTTTAAACTGAATCCAGAATTCATAAAATAATGGATAATTTTTACTGCATTAAAAAAGCAGTCTCTGAATGGATAAAGAAAAATGTGATATATACATACAATGAAATACTGTTCAGCCTTAAAAAAAAAAAAGGAAATCCTGTCATATGCTACAACATGGATAAACCTTGAGGAGATTATGCTAGATGAAATAAACCAGTCACAAATACTGCATAAGTCTACTTATATGAGGTATCTTAATCTAGTCAAATTCAGAATGGTGGTTGCCAGAATGGGGGCTAAGGGGAGCGGGAAGGGAGGAGTTGTTCAGTGGTTATAGAGTTTCAGTATTGCAAGATGAAAAAGTTCTAGAGATCCGTTGCACAACAAGATCCATATGGTTAACACAATTATACTGTACACTTAAAAAATGATTAAGATGTTAAGTTTTAAGTTGTGTGTCTTCTTTACCACAATTTTAAAAACACTCTGAATGCCAAAAAACATAATACGACAATCAGAATACAGATTAATAACTAGCAAAACTTATCTGCAATTCATATCACAAAGGGTGGTCTTCCTTATATATAAACCCTGCAAACTCAATTTTTTTTAATTAATTTATTTCTTTTTGGCTGTGTTGGGTCTTAGTTGCTGCGTGGGCTTTCTCTAGTTGTGTCGAGCAGGGGCTACTCTTCATTGCGGTGTGCGGGCTTCTCATTGCGGTGGCTTCCCTTGTTGCTGAGAACGGGCTGTAGGCACATGGGCTTCAGTAGTTGTGGTTCGCGGGCTCTAGAGCACAGGCTCAGTAGTTGTGGTGCACGGGCTTAGTTGCTCCGTGGCATGTGGGATCTTCCTGGACAAGGGCTCGAACCCGTGTCCCCTGCATTGGCAGGCGGATTCTTAACCACTGGACCACCAGGGAAGCCTGCAAACTCAATTTTAAAAGCTCCTGCAACCTCATAAAAAGTGGGCAAAGATGTGAATAGATAATTGACAGAAAATTAAATGCAAATAGCTTGTAAGCATATGAGAAGTTGTTAACCTCAAAGTAAGAGAAATCCAAATCAAAGGAAAATGACATTGTTCACCTATTAGGCAAAAACCTAAAAGTTGGATAATATATTCATGGTGCTTTCTCATACATGGCTATTGAGGATACAATTGAGATACCCCCTGTGGAATTCAGTTAGGCACTGCCTCTCAGAATGAAAATATATTGGTGCTTAATAACAAAATAAAAATTAACCTCTTTGGACTTAAAAGAATTTTAAAAATGTGTTAAGTAGGGACTAAATATGTGGGTCTACCTGAATCTGATTTAGAAGCAGGCTGATGCTCTGAAAGTTCATTTTTTTCAGGATAGAGACCAAAACTATACTGGTGGACAGATTGGATAAGGGAGGTACAGTACTTGTTTGTTCACTACTCAAGAAACTAGGGGGCTGAGTCAAGAAAGAGTTGAAAAGGGCTGTGTGAACACTGCTGAGGGATAGGGCTTATGTAAATTGCACATCCACAGTGGTGGAAGGAAACAATGAAACCTCCTAGATAAGATCTGAGCTAGCCTGCCCATGATGTAGTGACTGCATCTCCAGAAAGAGCCATCTGTAGCAGTTACAAACCTCATTCTGGGGTGGGAAGCTTGAGTGAGAGGTGGCGGCAAATGAAAAGCTGTTAAGGTGAGGTAAGCACATAAACATATCCCACACCCCCCCACCACTACTACACACACGTGCAACTTTGACTTGTGATAAACCTGCAAACAAAAATTCAAAAACACACAAGAAAAGCTAACCCTAAAAAAAACAAAACAGGTCAACATCTTTACTAAAAAGAAAAGAAAGTACTCTTTGTATACTGATAGAGAATTATCTTCAAGATTTGTTTGCTTAGTGGGAAAAAAGAAAATCATAGTACAGTGTTTATAGTATGTTTCCTTTTGTGCTGGAGTAGGGGAATAGTTGATTTTGTCTTTCAAGTAAATCCTTAGTCTGTGAAAAACAGTCTTAAAATAACTAAATATATTTAAGGTCATCAGGGAGATAAAGGAATGAGTAATACCCATAAAAGAAAACCAAAATTAAATACATACCAATTAACAGATATAAAAAGAGAACGCTATAGAAATCATTTAACTAAACTCAGTAGATAAGCTGTATTATACTGAATACAATCAATAAAGTGATTAGTGCTTTGGAACATAATCACATAATCTTGGAACGTAAGAATTCACCCAGAAGGTAGCAAAATGAAAAATTTTTTTAAATTAAGAGGAGTGGGCTTCCCTGGTGGTGCAGTGGTTGAGAGTCCGCCTGCCAACGCAGGGGACGCGGGTTCGTGCCCTGGTCCGGGAGGATCCACGTGCCGCGGAGCAGCTGGGCCCGTGAGCCATGGCCGCTGAGCCTGCGTGTCCGGAGCCTGTGCTCCGCAACGGGAGAGGCCACAACAGTGAGAGCCCCGCGTACCGCAAAAAAAAAAAAATTAAGAGGATTGATAGAAATATTTAAACATCTGTCCAAAAGAAATTTTAGGATTAGATAAAGTAGTAGAGAAACAATATTTAATGAGACAGTTTTTAGAATTGAAGTAAAACCTAAGTTTCCATATTGAAAGTGTACATTAATTAACAATGGCTTAGCAGGATAAATACTCTAAAAAATTTACTTCTAAATGCTCAATAGTGAAATTGCAGAACATAAAAAATAAGGAGTTCTTTAAAATGATGAAAAAAGCCAGAGTACCTGTACCAAAATATCAGTCATACTAATGGTATATTTATCAGAACAATAATTTCCAGAAGAAAATGACACTTTTGGGATACTTTTTCCTCAAAATGTACAGGGAATATAACTGTTAATCTTGACTTCTGTACCCATCTAAAGTATCAGCGAGAATGAGACCCCTAAGAGTTCATCACTTATGAAAACTTGATGCAAGAACTGAAGGATGTAGTTGAGCAGGAAGAATAGTACACTAGAGGGAGGAATTGAATAAAAGAATATGTGTGAGCAAAGAATTGGTAAAATATGTTAATCAAGTTGAGTATTGATTGTAAATATGTATAATATTTTAAAAAGTAGGACCAAAATACTAGACAATAACAAGAAAGTTGGAAGAAAGGGGATTACATTGAGTCAAGAATGCTACTATTCTTATCTTGTTCACAAGAAGTGAGTACAGAGATACCGACAAACTTTAGGGCATCTTACAAAAATAAATAGCTATTTTTGTGGCTCTGCAGCCAGACTACCCGGATGAAATTCTAGCTTATCCTTCACTGGCTGTATGATATTAAGGTTACTTCATGTTCCTGTGCCTAAATTTTCTCATCTGTAAGTGAAAATGACAGTTATACTTCCTCATAATGTTGCAGGGAGGGTTAAGTGAAATACATATAAAGCCATTAGAACACTACTTAGTACATATAAGCACTTATTACATGTTTGCTGCTGCTGCTCCTTTTATTTCTTTTTTAACTTAGGAGTACCCATGAAAAGAAAAGAAATAAAATCCATGGCTTCCAGGCCAGCGGAACTAAAATAAGAGAATGAAGAAAGCTTAACCTTCAGTATACCATCAGGATTAGGTGGCCTAATTTTAGTTTTTTATTTTCTTTTTTGAGCAGTTCTAACTACTTATCATGCTTGGTATTTTATGACTTTTATTCTTTCTTCAAGATCTTCCAAAGAACAGAGAAGTTTTACTTGTTTTTTAAAATATCATTCTGTCTTGCAGTTACCATATGGGTCCATCAGACCCTTTGTATAAATCTAAGGTACATTATGGGATGTCAGGTTATCTTACTGTTCCTGTATCTTGAAATATTTTGCTACTTAATTCTAGGATTTCATCATTACCATTAATTATTTCCTACTGTGCTAAAATAGACTAAAACAATAATAAAGCAAGGATGGTGGAATGTCCTGAATAGAAGATGCAATAGTGAAATAGTCACTTTTCAGGGTTTTTTAAATTACATTGCTCAAGAATTGCATCCTCCTTCAGAAAGGTATAAAAGAAGATGGGAGACATACAGATCAAAAGATAAGTGCAGGGAATTTCCTGGCAGTCCAGTGGTTAGAACTTCGTGCTCTCAATGCTAAGGGTCCAGGTTCAATCCCTGGTCGGGGAACTAAGATCGCACAAGCATGCTTCCCCCACCCCCCTCCCCCCAAAAAAGTGCAGAAAGAGAAATAGCACTCTAGACCTGAGTTGTCCAATATGGTAGCCACTTGCCACATGGCTACCATATTTATACTAAAATTAATAGAATTTAAAATTTAGTTTCTCAGTTACACTAATCATGAAGTGGTTATGTAGAGAGAATGTAACTGTTAGCCTCATTTCACTATGGCTACCATATTGGACTGCAGAGATATAAAACGTTTTCATCATTGCAGAAAGTTCTGTTGGATATCACTTCTCTGAACTCTACTACGATAGTGAAGTTGATCATATGTGTTAGTGAAATTGATCATGTACATGAAATCTCAGATTATGAGACTTGAGATGATCATATCCTATATGAAAATATATTTCAAATTATTTCAAACTCAAGAATTGATGAAAACACAATATAGTTCTTTTTTTTTGGCCACGGCATGCAGCTTGCAGGATCTCAGTTCCCTCACCAGGGATTGAACCTGGGCCACGGCAGTGAAAGCCCATAATCCTAAGCACGAGGCCACCAGGGAACCCGACACACAATATATATTTCTGATGAATGCACGGTGTATGTCTAAGGACAAAACGAAATAGGGTATTCTCTTCCAGTTAGTCATTCAATAGGAATATTTTGCAGCACAAACATGAACCATTCCCTTTTGCTAAAAAAAAAGGTCCTGTGGTAGTGTTCTTTCATCTCTTATGTTTGTGTGTAAAAAATTACTTAGAGCAAAGAGTCTTGTGATGTTTAAATTCTTATTAAAATTTCTAATAAAGTTACTTTTCATTATCCATTAATTCTCCTGTGAATTAGTTGTGAAATGGCCTTAAAAAAATTTTTTTAAAGGAGTCCATTGTACCCAGGTTGAAATGGTATACTGAAGGTTAAAGTGTGAGAAAAGGCGGAAAGGGGAAGGTGCGAAGTAAAGAAAAAGAATAAATATGATAACCAGAAAAAGTAGAAATATAGTTAATTACAGTTAATGGATGGAATGTATGTGTTTAAGTGTTAATATGTGTTTAAGAACCAATCAAGTAAACTGCTACATACAAGAGATAGATTCAAAGCCAAGGAACGTAGATTACAGGTAGGGTGGAAATGTGGTGAATTGAACCCATGGATTATCTTTGTTTCCTCTCAGAGCACTGTGATGTTACAGCAAAATAATTTTTAAAAGACATAAACCTTCAAAAACAGAAAAGGGGAAAAGAGACAAAAGAAATTAACATTTTGGAAACTGAAAAATAAATGAATGGGTGTGTAACCAACCTAGTATACCCACTGAAGTTGAAAGTAAGTCTGCAGGAATGGAAGCTATAAGAGACAAGCCAAATCATGCCAACACCCACCCCTTCCCAAAGACTCAGGAATTAGCAGCAATGGTATCTGTGAAGGATGAGTATAGGACAAGGCTTGAAACCCGGAGTACTCAGTGCTGGTTTTAAGGCCTTAAAAAGTGCAGTTAGACTTCACCTCCCTTCGTGCATCCTGTACAATTAGATATTTGCCTCTTTATCATCAAGGCAAAAAGCTGTTAATGGGAGAAAATATACCAGATACAGGAAAGTGAGGCCATCAAACCTAAAATGGTGATTAAGTGGTAAGTCTGCGTATGCAAAGTTGAAAATCTCAGTGCTGTAACGCTCTTTGACTCCTTGATTTGTAGATTTATGCCCTTCAGGGAAGAGATTAGAAGGGTACTCTCTTGTAAAACTATCCTGTCTAAAATTATAGACTTGACCAGTACTGACACTGAAACTTATGTTCCTACTTTATTACTCTGAAGCAGTGGTTCTCAAATATTTTGGTTTGAGGGCTCCCTAAGAACTTTTTAAAATGTGGGTTATAGCTATTTACTATATTATAAATTTAAACAAAATTTTTAGATATTCCTTTAAAAAATGATAAACCCATTATATGTTAACATCATATACGTGTATGAAAAATAACTATTTTCCAAAACAAAAATCATAGTGTAGCATTGTTTCACTTTTTTGCAAGTCTGATGTCCAGCTTAATAAAAAATCGGCTGGATTTTAATATTGGCTTCTGCATTTGACCAGATGTGATATTCCATGTCATGTATGTAGCCTCTGCAAAACACTGTGTACTTGTGAGAAAATAAGAGTGGAAAAGGCATATAATGTCTCAGTATTAATAATGAAGATAGTTTTGACCTTAAGACTCCTTGAAAGTCATTGTTTGATGACTCCCAAGAATTCCTAGACCACACTCTGAGAACAACTGCTGTACACTAAACTCACCAGTCATAACCCCACACAGAATTTCTAAACAGCATTTAATGCCTTAGCTCTAATATATGAATGGACAGCTGGAGATTTACCAGACAGTTGAGGAGAACCTGTAACATGAAAGATGGAAGCCAAAGCAGAAAGATGGAAACAAGTGACTTGGAAGAAGCAGCAGTGGTACTGGGAGGAAGAAAACTTGAAAGATAGTTACAGCTTCAGAAGGCTAAAAGAAGCTATTCTTTTTGTGAAACCAGAACTAGAGGTTATAAATAAGGAGCATCATAGAGCAAAAATGAGCTCTAAATTTAAAATATGAGCAGATATGAAATGTGAAAGATATAACTCTAAAGTAATAGAAGGAAATGATGACAGGTTTTGTTTGTAACATAGGAATGGGGAAGGACTTTGTATACAAAACTTAAAAGCGCATTCCCGCCCCCCGTCCCCCAGTTTATAAATCAAAAAGTGGAATGAATTTGTTTACATCAGGATTAAAGAGTTCTGTATATTGAAGGGACATCATGATAGGATGAAAGAAGATATTTGTAAAATGTAAAACTAACAAGGGATCTAACATCTAGAAAATGCAAGGAACTCCTAAAAATCAGAAGGAAAAAGACAACCACCCTAATATAAAAATACATACAGTTTCTAAAGAGGCAATTTATAGGAGGAACCCCAAAGCTAATAAGACTATAAAGAGGTGCTCAAAGTTACTTGTCAGAAAGTGTAAATTAAAACAAATGAGCTGTCACTTTATACCTATTAATTTGGACAAAACTAGAAAACTGAATGCATTAGTTATCTATTTCCTCATAACAGTTTATCCCCCAAATTTAGCATCTTAAAACAATAAACATTATCTCACAGATGCCAAGGATCAGGAATCTGGTAGCATTGTAGCTGGATGGTTCTAGCTCAGCATCTCTCATGAGGTTGCAGTCAAGCTGTCAGCCCAGGGCACAGTCATTTGAAGGCTTGACTGGGGCTGGAATATTTGCTTCCAGGATGGTTCATTCACACAGCTGTTGGCAGAAAGACTCAGTTTCTTGCTGGTTGTTGGCAGAAGGTCTTAGTTCTCTACTGCATGGGCCTAGCCACAGGGCTGCTTGAGTGGATCCATAAGACTGCTTGCTCCTAATGACATGGTGTTATGGACTGAGTGTTGTGTTCCCGCCCCCCATCCCCCAGTTTATATGTTGGAAGCTTATATGTTGAAATCTAATCCCCAATGTGATGGTATTTGGTGGTGGGGCCTTTGGGAGATGATTAGCTCACAAGAGTGGAGCCCTCATGATTGGGATTAGAAGAAGAGGCCAGAGAGTTTGCTCACTCTTTTTTCCACCATGTAAGAATACAAAGAGAAGTCAGCCATCTGCAACCCAGAAGAAGGTCCTCACTGGAACACAACTATGCTGACATTATGATCTTGGACTTCCAGCCTACAGAACTGTAAGAAATAAATTTCTTTTGTTGATAAGCCACTCAGTTTATAGTATTTTGTTATATAAGCCTGAGCTAAGATATATGGCATCTGGCTTCCCCCAGAGCAAGTGATCTAAGAGGGAGCAGACAGGAAGCCACTATACCTTTTATGATCTCTTCTCCCAAACTGCATACTATCACTTTTCTATTCATTAGAGGCAAGTCACTAAGTCCAGCCAATACTTAGGGGGAGAGCAATAAGGCTCCACTTATGAAGGGAGACATTTGTGGACTTTCTAAAATTACTACACTGGATAATGCCAAGTGTGTTAATAGGAGTGTAGACTTTTGTAAGAGTTTCCTAGGGGATATGTACACGGATGTTCATTGCAGTATTATTTGTAGCAGCAGGAAGTTAGAGGCAATCTAGGTATCCCATTTACCATCTGAATGTAGATAGGTGAAATTTGTGAATGCACATTGTATTAGTTTCCTTGGACTGCCATAACCAAGTACCAAGTACTACAAACCAGGTGGCTTAAAATAAATTTATTTTCTTACAGTTCTGGAGGTTAGAATTCCCAAATCAAGATGTGAGCAGGATTATGCTCTCTCCATGACTCTGGGTAGAATCCTCCTTACCCATTGCTAGATTATGGTAGTGGCTGTTTATCCTTGGCACCCTTTGTCTTACAGGTATGTCACTCCAATCTTTGCCTCCATTGTCACATGGCATTCTCCCTGTATGTTGGGTTTTGTATGTGTGTGTATTGGAGTATAGTTAATTTACAATGTTGTGTTAGTTCCAGGTGTATAGCAAAGTGATTCAGTTATACACATATTCTTTCTTTTTAGATTCTTTTCTAATATAGGTTATCACAAAATATTGAGTAGAATTCCTTGTGCTATACAGTAGGTCCTTGTTGGTTATCTGTCTTACATATAGTAGTGTGTGTGTGTGTGTGTGTGTGTGTGTGTGTGTCTGTGTGTCTGTGTGTCTGTGTGTGTGTGTGTTCGTCGCAAGCTTCTGATTTATCTCTCACTCCACCCCCATGTTTCCCTTTGGTAACCTTAAGTTTGTTTTCAATATCTGTAAGTCTGTTTCTGTTTTGTAAATAAGTTCATTTGTATCTTTTTAAAGTTAGAATCCACATGAGAGTAATATCATATGATATTTGTTTTTCTCTGACTTACTTCACTTAGTATGATAATCTCTAGGTCTATCCATGTTGCTGCAAATGGCATTATTTCATTATTTTTTATGTCTGAGTAATATTCCATTGTATGTACCACATCTTTATCCATTTCTCTGTCGTTGGACACTTAGGTTGCTTCCATGTCTTGGCTATCATAAATAGTGCTGCAGTGAACATTGGGGGTGCATGTATCTTTTCGGATTATGGTTTTCTCTGGATATTTGCCCAGGAGTGGGATTGCTGGACCATATGGTAGTTCTATTTTTAGTTTTTTAAGGAACTTCCATACTGTTCTCCATAGTGGTTATACCAATTTACGTTCTCACAAACAGTGTAGGAGGGTTCCCTTTTCTCCACACCATCTCCAGAATTTATTGTTTGTAGACTTTTTGATGATAGCCGTTCTGACCAGTGTGAGGTGATACCTCATTGTAGTTTTGCTTTGCATTTCTCTGGTAATTAGTGATGTTGAGCATCTTTTCATGTGCTTTTAGAGCATGTCTATTTATATCTTCTGCCCACTTTTTAATGGGGTTTATTTTTTTGACATAGAGCTTCATGAGCTGTTTGTATATTTTGGAGAATTAATCCCTTTTCAGTTGCTTCGTTTGCAAATATTTTCTCCCATTCTGTGGGTTTTTTCCTTTTGTTTATGGTTTCCTTTGCTGTGCAGAAGCTTTTAAGTTTAATAGATCCCATTTGTTTATTTTTGTTTTTATTTTCATTACTATAGGAGATGGATCCAAAAAGATGTGATTTATGTCAAAGAGTGTTCTTCCTGTGTTTTCCTCTAAGAGTTTTGTAGTGTCTGGCCTTACATTTAGGTCTTTGATCCATTTTGAGTTTTTGAGTATCTCCCTATATATTTTTACATGGTGTTTTCCTCCTCTTATAAGGACATCGGTCATATTGGAGTTGGGCCCACCCTGTTGACCTCATCTTGACTTGATTACATCTACAAAGACTCTATTTCCAAATCAGGTCACATTTACAGGTACCAGAGGTTTGAACTTTAGCATATCTTTAAGGGACACAGGTCAACCCATACACACATTTTATACAGCAATCAGAAGCAATTGATTAGTTGTACACATGCACATAATACATAGTTGGAGGAACTTCCCTGCTGTTCCAGTGGCTAAAACACTGCACTCCCAGTGGAGGGGGCCCTGGTTCCATCCCTGGTCAGGGAACTAGATTCCACATACTGCAACTAAGAGTTTGTATGCCGCAACTAAAAATCCTGCATGCCACAACTAAAGATCCTGCATGGATCAACTAAAGATCCCCCATGCCACAACAAAGATCTCATGTGCCTCAACTGAGACCCGACGCAGCAAAATAGATAGATAGATAGATAGATAGATAGATAAGTTTAAAGGAGAAAAAAAATAGTTTTTTCTTTAAAAAAAAGTACAGGGACTTCCCTGGTGGTGCAGTGGTAAAGAATCTGCCTGCCAATGCAGGAGACATGGGTTCTATCCCTGGTCCGGGAAGATCCTGCGTGCTATGGAGCAACTAAGCCCTTGTGCCACAACTACTGAGCCTGCGCCCTAGAGCCCATGAGCCACAACTACTGAAGCCCGTGCACAATAATGAAGAGTATCCCCCACTTGCCACAACTAGAAAAAGCCCATGTGCAGCAACAAAGACCCAACACAGCCAAAAATAAATAAATTAAATTAAAAAAAAATAAGTAGTGGAAAATGTAAGAAACAGAACGAGGAGGTAGTAACAAAAACATTTATGTAAATGAAAAATCTGTGTGTATTCATGAGGGTTCTGCAGAGAAAACCAGTGGAGATACACACAACACACACACACACACACACACACACACACACACTGGAAGAGAGATTCAGAGATTTTAGAGGCTTGGCCTACATGATTATGGAGTCTGGGAAGTCAAAGTCTGCAGTGTCGTCTGGCAGGGTGGAGATCAAGGAGAGCTGATGGTACAGTTTCAGTATGAAGGCCAGCAGCCAGACTCAGGGGACCAGATGGTGTAGATGAAGTCCAAAGATAGTATGCTGGAGAATTCCCTCTTGCTTGGTGAGGCTGTTCTTTTTGTTCTAATCAAACGTTCAGTTGATTGGAAGAGTCCCACCAACATTATGGAGGGCATTCTGCTTACACAGTTAGCTGATTTAATGTTGATCTTGTCCAAAACACCCTCCAAGTTAATACTTAGAATTAACCATCACAAGTCCCCCTCTTGTCAAACTGACACCTGTAGACATCTCCTTAAACCATACTGAGTCTCCAAATAAAGACAATTACGAGGTCATACTACTACCTGACATGATACAACTATCCTGCGTGCAACGAAAAACATACTAATCCTTTCCCCAGAGGAGTATACAGATTTTTTGGATGACGTTTACTCTTCTCCCTGATTTCTCATAATTTAAATACTGTGATGTTATTTGTATATATACTTTATATACTGTAACATAAAGTCAGTATATTTTTTGTTGAATGATGAAGGGATAAGAGAGGGAAGAAAAACAAAGGTGTTTACTTTATACACACACAAAATATTCATAACAAAATAAGGAAGAAATACTCAGGACAGTTAGAGTCCTCATTTCTGTAACTGGTCATATGGTCAAAAGTGCACTACTTTTGGGCTTCCCTGGTGGCACAGTGGTTGAGAGTCTGCCTGCCAATGCAGGGGACACGGGTTCGTGCCCCGGTCGGGAAAGATCCCACATGCCGCGGAGCGGCTGGGCCCGTGAGCCATGGCCGCTGAGCCTGGCGTCCAGAGCCTGTGCTCCACAATGGAAGAGGCCATAACAGTGAGAGGCCCGCGTACCACAAAAAAAAAAAAAGTGCACTACTTTTGTGCACTACCCATTTCGTATTACATTTGCCTTCAGCAAGAAACTCAGCTGGTCGTCGTTCTTTACCTGGTGTGGTAACCCAAAACCTGCATTCCTGAAGGGTCTGGGCTATTTGTAATCCTGCCTGAATTGGGTTATTGTTGTTTTCTATTGATGTTAATGACAGGGCATAGTAATACTAAGTGATGCTCCTGGGATCTCTAGTATTCCAGACATACTCTTCTTTACCTCCATTGTGGAGTAGCAGTCCAGTTTCTCCTTGGTCTAATCATTTCAGCAGCATAGTAACTCCCTTCTTGGCTTGTTGGTTCAGAAGTGTGAAGAGTACAAAATGTCTAGGTGGCAGTTTTAACTTCCAGTTCAGTGGAATCATTGTTATGTCTCCCTGGGGAAGCATTCCTTCCTTTGGAACTAAGACCTCTAGGTCAGTAAGGAGCATAATAAGGTCATGGGGACAGGAAGCAAAAATTTTCCTAGTGGGTCACTGGGGGTAATAGTGACGCTGCTTCCATTTCCACCCCGTGATTCCTAGATCTGTTGAGTCCTGGTTACAGAAGAAATTGCACCATATATTGGATGCTTACTTATGCCTTCAGGACCTGCTTGGCACCATCTCCTATGTACAGCTTCCATTTGATGATGGAGTGCTGCCATGCATGCCCAACTTTATGGCTTTGTGGGTCAGATAATGCCCAGTTCATGATGAGCAGCTCCTCAGGTCGCATGGTAACCTGATGGCCCATGGTTAAGCATTTAGTCTCTACTGAGGCCCAGTAGTGGGCCAAGAGCTGTTTCTTAAAGGAGAATACTTAGTGCAGAGGATGGTGGGGCTTCACTCCAAATGCCTAAGGGCCTGTGCTGCAGTTCTTACATAGGGGCTGCCAAAAGTTCCAAACAGCATCCTTGCCTGCCACTGGCATTTCAAGCACCATTGCATCTGCTGGTTCATATGGTTTGCATCAGAGCAGCTTACCCGGCATCTTGGATCTATTGCAGAGCCATCTATTTTCTGGACCCCACTCAAAATTAGCAGGTTTGGGAGTCACTCAGTAAATGGACCAGAGTAACACACCCAAATGAGGAATATGTTACTGCCAGAATCCAAAGGTGTTGTGTTACTAGGCATTGGGCTTTTTTGTTTTTCTTTTTTTTCAATTGTGGGATGGGCCAGATGCAACAACTTATCTTTCACCTTGGGCATATCTCAACATGCCCCACATCACTGGACCTATAGAAATTTCACTGAAAAAGTTCCCTGAATTTTTGTTGGATTAGTTCCCACTTCCTGGTACGTAAATGTCTTATCAGTAAGTCTAGAGTAGTTGCTACTTCTTACTCACCAGGTGCAATTAGTGTAATATCACCAATGTAATGGGCCAGTGTGATATCTTGTGAAAGAGAAAAGTGGTCAGGATCCCTTGTCACCTTCAGCAAGTGGTGTTGGGAAAGCTGGACAGCTGCATGTAAGTCAGTGAAGTTAGAGCACTCCCTCATATCATACATGAAAATAAACTCAAAATGGCTTAAAGACTTAAATATAAGACATGACACCATAGGGACTTCCCAGGTGGCACAGTGGTTAAGAATCCATCTGCCAGTGCAGGGAACACGGGTTTGATCCCTGGTCCAGGAGGATCCCGCACGCCGCAGAGCAACTAAGCCCGTGCGCCACAACTACTGAGCCTGCACTCTGGAGCCCACAACCCATAACTACTGAGCCCGCGTGCCACAGCTACTGAAGCCCACACGCCTAGAGCCTGTACTCCACAACAAGAGAAGCCTGAGCACCGCGACGAAGAGTAGCCCGTGCTCGCCACAACTAGAGAAATGACTGTGTGCAGCAGTGAAGACCCAATGCAGCCATAAATTAATTAATTTATTTTTAAAAAAGACATGACACCATAAAACTCCTAGAAGAGATCATAGGCAAAACATTCTCCAACATAAATTGTACCAATGTTTTCTTAGGTCAGTCTCCCAAGGCAATAAAAATAAAAGCAAAAATAAACGGGACCTAATCAAACTTAGAAGCTTTTGCACAGCAGAGGAAACCATAAACGAAACGAAAAGACATCCTACAGACTGGGAGAAAATGCTTGCAAACATTGCAGCCAGCAAGGGCTTAATTTCCAAAATATACAAACAGCTCATACAATTCAATAACAAAAAAACAAACAACCCAATCAAAAAATGGGCAGAAGACCTAAACAGACATTTCTCCAAAGAAGATGTACAGATGGCCAACAGGCACGTGAAAAGATGCTCAACATCGCTAATTATTAGAGAAATGCAAATCAAAACTACAATGAGGTATTATCTCACACCAGTCAAAATGGCCATCATTAAAAAGTCTACAAATAACAAAAGCTGGAGAGGGTGTGGAGAAAAGGGAACCCTCCTACACTATTGGTGGGAATGTAAATTGGTGCAGCCACTATGGAGAACAGTATGGAGGGTCCCTAAAAAACTAAAAATAGAAACTACCATATGATCCAGCAATCCTACTCCTGGGCCTGTATCTGGAGAACACTCCAATTCTAAAAGATATATGTGCCCCAGTGTTCATAGAAGCACTGTTTACAGTAACCAAGACTTGGAAACAACCTGCATGTGCATCAACAGATGAATGGGTAAAGAAGATGTGGCATATATACACAGTGGAATACTACTCAGCCATAAAAAAGGAATGAAATAATGTCATTTGCAACATGGATACACCTAGAGGTTATCATACTAAGTGAAGTAAGTCAGAGAAGGACAAATACTATATGTTATCACTTATATGTGAAATCTATGACACAAATGAACTTAATATTGACAAAACTGAAGCAGACTTACAGACATAAAAAACAAATTTATGGTTTCCCAAAGGGGAAAGGCGATGGGGGTGGATAAATTAGGAGTTTGGGATTAACAGATACAAACTACTATATATAAAGTAGGTAAACAACAAGGTCCTACTGTATAGCACAGGGAACTATATTCAGTATCCTGTAATAAACCATAATGGAAAAGAACATGTACGTATGTATGTATAACTGAATCACTTTTCTGTACACCAGAAATTAACACAGCATTGTAAGTCAACTATACTTCAATTCAGAAATTTTAAAAAAAAATTTAAAAAATTAAAAAGAGGAAAAAATGGTCTCTTATAACACCATGTAATCCGTGTTTGGCAATAGTCATATTAAACGTTTTAGAATAGTTGCGTTAGTATAAGGAGGGGAATGAAAATGGAAAATGAGGGTAAAATAAATACAAATAGAACTTAAGATATACAAATAAAATTGTTAAAGTCGAAGTCTCCCAGAAACTAGAATCAGAAGATCAATAATATGGAAGATGGATAAGAAAAGAAGAGAATTATCAGTCTGGGAGGCTCAACTCTCAAATACTAGAAGTTTCAGAAACATAAAATTGAGAGGAGGTAATTCAAACATATTTCAAGAAATTTTCTCGAAAATAAAGAACATGAATTTGCAGATTGGAAGGGTTCATCAAGCATTCATGACAGTGAGTGATAAAAGGCCCACATTGTGGAATATCATGATGAAATTACAGGACATCCAAAGATAAAGAGAAAAACCTAAAAGCTTCTGGAGAGGGGAGGAGACTCACATACCAATGATCTTCAGTCAGAATATCACTGAACTTCTCAAAAACAAACCTGAAAGACATCTGAGCATCATGTCTTCACATTTATGAGGAAAAATGATTTCTACCTTAGAATTCATTACTTAGGCACACTGTCAATCAGATACGGAGTAGAATAAAGTAATACCCTTGAAATGTATGAAGAAAAATATAAAGCCTAAAAGTACAGAAAAATGGACAAGTCTACAGTTATAACCATACCTCACAAACTTAGGATATAGAAGATTAAACAATACAATTGACAAGCTTGATTTAAAAGTTACAGAACCCTGTATACATATATAAACATAGACACACTAGTAGAGCATATGAATTATTTTTCAGTACACAAATTTCAAGTTACAAAAGTAAAATTTGTATAAGTCACAATGGAAATTTCATCAGATTTCATGAAGTCAGTGTTATAGGGCATATTCTTGGACCTCAGTTTAATTGAGAAATTAACAAGAATAATGAGTTTAAAAATTATATTTAAACAACTTTTGAACAGCAACAGTGAGTTTTAAAAATTACATTTGAAAACAATATAGATAGCTTATGAGATAAGAGAATATCACATATGAAATTACAAAATATTTGAAACTCTGACACAGAAACACCACATCAGAACTTGTAGGTTGCAGCTAGTGTGGTGAATGGATGTTCATTAGCTTAAAAATACTGATTTTTTAAAGACTGAATATAAAGTAGAAATTAATGAAAAGGCAAATAATGAGATCAATATATGGACCAATAAACAAATTTCTAACAAGAGGAATTAAGGGAAAAAGGTACAAATAAGCAATATTAAGACAGAAAGGAATATAATCACAGATAAGATAAGAATTTTAAGGATCCTTAGTCAATAATAATATCTTTCTATGGTGACAGATGGTAACTAGAGTAATCGTCGTGATCATTTTGTTATGTACAGAAATATCAAATCACTATGCTGTGTAGCAGAAGCTAACATAGTGTTGTAGGTCAGTGATACTTAAAACAAGCAAACTTCAAGAAAAAGAGATGAGATTTATGGTTATAAGAGGCAGGGATTGGGGGAATGGGGAATTGTATGAATGTGGTCAAAAGGTACAAACTTCCAGTTACAAGGCAAATAAGTATTAGGGATGCAATGTATAACATGATTAATTTGATGAATATTGCTGTACCTTATATATGAAAGTTGTTAGAGTAAATCCTGAGAGTTTTCAACACAAGGAAAACATTTTTTTAATTTTATTTTTGTACCTACATGAGATGATGGGTGTTCACTAAACTTATTATAATGATCATTTCATGAGCATCTATCTGTACTATGTACATTAGTTAAATAATATAAAACTATTTTGATACCTAAAGCAACTTATGACAGTACAAGGAAAGATGTAACTTAATCTTATGAGCAGGGATGCAAAAATCTTAAGACATTAGCAAGTTAAACTCAATTTACATTAACAAAAGAATATATCACAGTCAAGTGGGGTTAATCCCAGAAATGCAAACTTTGTTTATTTACAGAAAACCTCTTAGTGTAACCTGTCACTTCTAACAAATTAAAGGACAAAAAAATATTTAATATATTCATTGAGCAGATATTGAGCATCTGCCAGAAACTAGGCGCATTGTCAATGGTTTGTAGCAATGTACAAACCAAGAGTCCTGTTTCAGTGGAACTTAAAGTCTAGTGTAAGACAAATGATATTAGATGATATGGTAAATGCTATGAAGAAACAAGATATCAGGTAAAGGGGGCAGAGGGTGATAATTTTTAATAATATTCATCCACACATTAAATATAAACCCTCAGTCTCTTTCTTTTCATCTCTGTTCTGCTTTAATACATTTCCCTCAGCACAATTTGAAGACCTCTACTCTAAAATAATCAAAAAAAATAGTAAAAATAAAATAATCAGATAAGTAAATACTCCTGTACAGAAGATATTGTGACAACTGCTGAAAATGACTTATTGGCCAGCAGATAAAGCAGATAACTCTGTCTTTATCAGTTGAAGTTTCAGAGTTTGAAATTCCTGTCTAGGGAATGATATAAAGACATGGGAGTTGTGTTTCTTAGTTAAAAACTTGGCATTCAAAGACTGCCCATATATGTAATTTCTTTTTTGCATAGAACAATTTTACTTATTTCTCATGGAAGGATTAAAGGGAAAAAAAAGCTGTTTCCCTAGTTTATTAATTAAATACTGTAGCACAGTGTTTTCAGCATAGTTTTAAAGTTGTCATAAGCATACACCTGGGAGTTAAGTTTAATTTGAACACAGTGCTAAATAAAGCAAAAGCCATATAAATTAATTTCACAAAAAGACCTATTTTTAGTCCCAGATAATCTCACAGATGCATCCCTATAAGTCATTAGGTGAATATCTGTAGCTTTATTAAAAATTTTTTATATACTCCCAAAACAACCGTAAGGCGTATTAGGGTTCCATAGTATAGCACTTTGTTTTTGGGGTTTTTTTTTTTTAACATCTTTATTGGAGTATAATTGCTTTACAATGGTGTGTTAGTTTCTGCTTTATAACAAAGTGAATCAGCTATACATATACATATATCCCCATATCCCCTCCCTCTTGAGTCTCCCTCCCACCCTCCCTATCCCACCCTTTTAGGTGGACACAAAGCACCGAGCTGATCTTCCTGTGCTATGCGGCTGCTTCCCACTAGCTATCTATTTTACATTTGGTAGTGTATATATGTCCATGCCACTCTCTGTTTGTCCCAGCTTACCCTTCCCTCTCCCCGTGTCCCCAAGTCCATTCTCTGTGTCTGTGTCTTTATTCCTGTCCTTCCCCTAGATTCTTCAGAAACATTTTATGTTTTTTTTTTAGATTCCATATATATGTGTTAGCATATGGTATTTGTTTTTCTCTTTTTGACTTACTTCACTCTGTATGACAGTCTCTAGGTCCATCCACCTCACTACAAATAACTCAATTTCGTTTCTTTTTATGGCTGAGTAATATTCCATTGTATATATGTGCCACATCTTCTTTATCCATTCATCTATCAGTGGACACTTAGGTTGCTTCTATGTCCTGGCTATTGTAAATAGAGCTGCAGTGAACATTGTGGTGCATGACTCTTTTTGAATTATGGTTTTCTCAGGGTATATGCCCAATAGTGGGATTGCTGGATTATATAGTAGTTCTATTTTTAGTTTTTTGAGGAACCTCCATATTGTTCTCCATAGTGGCTGTATCAATTTACATGCCCACCAACAGTGCAAGAGGGTTCCCTTTCTCCACACCCTCTCCAGCATTTATTGTTTGTAGATCTTTTGATGATGGCCATTCTGACCAGTGTGAGGTGATACCTCATTGTAGTTTTGATTTGCATTTCTCTATTGATTAGTGATGTTGAGCATTCTTTCATGTGTTTGTTGGCAATCTGTATATCTTCTCCAGAGAAGTGTCTTTTTAGGTTTTCTGCCCATTTTGGGATTGGGTTCTTTGTTTTTTTGATATTGAGCTGCATGAGATGCTTGTCTATTTTGGAGATTAATCCTTTGTCAGTTGCTTCATTTGCAAATATTTTCTCCCATTCTGAAGGTTGTTTTTTCATCTTGTTTATGGATAACACTGTATATGAAGAACAACAGTTATTTCAGAAAAATCTTAACTATTTAATTGGATTTTGGGAGATCTTCTTGGATATGCCTTTTGGATCCCTTTGTTTAAGCCCTAAAAAAGGACTAAACTCTCCTGCCTTGACTTCATTAAAATACTGCTTTAACTAGGAACTTCTGCTAAAAGTGCTTCCTAAGGTAATTTTTATATTTATATATTTTAAATAACTTAAAAAGCAGAATTGTAAAATGTGTTTTAGGCCTGTTCTGTCAGACTCCTAGTTTACCTGAAGATTCTTTCCTCACCCCCATAAAATAAGGGTTTTTTTTTTTTTTTTTAAGATGCCTAAGACAACACTCAGGAATTGGGCAACTTGCAGAAAGATGTGTGCACAAAAAAATTTTCACTTCACCCTACCCTAGAGGTTTCAGATTTGCAGCCAGCAGACTTATCTGGTCAATGGAATGTCTTATTTGTTCTAAACAGTGTTCCTAAAAAATAAATTCAGTTGGTTTCCAACATTTTAAATGTGAAATTCCACATAATCTTGATTCTCTGGTTCCTTCAACGTTTCAGATCACCTGATATCACTGGCTTGAATTCCAATATGGCAACAGTTGGCCAGGGTTTTAACACTTGGTAAGGATTGCATGAGCCATAAACTCTCCACAGTTCTCTGTATGCCCCACCATTTCTTAGTGTTTCATTTCACTCCCTTCTTTACTTCCAACCTTTATAGGCATTTAAATATATAACCCTTGCAGAGGGCAGACAGCAGAAGCAAGAAGAACTACAGTCCTGCAGTCTGTGGAACACATACAGAGAAAGATAAGATGAAAAGGCAGAGGGCTATGTACCAGATGAAGGAACAAGATAAAACCTCAGAAAAACAGCTAAATGAAGTGGAAATAGGCAAATTTCCAGGAAAAGAATTCAGAATGATGATAGTGAAGATGATCCAGGACCTTGGAAGTCAAAGATCGAGAAGATGCAAGAAATGTTTCACAAAGACCTAGAAGAATTAAAGAACGAACACCTAGAGGAATTAAAGAAGAAACAAACAGAGATGAACAATACAATAACTGAAATGAAAAATACACTAGAAGAAATCAATAGTAGAATAACTGAGACAGAAGAACGGATAAGGAACCTGGAAGACAGAATGGTGGAATTCATTGCCTCAGAACAATAAAGAAAAAAGAATGAAAAGAAATGAAGACAGCCTAAGAGACCTATGGGACAACATTAAATGCAACTATATTCACATTACAGGGGTCCCAGAAAGAGAAGAGAGAGAAAAAGGACCCGAGAAAATATTTGAAGAGATTATAGTAGAAAACTTCCCTAACATGGGAAAGGAAACAGCCTCCCAAGTCCAGGAAGTGCAGAGAGTCCCATACAGGATAAACCCAAGGGGAAACACACCGAGACACATAGTAATCAAATTGACAAAAATTAAAGACAAAGAAAAATTACTGAAAGCAACAAGGGAAAGACATCAAATAACATACAAGGGAACGCCCATAAGGTTAACAGCTGATTTCTCAGCAGAGACTCTACAAGCCAGAAGGGAGTGACACGATATATCTAAAGTGATGAAAGGGAAGAACCTATCCCCAAGACTACTCTACCCAGCAAGGATCTCATTCAGATTCCACAGAGAAATCAAAAGCTTTACAGACAAGCAAAAGCGAAGAGAATTCAGCACCGCCATACCAGCTCTACACCAAATGCTAAAGGAACTTCTCTAAGTGGGAAACACAAGAGAAGAAAAGGACCTACGAAAACAAACCCATAACAATTAAGAAAATGATAATAGGAACATATATATCGATAATTACCTTAAACGTGAATGGATTAAATGCTCCAACCAAAAGACACAGGCTCACTGAATGGATACAAAAACAAGACCCATATATATGCTGTCTACAAGAGATCCACTTCAGACCTACGGACACAAACAGACTGAAAGTGAGGGGATGGAAAAAGATATTCCATGCAAATGGAAACCAAAAGAAAGCTGGAGTAGCCACACTCATATCAGATAAAATAGACTTTAAAATAAAGAATGTTACAAGAGACAAGGAAGGACACTACATAATGATCAAGGGATCAATCCAAGAAGAAGATATAACAATTATAAATACATATGCACCCAACATAGCACCTCAATACATAAGGCAACTGCTAACAGCTATAAAAGAGGAAATCGACAGTAACACAATAATAGTGGGGGACTTTAACACCTCACTTACACCAATGGACAGATCATCCAAACAGTAAATTAATAAGGACAAACAAGCTTTAAATGACACAGTAGACGAGATAGACTTAATTGTTATTTATAGGATATCCCATACAACAACAGCAGATTACACTTTCTTCTCAAGTGCACATGGAACATTCTCCAGGATAGATCACATCTTGAGTCACAAATCAAGCCTCAGTAAATTTAAGAAAACTGAAATCATATCACACATCTTTTCTGGTCACAGTGCTATGAGATTAGAAATCAGTTACAGGGAAAAAAACGTAAAAAACGCAAACACATGGAGGCTAAACAATACATTACTGAATAACCAAGAGATCACTGAAGAAATCAAAGAGAACATCAGAAGATACCTAGACACAAATTACAATGAAAACAACATGATCCAAAACCTATGAAATGCAGCAAAAACCGTTCTAAGAGGGAAGTTTATAGCAATACAAGCCTACCTCAAGAAAAAAGAAAAATCTCAAATAAACAATCTAACCTTAAACCTAAAGGAACTAGGTAAAGAAGAACAAACAAAACCCAAAATTAGTAGAAGGAAAGAAATCATAAAGATCAGAGCAGAAATAAATGAAATTGAAACAAAGAAAACAATAGCAAAGATCAGTAAAACTAAAAGCTAGTTCTCTGAGAAGATAAACAAAATTGATAAACCATTAGCCAGACTCATCAAGAAAAAGAGGGAGAGTACTCAAATCAATAAAATTAGAAATGAAAAAGAAGTTACAACAGACACCGCAGAAATACAGAGCATCCTAAGAGACAACTACAAGCAACTCTATGCCAATAAAATTGACAACCTGGAAGAAATGGACAAATTCTTAGAAAGGTATAACCTTCCAAGACTGAACCAGGAAGAATAGAAAATACGAACAGACCAATCAAAAGTAATGAAATTGAAACTCTGATGAAAAATCTTCCAGCAAACAGAACTCCAGGACCAGATGGCTTCACAGGTGAATTGTATCAAACATTTAGAGAAGAGCTAACAACTATCCTCCTCAAACTCTTGCAATATATTGCAGAGTAAGGAATACTCCCAAACTCACTCTATGAGGCCACCATCACCCTGATACCAAAACCAGACAAAGATACTACAAAAAAAGAACATTACAGACCAGTATCACTGATGAATATAGATGCAAAAATCCTCAACAAAATACTAGCAATCAGAATCCAACAACACATTAAAAGGATCATATACCATCATCAGGTGGGATTTATCCCAGGGATGCAAGGATTCTTCAGTATACACAGATCAATCAATGTGATACACCATAATAACAAATTGAAGAAGAAAAACCATATAATCATCTCAATAGATGCAGAAAAAGCTTTTGACAAAATTCAACACCCATTTATGATAAAAACTCTCCAGAAAGTGGGCATAGAGGGAAACTACCTCAACGTAATAAAGGCCATATACAACAAACCCACAGCAAACATCATTCTCAGTGGTGAAAAACTGAAAGCATTTCCTCTAAGATCAGGAACAAGACAAGGATGTTCTCTCACCACTGTTATTCAGCATAGTTTTGGAATTCCTAGCCACGGCAATCAGAGAAGAAAAAGAAATAAAAGGAATCCAGATTGGAAAAGAAGAAGTAAAACTGTCACTGTTTGCAGATGACATGATAGTATACATCGAGAATCCTAAAGATGCCATCAGAAAACTACTAGAGCTAATCAATGAATTTGGTAAAGTTGCAGGATACAAAATTAATGCACAGAAACCTCTTGCATTCCTATACACTAATGATGAAAAATCTGAAAGAGAAATTACGGAAACACTCCCACTTACCGTTGCAACAAAAAGAATAAGATACCTGGGAATAAACCTACCTAAGGAGACAAAAGACCTGTATGCAGAAAACTATAAGACACTGATGAAAGAAATTAAAGATGATACCAACAGGTGGAGAGATATACCATGTTCTTGGATCGGAAGAATCAATATTGTGAAAATGACTATACTACCCAAAGCAATCTACAGATTCAGTGCAATCCCTATCAAATTACCAATGGCATTTTTTTACAGAACTAGAACAAAAAATCTTTAAATTTGTATGGAGACACAAAAGACCCCGAATAGCCAAAGCAGTCTTGAGGGAAAGAAACGGAGCTGGAAGAATCAGACTCCCTGACTTCAGACTATACTACAAAGCTACAGTAATCAAGACAATATGGTACTGGCACAAAAACAGAAATATAGATCAATGTGACAGGTTAGAAAGCCCAGAGATAAACCCACGCACCTATGGTCAACTAATCTATGACAAAGGAGGCAAGGAGAAGGAGGTAAAGGAAACAATGGAGAAAAAACATTCTCTTCAATAAGTGGTGCTGGCAAAACTGGACCCAGCATGTAAAAGAATGAAATTAGAACACTCCCTAACACCATACACAAAAATAAACTCAAAATGGATTAGAGACCTAAATGTAAGACTGGACACTATAAAACTTAGAGGAAAACATAGGAAGAACACTCTTTGACATAAATCACAGCAAGATCTCTTTTGATTCACCTCTTAGAGTAATGGAAGTAAAAACAAAAATAAACAAATGGGACCTAATGAAACTTAAAAGCTTTTGCACAGCAAAGGAAACAATAAGACGAAAAGACATCCCTCAGAATGGGAGAAAATATTTGCAAACGAATCAATGGACAAAGGATTAATCTCCAAAACAGCTCATGCAGCTCAATATTATAAAAACAAACGGGCAGAAGACCTAAATAGACATTTCTCCAAAGAAGACATACAAATGGCCACGAGGTACATGGAAAGCTGCTCAACATCACTAATTATTAGAGAAATGCAAATCAAAAGTACAAGGAAGTATCACCTCACACCAGTTAGAATGGGCATCATCAGAAAATCTACAAACAAGGAATGCTGGAGAGGGTGTGGAGAAAAGGGAACCCTCTTGCACTGTTGGTGGGAACGTAAATTGATACAGCCACTGTGGAGAACAGTATGAGGTTCCTTAAAAACTAAAAATAGATTTACCATACGACCCAGCAGTCCCACTACTGGGCATATTCCCAGAGAAAACCATAATTCAAAAAGACACATGCACGCCAATGTTCATTGCAGCACTATTTATAATAGCCAGGTTATGGAAGCAACCTAAATGCCCATCGACAGACAAATGGGTAAAGAAGATGTGGTACATATATACAAAGGAATACTACTCAGCAATAAAAAGGAACGAAATTGGGTCATTTGTAGAGATGTTGATGGAACTAGAGACTGTCATACGGTGTGAAGTAAGTCAGAAAGAGAAAAACAAATATTGTGTGTTAATGTATATATGTGGAGCCTAGAAAAATGGTACAGATGAACCAGTTTGCAGGGCAGAAATAGAGACACAGATATAGAGAACAAACGTATGGACACCCAGGGGGTAAAGTGGCGGGGGGCGGGTGGTGGTGTGATGAATTGGGAGATTGGGATTGACATATATACACTAATGTTTATAAAATGGGTAACTAATAAGAACCTGCTGTATATAAAAAATTAAATATATAACCGTTGGTAACTTATTGACTCATATGGGCAGTCTTTTTAAAAATTTTGTTTTTTCTAAGTGGCATGGGAAACTAACACTAATTGGGATAAATTAAATGGCCTTTTTAAAAGCCTTGAATTTGGGCAAGCATTGATGTCTCTCTTTCCCTGAACTGTACTGTCTTCAGGAGAATATGTGTTTGTATATATCTATAACTGCCTGTATAGGTACAGATGTGTAGATATGTAATGTACCTCCATTCTTTATTGACTTACTCAAAGCATTTGATGTTGATTCCCCTGGAGTCTGGTAGTTTCTATAGGAAGAATGTTGGTGAATTCTCTGGGGTTCATTAAGGTTTTAGTTTTGTTAAGTGATTATATGACTATTAAAATTAATAATTTTTCAAATCTGTATCACTAGAAAACATTTGTTTAACCTCTTTCTGTGTCATTAGCCTGGGCATTTGGGGTAGTCATTTATACTCCTTACTAAATATTTTTGGCTCTGCACCATCTGGCACTTTCTGACCCCTCTGTCATTGGGCCGTGTGAACAGTTCTAGCCAAAGAGTTGTGAATGGAAATGAGTGTGTCACTTCCAGGCCAATCATTTAATTGCCAGTATGAGACCTTCCAGAGCTCTTTCCCTCTGCTGCTGCTCCTGCTACTAGCAATGTTTCAGGGAGTGGGTGCTCCATAAGTCTAGAGGAGAACAGTTATACAGAGCAGAGTTCTTCACCAACCAGTGATAGACATGTAAAGTGAGTGAGAAATAAATCTTTGTTGTTTTAAGCTAGAGATTTTTGGAGTTCATTACTGCAGCTTTTAAGCAAGCCTGTCTGATACAACACTGTACCAATAAAGTGAAGAAAGAATGATGTAATTAATCAGTTAAAGCAGTTAATTAAAGGCAGCTATGTTAAGCAAAATCTGTAAGCTGCAACTATTAGAAGATTGTTTTTAGTCTCTAGGGTGATTTTTATTTGTAAGTTGTGTCATCAAAGGCTTGAATTCTTAGAAATTGCAACTCAGAGTACACACAAGAGATATGTCAGAGATCATGGAACATTTTGCAGAGTCAGCACAGTGTTATGTACATAAAAATAATCAGAAGATGATCATCAAGGTTTATCATAGAGAATCCTGCTTGCCATCAGTGGGTGTGTGTTTGTGTGTGTGTGTGTGTGTGTGTTATCTCAACAGTAGCATGGAGGGGCTTCCCTGGTGGCGCAGTGGTTGAGAGTCCGCCTGCTAATGCAGGGGACACGTGTTTGTGCCCCAGTCCAGGAAGATCCCACATGCTAGGCCTGTGAGCCATGGCCGCTGAGCCTGCGCGTCCGGAGCCTGTGCTCCACAGCGGGAGAGGCCACAGCAGTGACAGGCCCGTGTGCCGCAAAAAAAAAAAAAAAAAAAAAAAAGAGTAGCATGGAGCTGAAAGTTTCTAAACAACCTTGCTAGATAATTACAGATATTTGTGACATACACATAATTTTGTGATATAATTTTAGAGCTGGAAGAACCCTTAGATATAATGTAATACAACACCCTTATTTTATAGATGTATGTTATAAAAGATGGAATAAAGAACATGTTTGAATAACCCACTTTGTACATTATTTTTAGGTTTTAAAATACCCTTTTGAGTTCCCTTTCCCAGCTTATATTTTTCTTAGCTCTCTTTGCTGACATTTGTTTTCCTCTTGCTTCCTCATTTTCCCCCTTCTTCATTATATTTAATCCTCACAATAATTCTAAGAAGTAGATATTTTTCTGTCATTTTACAGTTGTGGAGACAGGCTTAGTGGAGCGAAGTAATCTGCCCAAGATCGTATCGCTAAATTGCAGAGCTGGGATTTGAACAAGTTCTTTTGATTCTAATAGGCCATGTTGTTTCCACCTATGTCTTAAATGTATTTAAAATTCTTGTACAAATGTAGAGAATGTTTTTACTTTGTGTGATTATTAATTAAAATTAGATTTGTCAGAATGACAGGAAGCCCAAAGCAATAGTTGTTTAAAAAGATAGAAGTTTATTCTTCTCTGATGTGGTAAAAGTCTAGATAAGCATGTAAGGTCAGTATGAAGGCTCCACCATGACATTAGGCTCCTATTTTATTATTCCATTATCCATAAACATATTACTTTATAGTTCAAAATATCTGCTCATGTTCCAACAGTCTGCCTAGCAGGAAGCAGAAAGGGTAAAGAAGGGCCCTCTTTCTTTCCTTTAGAATCTGTCCCAGAAGTCATACAAGCTACTTATGCTTATATCCCATTGGCCAAAACCTAGTCAGATGGTCAGCTCAACAGTAAGGGTGGCTGAGAAATGTGGGCTGTATTCTAGATGGTCATCTGCTCAACTAAAAATCTAGGGTCTGTCACAGAAGAGGTGAACAGATTTGGAGTAACAGAAATTTCTGTCACAATTGTAATCAGTTTTGTGTCATTGTTTACTCATAGGTATTTACTGAACACTTATTATGTACCGTACACTGTGGTTTATTAATTTATACAATAGAAAACTGTATTAATTCTTGTGTTCATTTACAGGTTAGAAAAACTGTACTCTGAATAGGTTAAAATAAACAGTACGCAGTGTTTTGTTTGTACATATAGAAGAAAAGTCTGAAAGTGTTAGCTTAATATTTTACTTTAAAATGTTGACAAAATAAGTGAGAAAAGAGCATTCTTGTCTCATGTAGCAAATAGAGTATGATTAATAATATATGTAGATTCATTTGGGGATCTAAAAAGTAGAATTAAATTTTGAGGCTTTGCCTCTTTTACTTTTCACTTCCACTACTTGTGGGTCAAAACACCTAATTGATATGCATGTCATTTCCCTAGTGAATATGAGTGATTCACCTAACCTTTTATAAGATTTTTTTTAATCTTGACAGAAGACCCTATTGCTTATATATTACATAAACGATTTATTAAAATCCAGGTACTTATTTAATATATATGCTGTCACTGTCTTTGATTATGAGGAGTTCAAAGGTACTTTCTATCTCCGTCTAACTATCTTTATGTCGTTTCTCATGAGGTAGTACTAGTACGTAAGAAATATTTTTGAATTTAGTGAATAGGAACATTTATTTAAGATGGATTTTGTTTAGCCATCTTAGTTGTGGTAGTGGTCTTATAAACTGAAGATCAGCACAGTCACATGCCTTTGTAAACATGACCAAATTACCAACTTCTAAATTTAAATAAATGAAAAATTCCAACAAATATGCTAGTGTATAAATTGGTTACCATTTGTTCAAAACAGCAAGCAAAATCATAAATCCAGCTTTAGGTTTATCTTTATGTTCTCGTAGAAGATGCTATATTTCTCAAAGTCAGCCAATACCTTTGAACATTTTTGTACCACAATCCCAAAATACTAGATATAAAGAAAATTGTGTGAAACTTTGGAAATAAAGTTATAACTTTTACTTAGGTACTTCATAAAGTAGGAGCTGTTCATAGACCCTTAGTTTTGAACAATTTTATTAAACTAATACCCATAAGATTTGATTATAGGCTTCACTTAAGTTTTCTGTAACTGGATTATTTCAGAGCCATGCAAATGAGCTATTTAAGAACATTTGTGGAAATTAAAGTATATTTTCTTTAATTTTGTTCTCTATTAGCCTTAGAGCAGAACACTGTCTATAAAATCAACTATGTAGTGATTGTTCTTGACAAAAATGTGTGAATAAAATTATCATTTAATAATTAGCTCATTGGCTTTCCTATGGTGTCAACAGATCTACAGCATTTTAAACTTGAGACATTTTAAATGTTTCATATTGCTCAAGTTTCATATTGAGCTAATTTAACAGTGGTGTTTTGGTTTTATTTTCTATATTGAAACATGTTTGAAGGCAAAGGGGATAACATTGTAAAGCTAATGTAAATGCTGAACTAATTATTTTATATTTGTTACAGTTATTGAACAGCATTGGTATGCTTGGTGCTATGATAATCACTGTTAAAGGATGATCCAAAGAAAAAATCATACATATGTGCATATTTTGAGATTTGCACATACATTTTTACTATGAAGAAGTTGCCCCATATATTGGGTTTTGATTCTCATTTTCCCCTTTTCTTCCCAGTTCTTCAAATCAGTCTGGTTTGTTAAATTCCTTTTGAATTTCAGATTATTACTTTTCTAGTCCGGTGGCTTTCAACCCTCGTTGTTTATCATGAACAGTGGAGCTTATTCAAAATTCAAGATGCTTTTAGATGTGAGTAACTTAAATCTGACTCAAACTGGCTTACATGAAAACTTATCCTACATGACAAGATGTTTTGTCTCAAGTTAGTTCCCCTCAAGGACGTAGGATGGCTGCCTACAATAACAATGCAACATTTATCCTTCTTAGTATCTACTAGGAGAAAAGAGAGAAGGACCTCTCTTACCCAGAAGTCAAAACAGCAAGCTGCGGGACTTCCCTGGTGGCGCAGTGGTTAAGAATCCGCCTGCCAATGCAGGGGACATGGGTTCGATCCCTGGTCCGGGAAGATCCCACATGCCACGGAGCAACTAAGCCCGTGTGCCACAACTACTGAGCCTGCACTGTAGAGCCCGCGAGCCACAACTACTGAGCCCGTGTGCTACAACTACTGAAGCCCCTGCACCTAGAGCCCGTGCTCCGCAACAAGAGCAGCCACCGCAGTGAGAAGCCCACGCACCGCAACAAAGAGTAGCCCCTGCTCGCCACTACTAGAGAAAGCCCATGAGCAGCAACCAAGACCCAGCACAGCCAAAAATTAATTAATTAATTAAAAAAAAAAGCAAGCTGCTTCTTATGTCTCACTAGGCCATATTAGCTCAGGCCTGCTCACCCTTGAGGAGTATGGAATTACCATAAATAGCCATGTTCATATGTGGTGGAGTGGATATTATAAAGTCAGTTACAATGTCCACTTCATAAGAAGTAAAAACATATATGTTTTTACAAGGTTTGCGGATGACTCAGTGCACAACTAAGTTTGAGCACTGCTGTACTTCCCAGTTCAAAAAATAATAGGGAGGGCTTCCCTGGTGGCGCAGTGGTTGAGAGTCCGCCTGCCGATGCAGGGGACACGGGTTCGTGCCCCGATCCAGGATCCCACAGGCCGTGCGCCGGAGCGGCTGGGCCTGTGAGCCATGGCCGCTGAGCCTGCGCGTCCAGAGCCTGTGCTCCGCAACGGGAGAGGCCACAACAGTGAGTGGCCCGCATACCGCAAAGAAAAGGGGGGGGGGGGAGGAAAAAAGATACTTTTCCTTTTTCCAATGGAACAAAAGGACAGTTTGGTTTAACTTATCTTCTTGATTTCTGCTGAAGAGCCTAAAGTTTTGGTTAGCCTTGGTTAAGGCTCCAGGGTAAAATAATTGTTAAGGATAAGGGTTGAAAGCTATATATTCATATAGCTTGTGAAAATGTACTGTTTTTCTCTGGGTAAGTCATCCAGCACCTATTAAAGTCTTGCCAAGTTTTCCTCCCTCTCTCCCCACCCCAATCAGGGCAAACTAGTTTTGTCTTAACATAACCCATGCATCATAAAAGTGAACCACTGATGTTGACACAATTGTTCCCCAAATCCCCCATTTATTTATTTATATTTATTTTTTGGTTGCATCGGGTCTTCGTTGCTGCGTGTAGGCTTTCTCTAGTCGCAGCGAGGGGGGGGCTACTCTTCATTGCAGTGCGCGGCCTTCTCATTGCGGTGGCTTCTCTTGTTGCAGAGCACGGGCTCTAGGCGCAGGGGCTTCAGTAGTTGTGGCACATGGGCTCAGTAGTTGTGGCACACAGGCTTAGTTGCTCCGAGGCATGTGGAATCTTCCTGGACCAGGGATCAAACCCATGTTCCCTGCATTGGCAGGTGGATTCTTCATCACTATGCCACCAGGGGAGTCCCACCTACCCATTTATTTTTTTGTCTACATTTTAATACTTTGAACTCCGGGTGATCTTGAGATCGGTGGGTATATTTTATTGTGGTAATGTTCCCCCTTACACATCTTAGAATCAGAAAGGAAATACATTTCTGTGAAGGGTAGCTTTAAATTACCCATATTGCTGATCAGTTCCGTTAGTGCCATTAGTTAAAGGTTTATTATGAAAATGTTGCTCTGAATCCCTTTGGTTTTGTAGATATCAGTACTTTTTCTGGACTAGTAACTCCTTTGTAAGAAGTATAGTTAAATTTTTAGTAAAAGCAAGTGTTTACAACTGATGAAGTTTTTTGCATTTGGTGCAACCTTGTTTTTCTGTATGTATTCACACTCCAGGATATTGTTATTATCAATCTGTTAGTATACCACATGAAAACCTGGATAATTTGTCTTTTTTTTTTTTTGTAACTCTTCAGTTCTGGTATGAAGAGTTTTTAATTTCAGTTAATCGTTTATGTGACCCAGGGAAGGCAGTTGTGGAAAAAATAATATTTTGGCGCCATCTGCTGTTCATTAGTGTGATATTTCATCTACTTCAGTAAAACTTGTAGGTGGATTCGAATATGTTTTTTCTATATTTATCCATATAAAGCACAAAAATAATGGAGTTTTTTTTTTAATCTGCTAGAGCTGCCTTATGATTCCTATATTTCCAGCTCGTAATTTTGGTGGTAAGAAATAGGCTTGTCTTAAAAATATTTCCATCCTCTTACCTCTGCCACTTGCATTTTTATTCAATGCCTCTGCATTCCTCAAGATTTCCTTCTCTCAGCTCCCTGTCTTGCCGTGAAAGCTCCTGAGTAACACAGGTTCACTGGACTCCTATCTTTGCTTGTGTTTTTAGTATCCTTTTTCCTTTCTGAACACCTTGTTTTTTATGTTTCATTGCCTGCCCGTATCTTATCCTCAAGCCTAACCTCTGTTCATTCTGTGAAATCTTCTCCTATGATTTTGAACTACATTTATTTTTATTTTTATTGCTTTTCTTTTATGTAAATTATTTGCTCTACAGAGGTAACATTTTTTTCCCCCGCCGCGCGGCTTGCGGGATCTTCGTTCCCCAACCAGGGCTTGTACCCTGGACCCCTGCAGTGGAAGCACGGAGTCCTAACCACTGAACTGCCAGGGAATTCCCCAGAGATAACATCTTATTTTATATTCAGAGTCTCTAATTGTCTCGTGTGATATGGTGGTGCTCTGGTACAGCGACACACACACACACACACACACACTGTTTTGCTCATTAATTGCTATGTATGTCTTTTCTCTCCAAACAAGTGGCATGTTCATTGTTGACTGGGACAATTTATATACTGATTTTGTAGTCTTTAAATAACAGTTCGGCCTGCACAATTAGGTATGAAGACTTGGAAATCTGATGCCTTAATTAAGAGAATTGTGTGCAGAGTAAAAATCGATGGATCCTGAGCAGTGAACTTTGAGTAATTGGATGAATTTCTGTGCATAAATAACATGAGGTTTATTTTGGCTGCTCAAAGCTTATCCTGCTTTGTCTCTATCAAATTTAAACATTGCTTGTTGATTTCTGCTATGATGGTTTACTTACAGCATTCCCTCCACCCACCTCATCCCAATATAACTTTAAACAACATACTTAAAGTTTAATTTTATTTTTCCTTAACTATGGACAGTATCTGTAGACTCCTTTGTAAGATGAGAATATTAATGGCTCTACATTTTCATTATCAAGGTTGATAACATCATATTGTGAATGGAATATTATTGATTTGTATGTAGGTTGATTCTAGAAGTTGAAAAATAACAAGTGTTCATCTTATTATACTTACGGGGATATTTTCTCTGTCGAGCCAAGCATATGCTAGATTCTGTTTCTTTCTCTACTACCTGATATATTCTTGGGCCACCAAAAGAAATCATGCCTAACTGTTCTGATGGATTCTTTTCTATATTTCACCTATTGCCTTTATCACGTCCTCAATTTTTTCTAAGCTCCCTACTATCTAACCTATTAATTTCCCCCTTTTCCAGGAAATTTCATTCCTATAGCTCTTTTGAGCCCTGGACCAATCTATACTTAGTTTCTTTGGGCCTCCTTCACACCCTTTACCTTAGACTATCTTCCCTTTGCTGCTTTTCTGTGATGACCTCATTAATTACTACATCCCAAGTCTTCCCCTTTCTGGGTTTACTCCCTGCTTCAGTTGAAATATGTCCTCAAGTAAGTTCCTGTACAGGAGAAAAACTTTGTAAGTCTCTGCATGTCTGGAAATTTCTTTATTCTACCTTCACTCTTATTTGGTAGTTTGATGAGACTTTGACTTTTACTGATCTGCAGTGAATGCCATTGTTTTTCAGATCCACATATCACTGTTGTCCTTTGTTTTGTACTTGAATTTTCAGAGTTCAAAGCTTCTCTGAGGTTTTGAGAGAACTTGACAGTTCCCTCCTTGTAGCCTCTAACATGCTTTACTAGGCAGTAGCTTCCTCTACTTTGCTTCACTAGTCAACATTCCTTTATTTTTGTGTCTTCTAGAAATCCATTGAAATCTCGTGTATTGTTGGCTTTATCCTGTTCTCTTTGTTGTAAGGGTTTATATCTTTTTATTTCCCTACTCATAATGTTAAGGAGTCTTGGAGATAAAATGAGTCTACCTATACTGTCATTTTCCCCTAGGTTTTTATTTTTTAAAGTTTGGAATTGAAATATACTTAGAAAGTAACTTGAACATTAGATCCCTAACAATTACATTATAGTGACTTTGCTATGCCAGAAAGTGATTCCTGATTTCATGTTGTGTTTTATAGATAATAGTAGTATGTATACATGTAGCTTTCCAGTGGATAATGGCAAAAACATTAGCAGGGAAGAGCGACTGAGCCATATGTTTTGAGGCTTTTTTGGGTTTTTTTTTTTCCTATTCTTACCACCACCACCCTAATCCGGGGCTTTCTGATTTGTTGCCATTGTTGAAGGAGTCTTTATTGTGCCCTATTGCTGCTTTAGCCACCTCTTAACAAAGGTTTTTATAAATGCTACAACACATTTAAAATTTTCCATGTTTTCTTAACAGAATAAAGACTGAACCCTTTACCTTGGCATTCAAGGACTTGACTTTGTTTGGTCCCAGTAGTTCTCAAAGTGTCATCCCTTTCCCAGCAGTAGTATCCCTGGGAACTTGTTAGCAGTGTAAATTCTAAATCCCCCTCCCCTCTGTCTGATTCAGAAACACTGGGGGCACAGCTCAACAAGAGCTTGTTTTAACAAGACCACCACATGATTCTGATGCTGAAGTTTGAGGACTGCTGGTCTAGTCCATCCTTTTTCATTTTGCAGGCAAAGAATTGAGGTATATAGAGAGAGGTTAATTGGCTTGTCCAAACTCATACAACTAAGTAGAGTTTTCTTTCTAATACTCTATACTTGACTGACTTTTTATTAGTTGCAATCAGAAAGCAGTCTGAGATGGGAAAGTTGGAAAGGCTTTATAGAGAATGAGGGACTTGACAGAACACTGAACTATAACCTTATGTAAGTAGAAACAAAAGAGATGGATATTGTAAGCAAGAAGACCACGTGAATAAAGGCATGAAGATAAAAACATACAGTTGACCCTTAAACAGGTTTGAACTGCATGTGTACATTTATACGTGGTTTTTTTTTAATAGTAAATACTACAGTACTACATGATTTGTGGTTGGTTGAATCCACAGATCAGGAACTGCCAATGTGGAGGGCCGACTGTAAGTTACAGGTAGATTTTCAACCTTGCAAGGAGGATCAGTGCCCCTAACTCCATGTGTTCCAGGGTCAACTGGGTATACAAACATATTCTGAGGACAAAATAGACAAGTTGGACTCATAATCAGTAGGTCTCTTTTATAGGAATATAGAGAATAATGTATGTAAAACAGTGATCACAGTGCCTGGCATGTTGATAAAATGTTAGCTGCACTTTGTTGTTGTTGGGCTGGTATTGTTGGTTGTATTATTGATTTTGTTGTTGTTGTTAGGAAGGTAGTATGGAACAGAAGTTAAGACTGGGTTCCTGAATCAAATCCCAGCCCTAACACTGACTTTTTGACTGCTAGAAAGTTACTCTCTCTAAACCTCAGTTTCCACATTTCTAAAATGGGAATAGTAGTATCAACCTTATAGGATAGTAGTAATGATGAAATAATGTTTGTTGATGACGTGCCTGCTTCATAATAGGTACTTTAGTAAAAGTCTATTTATTTATTATTTAACTAATAGCTATTATTACTTCCTAGCTTGGTAAGTCATCTTGTTTGACTCTGAATGACGTAAAGCTTTGTCAAAAATCATCAGTCCTGAAAGGGTAAATTGTTGTCATGATTAAAGCAGTTCACAAATATGACCAAGAAAAAAAAAGGAAACTTTAAATAAGAGGGGACTGGTTAAATAAATTTAACAAGGGGCTGATTACATAAATTATGGAACATTTTTATTCTGTAGCCGTTGGAAAACATGTTTCAGAAAGAAATTTTGTGACCTGTATCATGAACTATATGTTCATGATATATGCTCATGATATAATGAAAATAAAAAAGCAAAATACAAACAGTGCATACAGTGTTTCAGTTATGTAATTTGTATAGAGAAAAATAACTTGAATATTCTGAAATATTAATGGTAATAAACTCTGGGTGATGAGATTTTAGTAACTTTTTCCTTTTGTGTTTTTCTTTATTCACATTTTCTAAGTGAACTTTTTAAAAATTAGGATATAGTTGATGTACAATGTTACATAAGTTTCAGGTGTACAACATAGTGATTCACAATTTTTAAAGGTTATATTCCATTTATAGTTATTATAAAATATTGGCTATATTCCCTGTGTTGTACTGTATATCCTTGTAGCTTATTTTATACATAGTAGTTTATACCTCTTAAACCCTCACCCTTATCTTGCCCCTCCCCCCTTCCCTCTCCCCACTGGTAACCATTACTTCTCTGTATCTAAGTCTGTTTCTTTTTTATTATATTCACTAGTTTGTTTTATTTTTTAGATTCCACATATATGTGATATCATACAGTATTTTTCTTCCTCTGTCTGACTCATTTCACTTAGCATAATACCCTCAAAGTCCATCCATGTTGTTACAAATGGCAAGATTTCATTCTTTTTTATGGCTGAGTAGTATTCCATTTGTGTGTGTGTGTGTGTGTGTGTGTGTGTGTACAATATCTTCTTTATCCATTTATCTGTCAGACACTTAGGTTGCTTCCATATCTTGGCAATTGTGAACATTTTTATAATTAGGGAAAAAATTGTGACACATACTTTAAATTTGTGGCAGAATCATTGGAATAATATTATAGCCTCCTAAAATGAAATGATCAGTATTCATTTTTATCAGTGGTCAGCCTTGGCATTTGTGGATTTCACCTTGTGTTTTCAGCTAGTCAAGAACTATTCTAATCACTCATCGTGAGAAATATTTTGTGATAAGAATCATTATTTCTACATTTTAAAGGTTTTTTTGAAGATTGAGTTGGATAATATAATAAAGGCCTCTAGCTAGAATTTGAAATATATATATATATATATTTTTTTTTTTTTTTTTTTTTTGTGGTACACGGGCCTCTCACTGCTGTAGCCTCTCCTGTTGCGGAGCACAGGCTCCGGACGCACAACCTCAGCGGCCATGTCTCATGGGCCCAGCCCCTCCACGGCATGTGGGATCTTCCCGGACTGGGGCACGAACCCGTGTCCCCTGCATCGGCAGGCGGATTCTCAACCACTGCGCCACCAGGGGAGCCCTGAAATATATTTGGAGTGCATCTTGCTAACTTTCAGCATCCCATCTCAATTATTTTAATAGCTAACATTGGAATGTTATCTCTGCCAGGGACTGTGTTAAGTATTAATCTTCACAAAAATTTTATGAGGTACGCACCATTATCTCCATTTTATAGATGCACTGAAAATCAAACAGGTTAAGGAACTTGTCCAAGATTGCACAACCACTAAGCCAGTATTCTAACAAAGAGCTAAACAGTCTTTCCAGAGCCTGTATTCGTAAACATTGTGCTATGCCGTCTAACATGTAAAATAAAATATCAAAATGTTATTGATATTTACAATACAAAAAGATCTAAGGAGATACTCATTATGAAAATAAAGGGTCTGATGTATATGTTGTGGTATTTTTATATAAAGTCAACTCATTAACACTTCAAATAAAATAAGACATGAAAAATTATGATTTCATTTTTTAAAATTCTTTAACATTTCCAAAAGTATATGTTCCATTTATAGTATTCTTTTATATGCTAATGCGCTCCTAGTGATAAGTGTATCCAATAGTATTTCTCATGACTAATGTGTATTTAGATAGCACAGTGGTAAAGACTATGGGGCTCTGGAGCTAGGCTGAGTTCACATTCTGCCTCTGCTTCTTAATATTTTGTGGCCTTGGGCAGGATGTTTAACCTCTCTGTGCCTAGTTTTTTCATCTGTAAAATAGGAATTATATGTTCCTCAAAGAGTTGATATAAGGATTCAGTTAGTTAATTCATATAGAAAACTTGAAATAATAGTGCCTGCACATGGAAGTTTTCAGTGTTGGGTACGCTAGTTTGTAATAGTACTATTATTATTCCATTTACTATCATTATCATCATCATCTGTATTGATTATATAATAAGCTTTTTTGAGACATCCAAGTTACATTTTGTGAAAACAAGTAAAAACATTGTACTTGGAGTCCACTGAGCTAAAAATTATTTTGCTACCACTTACTAGCTTTCTAACCTTCAGCATTTCACTGAACCTTGTGGACCTCAGATGACCACTAATAATATCTTCCCTGTCATCTGATCTTTTGATCTGTAAAATATTGCTAGAAATCATGCAGTCTCAGAATTGTGGTCTAACTATGGAACTGTGAAAGAAAGAGAACTGATGATGCTTAGTCTCTCGGTCCATTTTCCTTCTTTCATTTAAGTAGTTGTGTGAATTTACAACAAAGGTTAAGCATTTAATGCTTGTAAGAATATAATAGCCTTATTCTCATTTTGACCTTCATACTTTACTCTCCTGGCTTTCAGTACTACTTTTCTATAAAACTAAACTAATACAAGGCATTTCTAAAATTGTCTAAATTTCATGTGAAAATAAAACTAGGGACAGGCTAAATTGTTTCCTTTTAAGCTGTGTGCATGCATGTGGTGATTTGTGTGTCCTATTTTATACTTTACTAACACCTTGAGTGCTTTTAGTATGGCACTTATTATATTGCTTCAGTTATTTGTTTACATGTCTAGCTTCCCTACTAGATCAAGTCCCTCAATGGCAGATTTTTATATTCATAGTGACTAGCAAATAGATGAAAATTAATAGCTTTTAATTAATGACTTATATGAATCTTATGTTAGCCTTAATTAGGTTTGTCTTAATTATTGATTTGGGACCATGGTCATTCTGATCTTGAATTAATGATGCACTTGATATTCTTGTCATATCAGCTTCTACTTTGGATGTAATGATACTTTTGAATTACGTTGCTTCAGTTATTTGTTTACATGTCTAGCTTCCCTACTAGATCAAGTCCCTCAATGGCAGATTTTCAATTTTCCATTGAACTTTAAAAATACTTAAAATTTATGAAAGTTACTTTAAAATAGTTTTTATTGTTTGATAAAATAGAAAAGAATGATTGTGTTTTATGAATTTTGTCACTTTAGGAAATATTGAAAATGCAAAACTGGAGGTAAGATACGAGAATAGAAGAAAGAGTTTTAAAATGTTCCATTTGCGAGGGAGGCTATTCAATACTCCTTTCCCTGAAAGCAGTGGGAGAAAATGTCTTAGGAGAACAGAATGTGATATGTAACAGGAAAGAATGAAAATAAAGCTAAGCTACTCCCAAAGGATATTAATCCTTGAATTAGTAGTTGTCAGTTGATATTCTTTTATTTTTTATCAAGCTAGAGTATGAATTCTTGTCAATTCAGGACCCACAGATACATTTTTATATATACAGTAATGATAATTTTGACATTGCTAACTATCCACTTACATCATATGGCTAATTCTCAAGAGTTGGATGACACATCTGCCATGAAACACCAGTATTGTACCATATATAAATAACGACAGCTAATCTACACTTTCTGAGTCTCACTCCTACCAGAGTATATTTTCAGAGTGGCAAAATTCTCTAATTTTTTATCTCCAACCCAAATCACTCACTGGAGCCTGAGATCAATATATTTAGTTTTGTTGAGAGTCTCCACGTGAATGTCCCACAGCTTCCTCAAAACTCGAAGTCCAAACCTGGGGACTTACCTGGTGGCACAGTGGTTAAGAATCTGCCTGCCAATGCAGGGGACACGGGTTCAAGCCCTGGTCCGGGAAGATCCCGCATGCCGCAGAGCAACTAAGCCCATGCACCACAACTATTGAGCCTGCGCTCTAGAGCCCATGAGCCACAACTGCTGAGCCCACGTGCTGCAACTACTGAAGCCCACACACCTAGAGCCCCTGCTCTGCAACAAGAGAAGCCGCTGCAAAGAGAAACCCACACACAGGAACGAAGAATAGCCCGTGCTCGCCACAACTAGAGAAAGCCTGTGCGCAGCAACAAAGACCCAACGCAGCAAAACAAAACAAAAGAGAAAACTTTCTCATTAAAAAGAAAAATCCAAACCTTTTTTTTTCCCTCCACATCCCTGTCTTACCTACAAACGTTCCTTCCTTATTAGTACATGGCACCACCATCCATTGGATTGCCCAAATCAATATTATTCTTGGCACCATCCTCTCCTCCACCCCACCCATATCCATTCATTCACCAAATTTTGCAAATTTACCTTGTGAATATATCACAGATCTATTCAGTTCTTTCATTTTTATTACCATAGTTCAAGCTATGTTCATCTCTCCATTGTATTACTCCATAGTATCCTAATTGGCCTCTTGCTACCAGTGTCATCCAATTATCTATCTATACATTGTTCCGGTAATCTCCCTAAAACACAAATCAGAACATGTCACTGTTCTATATTTAAAGCCCTTTAGTGGCTATCCTTGGCCTTCAAGATAAAATCTAAATTCTTTAAAGTGTTAGTAGCACCCTTCGTGATCTGGACCCTGCTATGTGATACAGCTGTATGGACCAACGTGCAGTTCTTTGAGACTTCTGGAGGTGAGCACCTTCAGGTCTTCACTATTCCTTCTGCTTAACTAACTCCCAGTAGTTATCATCTCACCTGGACCTTCTTCAAGAAACCTTCACTAATATCCCAGCATCATACCCTAACAAAGATTGGATTAGATATTCTTGTGTGTTCCCATAGTACCTTCTGCTTATCCTTTTTACAGCGTATGACATACTGTATTGTTATTGCCTGCTTAGTTATTTATGTCTCGTCTAAGCTCTTGGAGGGTAAGTACAATATTCTGTTTGGTTGCTCTGTTTTACCAGTACCTCACGTAGTGCTCGGCACATTCATTCATTTATTCTTTTTTTTTTTTGGCTGCGTTGGGTCTTCGTTGCATGCAGGCTTTCTCTACTTGTGGCGAACAGGGGCTGCTCTGTTGCAGAGCGTGGGCTTCAGTAGTTGCGGCATGTGGGCTCAGTTGCTTAGTTGCTCTGTGGCATGTGGATCTTCCCAGATCAGGGATTGAACCCGTGTTCCCTGCATTGGCAGCCAGATTCTTAACCACTGTGCCACCAGCAAATATTTGTTGAACATCCTTTATGTCAGCTTGGAATGAAGAGTGGTCTAAATTTTTTCTGTTGAAATGAAGCCTTGTTTGAGTTTTCAGTAGTTCTTTATAATATCAAAGATGGCTTCTAAAGACTATTATTCAGTGGTCAAATATATTTTCTTTGACCAGTCTTAGATAATCCCTATAGTTCATGTTGTGGTGAAAATTCAGTAGAATTATGTGCGTATGTATGTATGTATGTGTATAAATAATAACTGAATATGTTAATGGAAGTATAGAGCAGTATCCTGAATAGTTAAATTTTTTAGAGTTTTTAACAGTATATAAAATACAATTATAAATATCTGATTATCTCAAGTCAGACTTTTAAAAAGCAGTTTTTTATAATAGCTTTACTTCTGGGCTCCCTCCCTTAAAATATTTAAGTTTTTAAAGTAAAATATTTAAGTTTTAAGTAAAATATTTAAATTAAAATGCATTTAAGATAAATTTTTTTCTTGATTTCAGTTTATTCATGGATTTTTTTAGTAGTTGGAAAAAAGCTGTGGTAGTTCCCAACTGTGTTAGAAACAGTTGTCAAGTGTGGTTCTTTACACTGTGAGACTGGGAGCTGTTTCTAAACACACAGTTACTAGCACAGATTTGCCTAAGTTTCCAATCTGATCTGTGGCTATGGGTAAGTAATGTGGAACTCATATAGATTTGTGGGGGGAAAAACTTCTAGACATTAAATTCCATAAACTACCCTTTATCTTTAGGTTAGTCTTTAAACCTAAAGTGTATAGACTTTAAACCCCAGCCAATCAATAGTATAATTTTTTGTACATCTTTGAGATAGTTAAAAGGCTATGTAAAAATTAAGGTATTCTGCTTAAGGTGTATAGACTTAAGTCTCATCTTTTGTTGAAGTGCATCTTAATATAAATTTTCAGTACTATTTAATATCAAAGATTTCAAAGATTATTTTTTAGTTAAATAAGCATGCTTATTCTCCAGAAGCCTTTATCCCTGTGGTTCCTATTGATAGTGAAGACTCTAGTATATTTATATAGGATTTGTAGTAAAATCTAAAAATTATAAAATAAATTTTGACATTATGTATATATGTGGGTATAACATCCCTTTAAACTGCATGATACTATTTATCCTTTAAGAGAACTGATAAGAATTTAATAAAACTGTGTATGTATGTGTGTGTACTATCCAATTAGGGTACCCACTAGCCACATGGGGCTATTGAACACTTGAAGTATGGCTTATCTGAATTTGAGGCATACTGTAAGTATTAAAAATACAGAGCTTTAGTATGAAAAAAGAGAATGTAAAATATCTCATAATTTTATATTGATTACATGTTGAGATAATAAATTTTAGATAAGTGGGTTAAATTTATATTAAAATTAATTTCACTGATTTTTTTTTTTTAATATAGCTACTAGAAAATTGGATCACATGCTGTTTCTATTGGGCATCTCTGGTTAAGAACTTTTTTTCTAATTGTTTTTCTAATTGAAAACTACATTTTCTGTTAGTTATGGTTGAAATTGAACATTTTTGGTATTGAGAGTTATTTTTTATTAGTCTTAGATTACAATTTGACATTTGAATACTGGTATTCCAATGTTAGATGTAAAAGTAAAGGCTATAAAGTTAAAAAATTTTTAACAAAATATTATTTTGAGGTCTTGTTTTTAGACTTTGTTGTTAGAACAATACCATAACCAGTCCTTCATGATTTCTTGGTTCCCGATTGGACACAGTTTGGCAGCTATCATAGATCTTTACTTTAGTTATTGTATAATTTATTTAACATTTTTTTGTTCGCTTCATATGTGCCAAATCTATCATAATTTCAGGAGGGAACAAAAAATAATGGATATGCATGTAAATGAGTTTGCAGAGTTGGAGGTAGGAAGAAGTGAGCAGTTCCTGTCTGGCTTTTTATTTTCTGTAAAGTAGTATGTAAGGTCATCTTAGTCTACCACTAGTGATGGTTTCTGGGAAAAACTCCTTGAATTGAGTAAAATTAAAGAGTTCTTGATGGATAAGAATCAACATCTATTCAGCCGTTATTGGGCACTAAGCTGAACATGGAGGAAAAATATAAAATAGGGACCTTGCCCTCAGAGCTTAAATTTTGTTAGGAAAATAACGGTGTATGCCAAAAAAGTAAAAAACAGATAAGGCAGCTGTAATAAGGTAAAGAATATATGGTGTATATACAGTACTATAGGAGTTCAAAAGATGAAGAGAGGGCTTCCCTGGTGGCGCAGTGGTTGAGAGTCCGCCTGCCAATGCAGGGGACACGGGTTTGTGCCCCGGTCCGGGAAGATCCCACACGCCGCGGGGCGGCTAGGCCCGTGAGCCATGGCCGCTGAGCCTGCGCGTCCGGATCCTGTGCTCCGCAACAGGAGAGGCCACAACAGTGAGAGGCCCGCATACCGCAAAAAAAAAAAAAAAAAAAGATGAAGAGAACACTAGTGCCTAGAGATTGTTTTTTGTGTGTGTGTTTTGGGTTTTTGTTTCTTCTAAGCTTTCTCCTTTTGCTTCTTATTTAAAATAGTAGCCAGATGATCTTTTCAGAATGACCCCTTTGTAAAAATACCTTCTGGCACTGTATGTAATTTTCAGAACAGTCAGTGGTAATTTATTATGAGAGCTGTATAGAATTTAGCACAGATTCTTTATCTCAGCACAAGAGTTTAATACAGTTACTTTAGAACTGAGCTTTGAGTGCTTTAGAACAGGACAGTGTTCTGAATAAGAAGTTGAGGTTACTGTGGCATTACATGATTCAAATCATGTAGCTTCATGTATTTATTTGGTGTGAACTTCAGCTTGCACCTGAATTAACAAGCACCTTCTCTTTCCTGTTATTACCTCTGCATTCCTTACTTTTCAGTCCTTACTATTTGCTGTGTTGATGGTGAAAAGGAAAGATGGTGGTGTCTGGGTGGGTATCTGTAATAGTGAGATGTATAGGTTTTAAACAGGAGTGGGATTAGAGAGAGGGCTGTATAGGATGAAAAGTTTGAGCATGTTCTTTTGAGTGTTGTAGAAACTGACTGACTACTAGCTGCATGATAAACCAAGATGATAGAAGTATCACCCGCACGTGCATACACACTGCAAACATAGAAATGTAACGCAAAACTGTAAATGCATAGCTAAACTCTGAGGAAGAAAAGAAGGAAATTCCCAGGTGCCAGGTATGAAAGAAATCAAATCAAAACCTTAAGTGGGAACTGGTGCTGCTGTATAAAATAGTACAGGCCCCTTTTGGTCCTGGATATATGTCCTAAGAAGTCTGGGGTGGAATTTTAGTGGAGAATGGAGATTGGGCCTTTTCAAAATAGAGCTAGCTCTGAGACCCAGTCATGCAGCCTAGAACCTGAAAGAGCTTTCCTAATTGTACATAGATTTTTTTAAAGTGACCAATGATAGAACAATCTAAATGAGAATATAAAATAAGTGTGTATGAAATGATTAAAAGGATAAAAAAAGGAAATGAAGCATGATGAAGTAACAGGCCAATATGAAAAAGAAACAGACTCGAAAAAGAAAATCAAATTACATTCAGAAATTAAAAATATAATCTTGGAATTTGGCTTTAGATGGATTAAATAGCATATTAGATATTCTTGCTTGGCTGAAAAGGAAAGAAATATAGCAATAAATGGTTAAGAAGAACTAAATCTAAAATATAATGACCCAAAATTAAAAAGTTGAAAATACAAGATTGGCAAAATGCTAGGCTGATACAAAACAAAACAAAAAGCTCTTAGAAAAATATTATCAGGCAAAAACAGATTTTAAAGGCAAAAGTATTATTAAGGATAAAGAGAGCCATTGCATAATGATGGAAAGGAATAATTCACTAGGAAGATATAATAATCTTGAACCTTTATGTCCAAGTAATATTATGTCAAAGTATATAAAGCAAAATTTTACATACTAAAAATGGACTACTTACAGGTAGTGGGAAATTTTAGCACATTTCCTTCAGAAGCTGACAGATAAATCAGACCACTGCTACCACCACCCTCCAACAAAAGTAAAGGCATAGAATATTTGATCAGTACAGTTAACAAACTTGATATTTTAGATGTGTTTAAACTTTACTCTCAAAAAATAGAATGTAGATGTTCCTTTCAATCACACATGAAACGTAGAAATTAACCACATATTAAACTACAGTGGGATGACTCACAAATACCCAAGCATGTAACACCGGCTATATTTTCTGACTACAGCATAGTACATAGAAAACTTACTAGGTTTTCCAGGTTTCATTTGAATAATATTTAAATGGAATAATAATAGTTAAAACATTTATTGAACACAGTGTGAGCCAGGCATACTGCTGAGTGGTTTGCACATGTTATTCTATTTAAACACTTTCAGCATCCCAGTGAATTGTAAGATAGCATTACCATCTTTACTAGTGAGAGTATTTAGGTGTAAAAATGTTTATCTGCCTAGGACTTCCCTGGCAGTCCAGTGGTTAAGACTCCAAGCTTCCACTGCAGGGAGCGTGGGTTCTATCCCTGGTTGGGAACTAAGATCCGGCATGATGCAGGGTATGGCCAAAAAATTGATTTATTGATTGATTTTTAGAAGTTTATCTGTCCAAGGTCTGCAGTTCGGACAAAACCTCTGTTTTTAAATACACTGTTAAAACCTCCCATCTTTTAAAAACACCTTTATTATCAGAAAATATAGCCAGATAGAGAAACTCACATAAATATATAGTTTATTGAATTATTGTTAAGGTTGGTATTGTAATACCAATAGATCAAGAAGTAGAACTTTACCAGCCACTGCAGAAGCCTTTTATGTGCCCCATTCCTTCCCCACAAAAAGCATTTTTATGATAATCATTTTCTGGCTTTTTTCTTTGTAATTTTAATACTGTAGTGTACATTTTTAAACAGTATGCTTTAGTCTTGCTTATTTTTCCCCCATTTTTTCCCACATAATTTGTCAAAGAAACTGGTATAGTTTAATCTTCTAGAATTTTTAACAGGTTTGATCAATTTGAGATTTGATGGTTTTGGCAAAATTTTGTAGGTGGTGGTGTGTTCTTTCATCATATATAATATCTGGTGGTTTTTCTTTTTGTGATATTAGAACTATTGATACTCAGTGGTTATATCCATTAACTCTTTAGAGATTGCAGATTTTAATTTTTTCTAATTTTATTATTTCTTCTTCATTTATTGCTGGAATGTTTCTGTAAAGAAGCTTCCCCTCATCTAATAGTTACCTGGTAGTTTAGTTTATATAAGAGAGGAAGAGTAAATGTTTTGTTATTTCCTGTTGTATAGCAGTTTTCAAAACGATGAGTTGCTTTTCACTAGCATCTTTCAAAGTAACCTTTTTCCCCCTTTTTTTTAAGTGTCATAAACTCACAGATTTAAATATATTGCTTTTGGTTCTTTTCAGTTATCCTTACTGATGCTCAAATTGTCCCATCTTTGGCTAGTGGGAGCTTCTTCAAGTTGGCTCTCTTCCATCATGGAGTTTATATTTTAGTAAATATATGCATGTATAAGCATATGTATATGTATTGCCTTGAAATACACACATATACTAAACACATTGTTCTGTATATTTTGGGTTTTATACTTCCTGTATATTGGAAATAGTTCCTTATCTGTTCTGTATAGAACTGCTTTATATTTTGTAATGGCCACATCGATAGTATAGCTATACCATAGTTTTTTTAACAAACACTTACTGATGAACATTTTGATTGTTACCCAGCAGTATTATAAACAGTACTGCAGTGAATATCCTGGTACTTACTACTTTGCCCATGTGTGTGAATATAGCTGCAGAATCAATTCCCAGAAATGGAATTGTTAAGTAATAATAGCTATTGTCAAATTGCTCTCCTTAAAGCAATTAGGAACTGTTTTTTTGCCTCATACTATCCTTTGATATATAATACTAGTATGTGATCAAACTTTTTTAGGTATATAAATTTGTTTCTTTATTTTTGGCTGCATTGGGTCTTTGTTGCTACATGCGGGCTCTCTCTAGTTGCAGCGAGCGGGGCTGCTCTTCGTTATGGTGTGCGGGCTTCTCATTGCAGTGGCTTCTCTTGTTGTGGGAGCATGGGCTCTAGGTGCACGAGCTTCAGTAGTTGTGGCACGCAGGCTCAGTAGTTGTGGCGCACGGGCTTAGTTGCTCCAAGGCATGTGGGATCTTTCCGGACCAGGGCCCGAACCCATGTCCCCTGCATTGGCAGACAGATTCTTAACCACTGCACCACCAGGGAAGTCCTGTGATCAGACTTTTTGATCTTTGATAATCTGCTTTGATAAAAAAAATCTCATTATAGTTTTTATTAGTATTTCATTTGTATTTCCTAAATTATGAATTGTCTGTTCGTGTCCTTGGTCCAATTTTCTATTGAATTGTTAGCCTTTTCCATATTGATTTGTAGCACTCATATATAATAAGGAAATTACCCTTTCGTGACATGTGTTGCAAATATTTTTTCCTAATTGTGTTGCTTCTTTTGACTATGTTTATGGTTTTCATTTTCCAAGCAGAATTTTTAAATGTTAAAATACTACTCAAATTTATTAGTTCATTTTTAACAATCCAAACTTAAGAAAGAGTTGAGAAGTACAGTACAAAGAAGTGTGTGGTTTTTTTTCTCCCTGAACCCTTCAAGAATAAATTCCCAGCCTTTGTCCTGTCACCTCCTAATACTTCAGTGGGCATTTCCTACAAACAAAGATATTCCCTTAAATGACCATACTACACCTATTAAAATCAGAGAGTAACATTGACGCGTTACTGTCTTTAGACCCCCATTCAAGTTTCACTAATTGAATGAATTATTTCACTGTTGTCTTAATAACCTTTTTAGCAAAAGGATCCAGTTCAGAACCACATGTTGCGTTGAGTTGACATTTCTTTTCAGTATCCTTCAATCTGGAACAGTTCCTCAGGCTTTCCTTGACTTTCATAACTGACAGTTTGAAGATTATTCAAAACAAATTAGAACAAGAATTTGTTCTAATGTTTCCTCATAATTAGATTTAGGTTATGCATCTTTGTCAGGAATATCATAGAAGTGATTCTGTGATCTTGTATGCTATCAGGTGACACACGGTTTCAGTTTGTCCTATGAATGATGATGTTCACTTTGATCCCTTAATTAAGACAGCATCTGATTGGCATCTCTACTGTTAATGGTTTTTCCCTTTCTATTTAATCAGTATTTTGTGGGGGAGGTACTTTAAACATCTCCTTATCAAACTTTCCATTTATTCATTTATAGTAGGATGAATTTATAGGTTGCTGTCCATTCAGTGGGTTATAATCCCTTTACTGTCATGAGTTTTGGTACTTCAGCATAATTTTGCTAGTGGGTGGCCATTCAGGCTGACTTCAGTGTTCTTTTGACATGTCCTCATTACTGAGCACTTTCTTGTTTCTGCCACAAGATACTCCAGGCTCATTCTGTATTTCCCTCAGCCTAGAATCAGCCATTTCTCCAAGGAGCCCTTACTCCTTTTATAGAGAAGTATTCAGAAGCAAAGATCCAAATGCTAGTCATGCTCATTGCTGTTGGAGTGGCATTGCTTACAGGCTTTGTCAGTGAACAGAGCTAGGGAATATACGCGTGTATAATCCACACATTTTCAAACATCTGTAACTATACCTATTTCTATATCTATCTATCTTTTAAAAACAATGAGTTCACATTGATAATTCCAGTCTAACACTGTAAGATTTGCTCTAGCTTTCTCTTTTTTAATATTTTAACTCTCTTCTCTTTCAGAAGCCTGGCTTCCATTTGATCAGTCCCTCTGTTGTTTGTTACCAAGCTTCTGGTTCCACCATCCCCTCTCCTGTGCAATGCCCTTCTCTCCCTTCTCTGGCTCTGACTCTCCATTCCAGGCCACCTTCCCCCACATGGACTTCCTTCTTAACCCCTCTTGGGCTCCAACACTGTATGCCAGACCACTCTCTGCATGGATGCCCTTTTTATCCCACTTGGTATCTGATACCCTATACTGAACTATCCCTCTCTTTTGACACCTTTCTCACCCCACTTGGACTCTAACCATGCACTCACTCATCAAGTGAACATCCTCCTCACCTTTTTTTTAAATGCCTTCCAATTTTGTGTCATACCTTGAAAGAGCTTTTCCACTTTAACATTATAAAAAATAATTTTGTTTTCTCCTAGTGATTTTTATTTATTTATATTGTATTTAAGCATATGGTCAATTGTGGAATTTATTTTGAAGTAAGAAATAAAGTAGAAATCCAGCACTTCTCAGATGGTTATCCAGTTGCCTGGAATTTTGTATAAAAACTGTATCTCCCCCCAAAAAAATGTATAAAGTTTTTAAAAAGTTACTGAATTCATAGAGCTTTTTCTTAAAAATGGGTATCATTTTTCATATTGTTTTTGTTTATAACAGATGATGATGTACCTGCAGATATGGTTGCAGAAGAATCGGGTCCTGGTGCACAAAATAGTCCATACCAACTTCGTAGGAAAACTCTTTTGCCAAAAAGAACAGCGTGTCCTACAAAGAGCAGTATGGAGGTAAATTCAGTGTAACTGCTTTTTTTGTGTGTGTAATGAAGGAATTGTTAGGAAACAAACAGAAAGGGGACCGTCAGTCATTTTTTAGATGTAATGATTATGGTAAAAATATTTGCTTAGTTTTCATTTTGTTTTTAAAGGGTGCTTCAACTTCAACCACAGAAAACTTCTTTGGTCATCGTGCAAAACGTGCCAGAGTCTCTGGAAAATCTCAAGATCTATCAGGTATTTCCTATGGAAAGCTAAGAAATAGGGTCAAATAATTTTTATTTTTTGATACCAAAAAATTAATATCAACTTAAATGTAGTTTATTTGTACATTTGAGATTGAGAAAGTGATTATTACAGAATAAACATGAGAACCGTCACCTTCTCCATCTCTGATTGTAATTGTATAAAAATCCTTTTTGTATATTTAGTGTAGCCAGTTTTTGAAATGGTGCATACTGGCTAGCTAAAAGAAAGAATACTGTCAAGATAAAAGAAAATAAATGTGTGTCGTCTATGAAAGCAAATGCTTATAAAATGATTGTCAAAAAATAAAAGCTGTTCATTAGACAAAATGGAAATTGTGCTCTTTAAATAATGAGAAAGTCTTTGCTAGCATGATAGATTGTTTATATTCTGTTTGTTAATCTCTTTATAGCAGCACCTGCTGAACAGTATCTTCAGGAGAAACTGCCAGATGAAGTGGTTCTAAAAATCTTCTCTTACTTGCTGGAACAGGATCTTTGTAGAGCAGCTTGTGTGTGTAAACGCTTCAGTGAGCTTGCTAATGATCCAATTTTGTGGTAAGTGAAAATTTATTTCTTATTATCTTGAGATATATTACTTGTTGCCCAAAATGCTGTAGATGGTAGGAAATTTGGAGTGTGAGTTGATGGTTACAATTAAATAGTCAGAAGAAAATTAGAATGCTTATAAATTCCAAGTTAACTATTTATCACAAATGTTGGCTGTCAGTCCAGGCAGTGTTTTTTGTAATATATTTTTTATAAATTTATTTATTTATTTTGGCTGCGTTGGGTCTTCGTTGCTGCTTGCAGGCTTTCTCTAGTTGCAGCGAGCAGGGGCTGCTCTTTGTTGTGATGTGCAGGCTTCTCATTGTGGTGGCTTCTCTTGTTGCAGAACACGGGCTCTAGGTTCACCAGCTTCAGTAGTTGTGGCTCGCGGGCTCTAGAGTGCAGGCCCAGTAGTTGTGGCACACGGGCTTAGTTGCTCCGCAGCATGTGGGATCTCCCCGGACGAGGGCTCAAACCCGTGTCCCCTGCATTGGCAGGCGGATTCTTAACCACTGCGCCACCAGGGAAGCCCAGCAGTGTTTTTAAAACAATAAAATAAGTACTTTTTCTGCTACTTGTCAGTTAAAAGCAACAGTGATTATGGGAAAAGTTTTTCATTCCATTGCTTTTTAGAAAGAGTATGAAGTCTGATTTAAAACAGCTAATTAATTAAATCTGATAGTTAGGTAAGACTGTAGATTTTGTATATCACTTTTGGAAAATAGTTCGGACATTTGTATTTTTGAACCATAAAATAGGCATACCCTGGTACTTGCCTAGTGGCGCAGTGGTTAAGAATCCGCCTGCCAATTCAGAAGACACAGGTTCGATCCCTGGTCCAGCAAGATCCCACATGCCGCAGAGCAGCTAAGCCCGTGTGCCACAATTACTGAGCCTGTGCTCTAGAGCCGCGAGCCACAACTACTGAAGCCCACGCGCCTAGAGCCGGTGCTCTGCAGCAAGAGAAGCCACTGTAATGAGAAACCCGTGCACCGCAACAAAGAGTAGCCCCCACTCACTGCAACTAGAGAAAGCTCGCACACAGCAACAAAGACCCAATGCAGCCAAAAAAAAAGAGAAAAGCATGCCCTTTGACCCAGCAATTCCACTTCTGAAAATTTGTTTACCCTATTTACAAATTTTTCATAATAGCATAGTTAACAGTGGGGGGAAATTAGAAATAATGGAAAAGTCTAGCAATAAGGGATGGGACTAAAAGTAAACAATGTAATGTCTACTTAGAGGGTTGTGATATAGTCATTAACAGTGATTTTTACAGTTTTTAATAACATAGGAATATGCTATGTTATAAAAAGTAAAAAGCAGAATACAGAATTTTATGTGTTACAGTCACAACTGTTATAAGTGAAAAAGACTGTAAGGAAATACAGTAAACTGTTTAGGTTATCATTATACTTTTCTGTATTTTACAACAGCTTATATGTATTACTTCTATGATGCTAAAAATAAGGTACACCTTAAATTTAAGAAAAAATTATGTTTGTGTTAGAAAGGAAAAAGAACGAAGAGCAGAAGAAGAAACATTTTGCTTTGTACAAGAAGTTATAATAGTTATTATCACTCCATTTCTAAGATTTGATGGTTCTTGATAGGACATAAATGAAGCAGCATCATTATTTTTCATCATTATTTAAAATAATCCTTTTAAATTGAAACTGGGGCTTCCCTGGTGGCGCAGTGGTTGAGAGTCCGCCTGCTGATGCAGGGGACACGGGTTTGTGCCCCGGTCCGGGAGGATCGCACATGCCGCGGAGCAGCTGGGCCCGTGAGCCATGGCCGCTGAGCCTGCGTGTCCGGAGCTTGTGCTACACAACGGGAGAGGCCACAACAGTGAGAGGCCCGCGTACCGCAAAAAAAAAAAAAAAGAAGAAGAAAATTGAAACTGTATGTGGCTTTTACAGTAAGAGTGGCTTTTATTTTCGCCTGACTAAACAGTCAGATTTTAAAGAATTGACACTTATTCTTTTGGATGGACTGTGTTTTATATGCAGTTACATTGTTTTAGACAAAAATTTTATTTTTACATTTAAAATTCTGCTTTTTCATATTCCTAGAAGTTTTTGAGGCCTCAAATAATTTTTATAGTTGTTTAAAGGACATTTTATGAAGAAATCTTCATTCCTTTCCCCCTTCAGGAAACGATTATACATGGAAGTATTTGAATATACCCGCCCTATGATGCATCCTGAACCTGGCAAATTCTACCAGATTAATCCAGAAGAATATGAACATCCAAATCCTTGGAAAGAGAGTTTCCAGCAGTTGGTATGAAGTATAAATGGAAAACACGGATTTATATTATATATTTTAAATAAAAGTTCCTTTTTAAAAATTTAAACTCAAGAATAGGTTTCAAGGGAATTCCCTGGCAGTACAGTGGTTAGGACTCCACGCTTTCACTACTGAGGGCCTGGGTTCAGTCCCTGGTCAGGGAACTAAGATCCCAGAAGACTCATGGCACCGCAAAAAAAAAACAGAATAGGTTTCAAGTCAGTGGACATTTATCAACCAACAAAAAAGTCAACAATTCTTTTCACTACTGACATATTTATTAATCATTTAAACAGTAGCAGTAAGTATCAGTAGCCTGAGAGCAGTTATACTTTCTCTGGATCTGTTTGAACTTACATTTAAATTATTACCGTTGAGTAGTTATTTAAAGTTTCACATTTAGCTTAATTTTCACATGGTCCTTTATGAATGGTTCCCAGCTAAGGGTGATTTTGCTCCACAGGGGATGTTTGGCATTGTCTGGAGACATTTTTGGTTGTCACAGCTGGAGAAGAGACTGCTACTGATACATGGTGGTTAGAGTCCAGGGATGCTACTAAACATCCTACAGAGGATAGCCCTCACAACAAAGAATTATCTGTTCCAAAATATCAGTAGTGCTGAGGTTGAAAAACCATGTCCTATTTACTGGATATTACTGAGTCATAAACTGTTCTAGATTTTACATTGCAGTATGCAACAGAAAATTTGTTGGACTGATAATTGTTTTTGATAATTAATGAGAAATTCATATAGTACTAAATTAATTTAGACTGTAGTGTTTATGTTAGTAGTCAGTATTTGTTTTTTTGTTTTTTTTGATGTTTTAGTATAAAGGTGCGCATGTAAAGCCAGGATTTGCTGAACATTTCTACAGTAACCCTGCAAGATACAAAGGAAGAGAAAATATGTTGGTATGTTTGATTTGTCTTTTTCTAATATTTAAAATGATGATCTTACAGTTCTATACTGACATTTTTCTTTTTTTTTTTTAGTATTACGATACAATTGAAGATGCTCTTGGTGGAGTACAAGAAGCTCATTTTGATGGACTTATCTTCGTTCATTCTGGAATATATACTGATGAATGGATATATATTGAATCTCCAATCACTATGATTGGTGCAGGTACGTGTAAATGCATTGTCATTAGAATTTTAATATTTTATTTACATGATGGGTTTTTAAAATGCTAGTTACTTAAAATCCAGATGAACCATGATAATATCTTAATTGTAGGAAAAAATAGGAAATATCATGTATATTTTATATGATGGAAATGAAAACTTTAGAGTTCAGAAATTATAAATGTACCTATTTCTTTTTGGGGGGATGTGTATATTTCTTGATGTCAGTACTTTGTCCAGCTGCTTTAGTTGATCATTAGAGAAAAATATTGGTTAATTTTATCTTTTATTTGAAAATACAGAGGATAATGTTTTTATTGCTGTATTTTTAATGAAACAAATGTACTTTTAAAATACTTTCTGTACTGTTTCAAAGCTGCTTTTATGGTCAGGTTTCTAAGAATAAATGTAGTAGTTGTTGAGCACTGATCAGTTATTTGGAGATTTATGGTATATCTGATTTTTTTAAGGATACTGTAGTACGAGACCATTTTAAGATAACTAGTTAATTGTTACTAGTTAATGAAATTTGCATTTACTGCTCTTTCTTCCCTCCCCCATTTCCACCTCAAAGAAAAGTAGGAGAAAGTATAGAAAAATTTTGCCTACTGATTTCCATTACTTTCCAAATCAAGGCCAGTATTGGAAATAAGTTTAAAATAAAGAAGTTTCTCTCTTTCTCTCCCTGCTCATCATCCCTTTCTTTCTTCTCCCTGAGCCTCGTTTTCTGGTGCTGCTGGTTGTGATTTGGTTTCCACAAGAAACCCACTTTTTAATATGCCATTGCATTTGGTATTAAATACTATTTGTAGTTGAATCTTAATAGAAGTATTACTATACATGGATTTGTGTATAATGGTACTCAGATAATGTCCATGTTAAGTATGACTGCCTTATGAAGGCCAATGAAACATAGTTATCTATCTGATAAAATGAATATTAGTCCTATCTACTCAATATTAATGTTCTTTAAAAGTTCCCTCTCCAAAAAATGTACCCAATTTAAAAGCCGTAAAAAGGGCAGTACTGAATTATTAGCTTTATGGCAGAGTATTTTTACTGATTAAAAAAGTAATTTTTAAATGTCCATTCTGTCTGATAAAGGTAATATACTTTAAAATATTTTCTTCGTAGCACCTGGAAAAGTAGCAGACAAAGTTATAATTGAAAACACTAGAGATTCAACCTTCGTTTTTATGGAAGGTTCCGAGGATGCTTATGTTGGATATATGACAATAAGGGTAAGGCATTTTTAAATTTTTAAGTATGTATGTGGAAATCATTAAGGCAGTGGTTGTTTATTTCAAACAAAATTTCTACTTTTCAGTTTAACCCTGATGACAAATCTGCTCAACACCACAATGCACACCACTGCTTAGAGATTACAGTAAATTGTAGCCCTATTATTGATCACTGTATCATCCGAAGTACATGTACAGGTTAGTGTTCCCATTACGTCTTATTATAAAATGAGTCACTGTGTTGCCCAGTAGGTTTTTAAATAAATTATTTGTCTTACAGTTGGCTCTGCAGTATGTGTTAGTGGTCAAGGAGCATGTCCCACTATCAAGCACTGTAACATCAGTGACTGTGAAAATGTTGGACTTTATATAACAGACCATGCACAGGTATTTTTTAATTTTGTGGGGTTTTTTCTTTTTTCTTTTTTTAGCTCTACTGATGTTTATTTCTGGTTAATTGTTGTAGGGAATATACGAAGATAATGAAATCTCCAATAATGCTTTAGCTGGGATTTGGGTTAAAAATCATGGAAACCCAATTATTAGACGGAATCATATTCATCATGGACGTGACGTTGGTGTGTTCACATTTGATCATGGCATGGTAAGAACATTTATTCTTAATAGAAAAATTGACGTCATATCAGTTAAAATTTCAAATAGGTGTCAGCATTTTATCATCACCAAAATGCTGAATTGAAAAGTGTAGGCTTAAAAGATTTCAGCATTATGTTCTAAAGTCAGTATGCAGTATGAATTCTATAAATTCTTGAATCTAACATTATATATATGTACGGAAGATGGAGTCCTTAGGGAATTGATGTGATCTTTGAGGGGAGTAAGGTCTAATCCAGTAGTTCTCAAATGTAACTGTGCATAAAAATCACCCAGATACAATAAATCAGAATTTTTAAGGACGGGGCCCAGGATATGCGTTTTTTAATAAGCACCGTAAGTGAGTTTAATGCAGGTTGTAGACTACACTTGGAGAGACAATAGTTTCATCATTAGTTTGACTTCATTTCATTCCTCTTAAATTTTTTTTAACTGGTAGAAGTTTAATAAGAAATAGTGATGATAATACATCAGTTCTAAAATTCTTATGCAGTTAGGCATCTTTATATGGATGAAATTATGTTTTAGTTACTACTATGTCATTTTACACAATTTTATAGAGACATGACTTTTTGAGCTCTCTTAGGCCAAAAGTAATGTTCTTGGGTGCCTATTCAGGTATTCTTTTCATTTAATTATAATTTTTATTTTTTTGCCGCTCTGCACAGCTTGTGGGATCTCAGTTACCCCACTAAGGACTGAACCCGGGCCCTCGGCAGTGAGAGCACAGTGTCCTAACCACTGGACCGCCAGGGAATTCCCTAATGTCTAATTTTTGTTGAAGTAATTTTCAAGTCCTAGTATAGCATTAGCAACATTTTTTATTACGAAGTCAGAGCTAGGAGAGGAGGTTTGACGTGGTGACAAACAAGGGTATGGTGAAGTTTTATTGCTATTATATGATATTAATCACGCAACTTTGGAACGTTGAATTGACATCTACAAATTGTCAGCGAAGGAAATTTTGTATTTCCATTTTTTGTGTCTAAAACCCTAATGCAGAGCTCTTTTTTTTAAAACTTGAACTAGACCATGAGGAGTACCCTTTTATCAAGTTCTGATTAGTTGTAAATAATTTCAGACCGTCCAGCTTATTATATTCCTGGGGTAACCGTAACCTGAGAAAAACAGTTCACTTAAAACTCAGGCTATAGTTTGGGCCTGTAGATAAGAAAACACAGTGGAGATAACCACTTGCCCTTCTCCAGTTAGAATTTAAAAATTGACATTTTTTTTGCAAATTGTAGCTCTTTTTTCCAAGGAGTGGGGAAGAGGGGAGTTTGGGAATTGGGGAGTCTGGGCAAAGGTATGGAGGTTATCAAAACATAGGAGTCTTGAGAATTTGCCTCCCCGCCCCTTTGAGTGCCGCCCACATTGGCAGTAATTCTTTTTAAAAATTTTTTTTTTTTAATTTATTTATTTTTTGGTCACGTTGTGTGGCATGCAGGATCTTAGTTCCCCAACCAGGAATTGAACCTGTGCCCCCTGCGTTGGGAGCACAGAGTCTTAACCACTGGACCACCAGAGAAGTTCTGGCAATAATTCTTAAGTGGGGGCTTCCCTGGTGGCACAATGGTTAAGAATCCGCCTGCTAATGAAGGGGACACGGGTTCGAGCCCTGGTCGGGAAGATCCCACATGCTGCAAAGCAACTAAGCCTGTGCGCCACAACTACTGAGCCTGCACTCTAGAGCCTGTGTGCCACAATTACTGAAGCGCATGTGGCTAGAGCCCGTGCTCTGAAACAAGAGAAGCCACTGCAATGAGAAGCCCGCGCACCGCAAAGAAGAGTAGCCCCTGCTCACCACAACTAGAGAAAGCCCGCGCACAGCAATGAAGACCCAATGCAGCCAAAAATAAAATAAATAAATTTATTAAAAAATAATAATTAAGTGGAATTCTAAATGGAGCTCGTATTTTTGTAATGGAACTATACTATGCTAATATTTCTTTGCCTGTGTTGCCTTTAGACTTTGTCCCAGAGTTACCTACAATTCAAGTATCATATTTATGCATGCCTCTGGTCTCATTCACAAATGATTTGAGGTACCAAAATAACTTTAACCTGAGTAAATTTCCACATTTTTAAAAGACCTAATGCTGATGGTCAGTTACTAAAATTCATTATAATAATTTACTCTTCACCACCCCAATACAGTTTACTTTTTATAGATTTAGGTTTATAAATTTTATAACTTTTTTAAAAAGCAAATCTTAGCCAGTCCTGTAGATAGATAGATAGATATTAAGGATTGATGAAGAGATTTGTAAGGTATTATAGATTTATAAAGGAAGGATGGAAAAAAAGTATATCTTGGGCCTCTCTCATCTGTTTTAGTATTGTGATACAATCCTTTAAAATCCTTTGGTAGAATGTTCTTTCATTCCAAGTATTCTTTGTGTCAGCTGCCCATGATTGGTAGGATGACATCACTAAGGTTAACCTTTTAAAGTTTGACTTTGTTATCTATAGAATTTCAGAGGACATCAGAATAAACATTTAAACTAGTTTCTGTACTGTTCTCTATCTTTATATATATTTATATTTATTGTTCTCTGAAATTGTCTTTCCTTTTCCTTGTCTATGACCTACTTAGAATTTAAACTTCTGTATTGGCAAGAATGAATCATGAAAGAATTTTTACTTTTTTATTTTAAAGAAATTAATGTTTTTGTTAAAATATTACATGCCCAGTATAAAAGACAAACCTAGAATTTTAAAGGGTATGACTAGAGTTTGTCATTGTTAACTGCATGTTTAAACTTTGAATACAGTATGAACTCCCCCTTTGAAAACTGATGAAAATACTTTATATTTCAACCCATTTCTACTCCATCATTTTTATTCTTATTTTTCTTTTGTAAAGCTTTATAACATTTACATTCCTACAGTTATTGGTCTATATTTATATTTATTTACCTTCAGTCCTTTTATCACAGTTTTTCCATTCCTGAATTTTAAAATTTTGGCTCATTCTTGGTATGGCTATTTTGTCATCTAGCTGTTTTGATTTTATTTTTAAAAGAAAGCCTTATGGGTATTGTAGCTTGAATTCTTGCCCCTTGAGAATGCCTACCGTTTACCTTTTAACTTGGCTGAGTATACAGTTTTTTATTATACTTTCTTGCCCTCAGAATTGTGTAGTCATTTTTATATTTCTAGAATTGAGTGTGACAGAAGTCTGAGATCATTCTGGGTTTTTTTTTTTCTTTCTGGTGGGATTTGCTTTTCTACTTCAGTATCCATATGTTGTTGTTAATGTTGTGGTGTTTTAATTTTTACTGTTTTTCTGTCCATATGTTCCTTTCTTTAGAAACTTGGCTATTTTCTCTATTACTTACATTGCTCTGTATTGCTTTGTTCTTTTCCTTTAAATTTTGTGTGATTTCCTCAAATCTGTGTCTCTTACTATGTCTACATAGTTTTGTCCCTTTTCTGTTTTGTTTCCAATGTGGTTTTCATCTCTGATTTCTTTAATGTATTTTTGTTTTATGGAATCCTTCTAGCATATATAAAATTAGAGACAATAGTATAATGAATTCCCATGTATATCCGTCCTCCACGTTCAAAAACTTTCAGCTCATGGTCAGTTTTGTTTCATCTGTACCTCCTCATACATTGCTTATTTTCTTCTTTACTCTGAATTATCTTGAAGCAAATCCCAGACATCATCATTTCATCTGTAAATATTTCAGCATATATGTCTTTCTTTAAAAGATGGGATTCCTTCTTTTTCTTTTACATAACAATGCCAGTCTCACTGCTAAAAGTAATTTTTCTATCAGTGTTTACAGTTCCCCAATTCTTTGTTTTTTGTTGTTTAATGTTCAATCTATTACAGAGTGTTATTTTCATAAAGTAAAATTAAAATATCATAGCAGTGCCAAATTGCTATAAAATTTTTGAGACATTTATTCTAAGTTTATGAGTTTAACTCATGATAGATTGACAGTTGACAGACTCTGTAGAAATATGGTTTTCCTCTCCTTTCATTTCACTTCGGATAGTCCCCCTTAGATAGGAAATACAAGTTTTAGGTGATAGAAATTGCACATTAGTGTGTTTCTTCTTCAGATTTACTTCGTGTGCCTAAATTATTTTTATGAAAATATTACTATGAGAGTATTTCCTTCCTCTCCTGTGTTCTGTTCGGAACACTAGATGTCACTACTTTAGTAAAAGATCATTGGCTAGGCTTGCTTATTAGAACAGTTACTTGCGGGCTTCCCTGGTGGCGCAGTCGTTAAGAATCTGCCTGCCAAGGAGGGAGGGAGACGTAAGAGGGAAGAGATATGGGGACATATGTATATGTATAACTGATTCACTTTGTTATAAAGCAGAAACTAACACACCATTGTAAAGCAATTATACTCCAATAAAGATGTTAAAAAAAAAAAGGAATCTGCCTGCCAATGCAAGGGACACGGGTTCGAGTCCTGGTCTAGGAAGATCCCACATGCCGCAGAGCAACTAAGCCCGTGTGCCACAACTACTGAGCCTGCGCTCTAGAGCCCACGAGCCACAACTACTGAAGTGCGTGCGCCTAGAGCTTGTGCACCGCAACGAAGAGTAGCCCCTGCTCTCCACAGCTAGAGAAAAGCCCATGCGTAGCAACGAAGATCCAATGCAGCCAAAAATAAATAAATAAAATAAATTTATTTAAAAAAGAAAAAAGAACAGTTACTTGGGGAAACACCTTGCTTAAAGGTGTACGGTAACATTTGCTCTCAGCACCTTATTCTTCCTTATCCAGATATCACAGTATTTGGCAAGTGTTTGATTGATTATAGTTTGGAGTTGTAGACATTTATTTCAATGAAGGTAGCATATTTTTTTCTCTTTACTTTTCATTCTTTTTTTTGTTTTATTTGGAGAGTTTTAAGAGAAACTCTTGAATGCCTTTCACCCTATTTATATTTAATAAATATTTTTAATATTTATTTAATAAAGATTATTTCTCTTCAAAAAATTTTAATGAAAAAATACTTAATCTCACCTTTTATTTTTATATCAGTGTTAAGTTTGTAACTTGAGAGAATGATAATTTTCAAGGACTTATTGTAATGTATATGGCAGAGATTTAGAAATGCTTGGGCTGAAAAGTTAACAACCTCTTATTTTAAAATATAGAAGAAGCTCTTAGCAATCTGGTATCTTCTGGTAGGGAAATAAATCATTTTATAATATGGGGTAGTCCGGTAGAATGTCTGTGCCTTTGGAGTTCTATATTTGTGTTGGAGCTTTTGTGGTTTGCATCTTAAGAGGCAAAGTAGAGTTCTGTTTTCTACTTAACAGTCCTGTATTATTAGACCATTTTGCACTAAAGGCATTTCTTAACAAAACAGGTGCACTTCATTAAATGTGCTTTAAAGCAAAATTACATTAACTGAATCCTTTAATCCATAATAGATAGGTTTTCTTCTGATATTATAAAACTATAAGTCAATCAGTTGTTCCCTTTCTGAATGTAATAAAATCACCATTGTAGCAATGTAAGAGGCTTCTGGTTTTAAGAGCATGAAGGAAAAAATTTTTTTTCTTTTCGAAAAAATTTGGCTACTTTCTTTTCTTGAAAATTACCTTAAAACAAAAATACAGATTAAAACTCCCATCTCTGATGGAACTAGGGGATATTTTTAACCTCTAATCTAAATTACAGTATGGTAAAATGACCATGTGACTATGACCATAGCAACCAGTACAGATTAGAGCAGATTTTATAATGGGGGCCTCTGGACAAGGGAAAATGAAGAGAGGGGGACTGCTGTTTGCCTTAGTAAACTTGTGGATCTATTTGACTCTCCTAGGTGTGCAAAATTGAAACCTAAAGAAAACAGAGAGGGCATTCCCTGGTGGTCCAGTGGTAAGGACTCTGCGCTTTCACTGCTGAGGGCGAGGGTTCAGTCCCTGGTCAGGGAACTAAGATCCTGCAAGCCGTGCAGTGTGGCCAAAAAAGAAAAAAAAGAAAGAAAACAGAGAAAGAGCATCCATGCATTTGAAAAATTTTTAGTAGGTATACTGTAGCAAAGTATACTTGCAGTACTATATGTTGAACTAGTATAGCCAGGACATGACACTACCTGTTACTGCAGTCTTCATGGAAGCTCAGTAAATAGCATACCTTTTCCTGCCGCATTCTGAACAAATTAAGAAATCAAAGGGACTTCCCTGTGGCGCAGTGGTTAAGAATCGGCCTGCCAATGCAGGGGACACGGGTTCGAGCCCTGGGCCAGGAAGATCCCACACGCCGTGGAGCAACTAAGCCTGTGTGCCACAACTACTGAGCCTGTGCTCTAGAGCCCACGAGCCACAACTACTGAGCCTGTGTACCGCAACTGCTGAAGCCCATGAGCCTAGAGCCTGTGCTCTGCAACAAGAGAAGCCATGACAGTGAGAAGCCCGCGCACTGCAATGAAGAGTAGCCCCTGCTCGCCACAACTAGAGAAAGCCCGCGTGTAGCAGTGAAGATCGAACACAGCCAAAAATAAATAAATAAAATAAATTAATTAAAAAAAAAAATCCCAACTGGATTTCTTAAAAAAAAATCAAAGCCATGAAGTAGCATGAAGAGGCTGAAATATCAACTTCATTACTCTTAGAGGTTAAATCGGAAGATACAACATAGAATGAGAACCAAATAAGCCTGTTTAACTGAATCCCAAAATGAAATAGGCTTATTTCACAGGCGGTATTCATGGGGTAGTAACAGAAGGCATATTCCCTAAGGGCAGCTCATTTCCATGAGGAAAAGGGTGAAGCTGAATTGAGCATACTCAGTTTATTCTTTCCCAAGTTTACCATTCAGACATGTCATGCAACTCCTGGCAGAGAGAGACAAGTTGCACTCTCTTCTCAATGATGAAAATACCAGAAATGTTGAATTGTTCCAGTCTGACATTAAGCTCTTTCAACCTAGCCTCTTTTAGAATTTGTTTTTCTTTCTTTGATGCTCAGTTTTGCCATAGTAGTCTATATACATACACGTGGTGTCCATCCATTTTTATGTGGTATAAAATCAAAGAAGAAAAAACTTTTTTTATATTTTAAGAAGCCATTTTTGATGCAATCCCCCAATTTTTTCTAAAAGAATAAGATTATAACCTATATGTTAACAGGTAAGTTATAAGTGATTTGTACTTTATTTGTGGAAAATGAAACCTGAAAACTACTTCTAAATGTTATTCTCAGAGGACCATTTTCTTAAAGAGTTAATTATGTAGTGTATTAGAATACTCAGAATTACATCCTGTTTTAATACTGAATTTGGCAAAAAGCCCTACTTTGAGTGCTTACAATGTGTAAAGTTTTATATAGATGCTCCAGAAGTTAGTGTAGTCCTTTCTCTTCAGGAGCTTATTATCAGGTAAAAATGGATATGGCAAATACAGTATAAGGCAGTACCTGGAAGTAGCATAAGAAAATACTTACTGCTAAAGGGAATTTAAAGAGAGAACACATTCACTTTTTGAAGGGAGATAGACGAGGAGGATGAAATGGCTTTTAGAAGTGCCATCTTATAACTATCTCATTTTTTCCTCTAACCTTCAGTCTGATTGATTCTTAGAATTTAGGATATCAGTATTACAGTAACGTTTATCCTCACTAGAAAATAAGTAAATTTATCTGTTATAGAAAATTTAAGAAGTTTAGAGAAGTATAAAGGATACCATAAGCATCCATAATACCACTACTCATTTAATCACGCTCATATTCTTGTTTCATCCTTCAAGTTGTTTTTCTTCAAATACAGTTGACATCATACTGAATGTAGTCTATCTTGAAGTATATACTGTTCTTTTCATTTAACATGATAGTATGTGTAACATGAACATAAGCCTTCACAACATTTTATTGAGCTGGTTCCCTATTGGGCTAAGATGAACATTTATTTTGTGTGTCTTTTTCTGTAGTCTCTGATTATGTCCTTGGGTCAACTTTTTAGAAGTTGATTTCTTGGGGCATTTTTAAGGCTATGAGAGTTTATTTTCTTTAGTACTTAAATAAACTTTTTGTTGAAGGATATATATTCTTACTGGTAATGGTATTTACGTCCATTTATCGAATAAATCTTCCCCTATTTTTCTTTCCTGGGTTTGAATATACTCACATTAATTAGAGAATTTATAGTTCTCTGTTTTACTAAAACATTTAAAATATGTATCATTTGAAATTTAGTATATATCTATCTGTTTCATTCTTAACTCTTGAACATTTCTGATAATTTTGAGGTATACATTAAAAAGACTTTTTAATGTCATTTCTTTTTGGAAAGTAGCTTTACCTACAGGTTTAATTTCTCTATTTTCCAGGGTTACTTTGAAAGTTGCAACATACACAGAAACAGGATAGCAGGCTTTGAAGTAAAAGCTTATGCTAACCCCACAGTGGTTCGATGTGAAATTCATCATGGGCAGACTGGAGGAATATATGTTCATGAAAAAGGAAGAGGACAGTTCATTGAAAATAAAATCTATGCAAACAACTTTGCAGGTGTATGGATTACCTCAAATAGTGACCCAACAATAAGGTATTTATATATAATTATGGATGGAAATTATGTTTTCACTTTATGTTTCATGCTATAAGAAAAGTTAAGGTACTTAGCTTTAACTCTGTTTTTCCTAGACACCTGACTACTATAAAATAGATTTTCCTAGTAAAAGTCTGTGCATCTGAATGAGCATAGCTATTGCATTTATTTTGAGGTGTTCTGTTTGTTTTTTATTCATGATGTAAGCCATGTAAGATACTTCTTATGAAAAATTGAAAATGCTGTGATTTTTATTTTAAATTCATCAGACTGCATTATAGATGAGTAAATAGGGCTGTGATCTTCCCTTGAAATCTGAATGACCTTTTTTTTTTCCCCCTGAGAGTCAGCAGATAGAATAACCCAGGAAATTAATTATCTCAAAGATACTTAGACCAAGAATAACAGAGAGTCAAAACTTCAAGCTGTCACCTTTCTTTAATAGTTCCTACCACTTCCTCTGGCCACAGTAAGGAAACAAACAGATCCAGTCTTGAAGGCATTGGCTAAGACTGTAGAACAGAGCTATTATAATTTAATCAAAGACCATGAATTATTTTTGTCACATTTTTTTCCACTAGCTTTATAAAAGTTGATTATGTGATTGCCATCTTAATTACTATTCAGCAAATGTTTATAGATGAGCTAAGAAAAGTTCTTTTAAATGGATTAGCTTTTTTTTTTTAATCTTAATAGGTTTTGGGTTTTTTGTTGTTGTTTTTGTTTTGTTTTTTTGACCGCGCAGCTTGTGGGATCCTAGTTCCCTGACCAGGGATCGGATCCAGACCCCCTGCAGTGGAAGCGTGGAGTCCTAACCACTGGACCACCAGGGAACTCCCTGGATTAGCTCTTTTGAGTTGATTTTTTTTTTTTTTTTTTTGCCAACGTTGGGGGAAGATGTGGAATCTTTTTTTAAATTTATTTTTATTTTTGGCTGTGTTGGGTCTTCGTTTCTGTGCGAGGGCTTTCTCTAGTTGCAGCAAGCCGGGGCCACTCTTCATCGCGGTGCGCGGGCCTCTCACTATCGCGGCCTCTCTTGTTGCGGAGCACAGGCTCCAGACGTGCAGGCTCAGTAGTTGTGGCTCACAGGCCTAGTTGCTCCGCGGCATGTGGGATCTTCCCAGACCAGGGCTCAAACCTGTGTCCCCTGCATTGGCAGGCAGATTCTCAACCACTGCACCATCAGGGAAGCCCGAGGTGAATTTTTAAGAATGCTATTTCGTCTCAAATACTAGGTGGCTTTTCCAAAGATTTAAGTCTTAGAAAGAACTGGAAGGGAAATCACCTACTCCCTCATTTCATAGATTAAGAAACTGAGGCCCATAGAAGTTAAATAATTTTCTAAGGTCACATAAACATCAGTGGCCTTACGATTATTGTATAAAACAAGCAAGTTTTCTGAATAGATGCTTTTTTGTGTTTTGGGTTTTTTTCCACATAATTATAGGGGCAATTCTATATTTAATGGAAATCAAGGTGGAGTTTACATCTTTGGTGATGGACGAGGCCTTATTGAAGGAAATGACATTTATGGTAAGCATGTCGTTTTCTATAAAATTTTAGAGCTTGGCCTGTGTTCCTGACATTAGCAAAAGGACCGCTTGGAAACGTTCTGAGTAGGAGAACTGATCCGGTTTCTTTAAATTCTCAATAAAGATTATTCTGTGACATTTATTCACTTAACAAACATTTACTGAGTACCTTCTAAGTACTAAGCAGTATTCTACATAACAGGGATAAAAATAAAACTTAAGACCCTAGTCTCACAGAGTATCTATAATTCTCTTACATTCACTCCATTGTTTAACAGTTAATAAATTATTTCTGTGACAGTTTAATACACTTCGGTACTAATTAGAAAGGGAAAACCCTTATTCCTCATTAAAACTTCTGAGGTATTAATTCAGGAAACAATTATTAGGTATCTATGTGCTAGACACTGAAATGTTCCTGGGCTTCCTCTTTTGCTAACACTTACTGGATAATACTTACATAAAGCTTACTCAGTGCCAGGCACTTTTTTGAGCACCTTTCCTGAATTAAGTCATGTAATATTTACATCAACCCTGTGAAGTAGACACTATTAAATATCCCCACTTACTGATCAGGAAAACAAAGGCACCAAGAGGTTAAGCAGCTTATTCAAAGTTACTTAACAGCCTGGCTCTAGAGTCTTTGGTCTTAACCACTATACCTATACTGCCTACAGTCCTTCTGCATCTTCTTTACACTCCTAGTTCCTTTAGTTTTGTCTTGGAATGCTCATGGATCATAAGTATCTTTCTGAATATGACATATTTCACAGAACTGTGCTCTTACTGTGTTCCATTAGGCTCCATATGTTGATATTGTAACTTTTATTTTTAAATAGGCAATGCATTAGCAGGAATTCAGATTAGGACAAACAGTTGTCCAATTGTTCGACATAACAAAATTCATGATGGCCAGCATGGTGGAATTTATGTGGTAAGTTAATGAATACAGTTCTAGAATCTCATTCATCAAAATCAGGGTAGAAAAGGGGGTGAGGGCAGAATTATGTCTACCTTTAGGTAGGCCATATTCAACTTTTTCTGTCTGCCAGTGTGTGAATGACTTAAAAGCTTCTAATTATAATTGGCAATATGGGCTGAACTCATAACAACAACTGCTTGGCAGTCTGAGTTATATTTGTTACACTGGGATTTTGCCAATGTGACTACCATAAGAGTCTCTGAAATTTTCCAGAAGTATTAAGTAAAATCATAATATCACTGAGTATTAATAATACTAGACTTGAATATTTTTATCTTCTGAAAAAGCCAAACATTTGAATTTATATTGAAACATAATGTAAGCATCTTGCAAAGTTTAAAAACCTATGTATTAGTCCTATGTCTCCTGTCATCATGGTATCTGAAACTGTCACTCAAGTAAGAAAACGTAAAGGAGTTTCAGAAAGGTCCTTGTGTAATGCCAGGTGTGACTAATTTTTATTCACAGTTCTAGAAATATTCATGTCTTAAATCTTCTAAAAAAATTTTTAGTAACTTGAACCTTGTTTTGGAGTGATTTCGCCAGTGATAAGTTAAAATAACTATTAACTTCCTAGTGAGGGACCTTCAGTTTGTTATATATCTTAGAATAAAATAAGTTCTTTTGTTAAACAAAATTGAATGCTACTACTCTAAGATTTAAAAGTGCAAAACCACATAAAGAACAGTATAAAAACTCTGAGAGCTTAAACTTAGGTAGAGGCTATGTGAAAGAATGTTATCCATTTATCTCCTTATTCAGATTAAAAAACAAAAATTGAGATTTTTTGGTCACAACCGTCTTAAAAGAGGGAATACACTATAAACTACTTGGTTTACACAAGATACATATTGTAAATCAATGTAACTTTTATTTAGCATGAGAAAGGACAAGGCGTAATAGAAGAGAATGAAGTCTACAGTAATACTCTGGCTGGGGTCTGGGTGACAACTGGCAGCACTCCAGTACTAAGAAGAAACAGGATACACAGTGGCAAGCAGGTAAGATTATGTTAGACTCTCGGGAAATATATTGTTTTGTAAACACTTTTTTTAATTTGAAAAATTATTTTTTTAATTTTAGGTTGGTGTTTATTTTTATGACAATGGACATGGAGTACTAGAGGACAATGATATCTATAATCATATGTATTCAGGGGTTCAGATAAGGTAAATGTTTTCATATTTGGCTTTCTTTGGGGAGGGAGTTGTATGTGAGGTAGGCATGGCGTACCCCAGTGTAATAGTCAGGTGTCTAGGAAAAACAGTAAGAGTTAAAGCTAAGCAATTAAGCATGGCTTAAATTGTCAGAATATAACTTTTCTTAGACTGGCTGAGGACAGCAGCCAATGGCACCTGACATGCTGTACCTGGCTTATTAAATGGGAGCTTCTGTTTTTATGCTATTTCCGCAAAAGTAATAGTTCTTACACCCCTCTTTCTTGTATATTAACAGTTTTTGGTTTGGAACTGTCGTACTCCTGATCATATAATTCAGTCCTTTATTTTATATATGAGGGGAGCATATAATAACAAAAGTTACTTAATCTAACCTCCTCAGTTTAGTTTACATATTAGGAGACTCTGTAATAATAACATAATCTATAGCTAAGTGTGTTCTGTGGTAAATAGAATTAAGCAAAATTAAACCAGTTTCTTTACTGACAGACTTCTCAGAGCATCTTGAAGGTGATGCTTAATTATTTAGCTAATTCTTACTATGTTTAATGTGGGTTTTCCTACTGTTATCTAACATGGTATGTGGGAGTAGAAGCAATTGAAATGGCATTATTTTCTATTCTATCCATAGGACTGGAAGCAACCCCAAAATTAGACGCAACAAAATCTGGGGAGGACAAAATGGTGGAATTCTAGTTTATAATTCTGGTATGTTTAATCTTTTAATGTTTTTTTCTTGGTGCTATTAGTCTTTAGAAATATACTTTCTAAATAACAAAACCTAAATTTTTGCATTTATAGGTCTAGGTTGTATAGAAGACAATGAAATATTTGACAATGCAATGGCTGGAGTCTGGATTAAGACAGATAGTAATCCTACACTAAGAAGAAATAAAATCCATGATGGAAGAGATGGTGGCATCTGTATATTTAATGGGGGTCGAGGTATTGTTGTTAATTTTGCATTAGTAAAAAACCCAGTTTTCCATTATTCTTCCATATCTTTAATGATCAATGACATTGCCATTTAATGTGTTATAAATGAGGGAATCACAGTCTTTCTCCTTATCAAGTCTCAAGATGGTTTAGGGGGTTAGTGCCTAGAGTTAAAGGAGAGAGATGTTTACAGAATTTTCCTTTTCCTTCAAGCCACCTTGAGTGTGCCACTTGTTAGCGAGGCTTTTTTAAGGTAGCAGAATTTGTTTACACCCTCTCTCTGGACCTTTTATTATTCAGAATAGTGATATGATTATAATAAACTTCAAAGTCAAGTTATAGAACTAGGTGTGGAAAATTAATTGGTCTGCGAATATATATGTCTGTAGTAAATAAGGATTGCTTTGTACCTGTTCACAACTGTCTTCGTTGGAGAATGGAATTAAGCCAATATGTGCTCCGTTTGGTATCCATAAAGGTCAAATCACTTTACATTGAGGCAAAAGTTCACAGTCCCTGCCCCTTGCAAAGGCATAATTTGTTCATAAAGAGAGACTGGGAGAGACTGTCAAATGCAAATTATCACCATTCCTGAAACATCAGTAACCTAGCATTATACATATCTTGTATAGAAGGTTAGCTAGTCATTACTCTAATATACCAAGATTTAATCAACAGAATTTACTACTACCACCAAACAATGATGATTCCATTAATGACATAGACTCTCAAGGAGTTTATAATCTAGCAATTCAGTAAGTGACATTATCTCTGATAGGATTCTTTGTAAGATATAATGAGGAAACACAGTACAGAATGGTTGGTTTTATTTGTAAGGTGTTGGGAAGGGTTCTGGAGTAAAATCTTGAGCTGTGTCTTGAAAAATGAGTATTTACTGGTAAGTTGGGGGGTAGGGGGTTGAAGACCATTCCAAGTGTAGAAAGTATAGTTACTTCATTCTTTCATTTGTTATGTACATACTTACTAATTGAACATCACTGTAGCAAACACTGTGATACAGATGCTAAAAATAAAATGGTGAATAAAACAGTACTACATCCAGAAAGTTTATAGTCTAATAGAGTGGCACATTGTAAGCAAAAGTCTAAAGGAAACAAAGTGGTTTAGTAAGGCAAGAGATACTGAAAGTCGAGGCCGGAAAAGGGGGCAACGCCCAAATCGTAAAAAGCTTTGTTTATGTATACAGTATAATGAAAAGGCTTTGTATATATGCGGTACAGTTTGGACTACATCTTGGCAATAGCATTTGAGGAGGTTATAGTGGACATATGCAAGATTAGAGGCAGGGGGACTTCCCTGGTGGCGCAGTGGTTAAGACTCTGTGCTCCCAACGCAGGGGGCCTGGGTTCGCTCCCTGGTCAGGGAACTAGATCCCACATGCATGACGCAACTAAGAGTTCACATGCCATAACTAAGGACACTGCCTGCCGCAACCAAGACCTGGTGCAGCCAAATAAGTAAATAAATATTAAAAAAAAAAAAAAAAGATTAGAGGCAGGGTCTTGGAATAGTGTTTTCTAGGGGAAAGGGAATTTAGAGGTCAATACTGTGAACTACTACAGATGGATCAAATATGTACAGAAATAAAAACATATTTCATGTCTTCAGGGAGCAGAGAAACACTGGAACACAACTAAATATGATTCACTATACATAAGTAGATTTTATAGGAGTAATATTAACTAATACTTATTTAGTACTGTGTACTTTTACATGTGATAACTAATTTAACCCTCAACATCCCTATGTGGTAGGTACTATTATGCCCATTTTACAGATAAGGAAATTGAGACAAAGAGAAGGTAAGTAATTTTCCCATTCAGAGTTTGGAAGTGGTAAAGTCAGTATTTGAAGGCATGAAGTCTCATTCCTCAGCCCTCTTAATCATTATGTTATCCTGCCAGCAGAGAATTAATAATTAATTTGATGGAGGAAAACTGAAAACCTCCCAGAGGAAGTGTCATTAAGAAGAAAGAGTACAGGACATTGCAGAAAGAGGAAATAATATAAACCAAAGGCATTAGGGATAAAAATGTATAGCATATTCAGAGTGTAGGTAATATAGTGAGACAGAGGAGCAGGTTGGGGGAATATTTTTTTTTCTTTTTTATAAATTTATTTATGCATGCATACATGCATGCAGGCTGTGTTGGGTCTTCCATTGCTGCGCGCGGGCTTTCTCTGGTTGCGGCGAGCGGGGGCTACTCTTTGTTGCGGTGCATGGGCTTCTTATCGCAGTGGCTTCTCTCGTTGTGGAGCGCCGGCTTTAGGCGTGCGGGCTTCAGTAGTTGCAGCACACGGGCTCAGTAGTTGTGGCGCACAGGCTCTAGAGCGCAGGCTCTGTAGTTGTGGCGCACTGGCTTAGTTGCTCTGTGGCATGTGGGATCTTCCTGGACCAGGGATGGAACCTGTGTCCCCTGCGTTGGCAGGCAGATTCTTAACCACTGTGCCACCAGGGAAGTCCCCGAGTTTTTTGTAAATAGCAAATTAATTTTAAACTTTATTCTGATAGTTTATACAGATAAGGGATATGATAGAGTGGTGGGAAACACAACAGCAGAAGAGAGGTTGGAGTGAAAGAAATGGATCAAGGAATGCTGATAGGGGCCAGAAAGAATCAGGGCTTGAACTAAAACATGGAGAGTGCGAAGGTTCTAAAATTTTTCAAAGGAATTAATTTTAATTCAGCAGTGTTCAGTAAGAATCAGCTTTGTGCCAGGGCACTAGGGATTGATTCATAAGCTAGAAATGGTCCTTGCAACCATGGAACTTCAGTTTCTTGGTTAGAATGGTTACCAGCCAATTTTAGCAATTTTTGGTTAAATTCTACTTTAAATATCTATGAATTACTAATAAAATTTCTTTTCAGTTGAAAAATTAGTCCTATGAATTTCACAATCCAGTTAATAAGAAACTAAAAGAAAACCTAAATACCACCAAAAAGGCTAGTAAAATTTGCTATACGCATTAGCCTTAATCTGGGGAAATATTTTATTATAGGTCTCCTTGAAGAAAATGATATTTTCAGGAATGCTCAAGCAGGTGTTCTCATCAGCACTAATAGTCATCCAGTCTTGAGGAAAAACAGAATATTTGATGGATTTGCTGCAGGTTTGTATTTTCCTTTGTTACCTGTAGCTTGTTTTCTGTACATAAAATTGATTCTTGGTATATTATCTCTTTTGCTTAATAACTAAGGTGTGCAAAAGTATGCTGCAGAAGTTGGCTGAATGCCTGTTAACAATTGCTTATAAGAGCACCTGATCCAAGTTTTGGATTCTTCCACTCTAAGCCAACTTTATAATATTGCTCTTGTAGTTCAGTAGTAGTTATGAATCATCAATTGCATAGAGTAAATAACAGGCTAGTACTACCATTAGAAATAAATTCAGATAAATGCAAGCCCTCTGGCCTCACAAATGGCCAAACAATGTTTTTTTAAAGATCTTGGTAAGTGAAGTCCAAGTATCATGCATATATTTCACCTTTTTGCCACTGAAGAGGATTTCTCTTAATAATTCCAAATAACCATCTAGCTCCTACCTACACATATTTCTGGGCCCTATCTTCTTCTTAGTTTGCAAAGAAATTTTAAAATGTCATTATTAATAAAAGTAAATTACAAACCATCTCTATCATTCCTTTAGCAGGGACAGAGGATTATCAACAGTGGAAAGTGAATTGAATGTTACTATAAACAATTCAAATAAACATTTGCATTTATTTCTTTCGATGTTAACAGTTAATATACTTTTTATGTAAAAGAAGTAGTTCACTATATTTGCTATATTTCAGGTTTCTTTTAAGAAACTATATATAAAGTGATGCATATGCTGTTTGTAAATTTTGCTTCAGGTATTGAAATTACAAATCATGCAACTGCAACACTAGAAGGCAATCAGATTTTTAACAACCGGTTTGGAGGCTTATTTTTAGCATCTGGTGTTAATGTGACAATGAAAGGTATGTTGGAGTCTGTGTTCTGCCTATAATGCACTAAATATGCCATGAAAAGATGATAGAAGCCATTGTTATTCAGTAACTTAATACCTTCTGTCACTGTATAGTAGTTAACCAGCAATTCAAGAGAACTATTTTGAAAGAGTTTTGTTTCACCTTGTCCTAAATAGTTGGAGTATCTTGTACAAGGAAAATTCATTTCTATTCTTAGCTGACTTTTTTACTTCATTGGTTAGCCTCTTTTAAAGTTCTTAAAAACTATTAAAATAATCCTGTAATTTGTTATCTTAAGCCTTTATACTCTAGAATTTCTTATTTTTTTTATTACAGATAACAAAATAATGAACAATCAAGACGCCATAGAAAAGGCTGTTAGTAGAGGCCAATGTTTATATAAAATATCAAGTTACACCAGCTACCCCATGCATGATTTCTACAGGTATATTTCTAAATTATTTGTGAGTCTTGAAATGGGAGAGTAAGATGTACTTTTCTAAACTGACAAGAACTCACATATTTAGCTTTCCCTTAAATGTATGAGCTAAGAAAGTAAATTGGGTTTTTGCTAATGGAAAAATATAACTGAAAATTTTATTAATTGTCCACATTGAGTTATGTGATCAGTCTACTTTGAGGATCCTGTTTGAGACTGTAAAATATGGGAAAATGTAATACTGCAGTAACTACTGATACCACTGAAAATGTGAAACATACTGCTTTCCTAGGAGTTTCAAGGTAAAGCTGTCATTAAGTGTTCCTTATATCCCAGCCACCATGAGTGGGTTTTGACTTCCCCTCCCCCATACTGATTCAGTGAAGACTTGATAGGAACTTAATTGTTTTCCTCAGAAGACACAAAATAGGAAATTCACTTATTCCATTGAAGTCCCTAGATAAGAGCCACAAAAATTGGGGGCCTCTTTTATAAGCCAAAGGCCATAGGGTAATAGATAAACAAATTGCAGTATTTTGAATAACATGATCAAGGAAAATAATGTAAGCTTTTGCTTTTTAGATGTCACACTTGTAACACCACAGATCGAAATGCCATATGTGTGAACTGCATTAAGAAGTGCCATCAGGGACATGATGTAGAATTTATTAGACATGATAGGTATGTATGTAGCACACTTGCTTGCTGTATTACCCGATTATTTTCCTCCCCTCACTTTCCTAATCTTTGGGTTTTCATTTTGCTTTAGGTTTTTCTGTGACTGTGGTGCTGGAACACTGTCTAATCCTTGTACATTAGCTGGTGAGCCTACACATGATACAGATACACTATATGACTCTGCTCCACCTATAGAATCTAATACATTGCAGCACAACTGAATTCCTTCCCTAAAGAAAAAGTCCTGCCATTCTAACATCATAACTTAAAACATTTTTTTTTTGGAAGAAGATTTAAAATATTTGCCCATGCTACAGGAAGAGACTGTATTAAAAATGGATACACAAGGTCAGTTGACACTATGAAGCTCAAGCTACCAAAAAGAAAGTGGCAATATATTGACTCAGGATCTCAAAGCTGGGTGTTTTAGCATTACTGTGTAAAGACTTTTGAAGGGACAGAAGTGAAGAAAATAAGCTGCAATTTTGTACAGATACCAACTTCTGAAAAAAGCTGGTGTTTTTACAACTAGCATTGAATGCAGTCCAATTTGCAGTAGTACTCTTCAATAGACAAGCAGCTTTGTTGCTGCCTTTATGGACGTGGGTACCAATTGCTTTTGTAATATGGTAAAAATGTGAGCTAGCACTTCTGCATTTCTTTTGATTTTTTTTAACATGTATTCAGATTGAGAAATATGATTTTAATGCTTTAATCTCATGTAGTTTGTTTTTAATTTCAAGCAAAATCTTATTGTACTTGAATGTGCCCTGTTTTGTTAGCACACCTAGACTTGCTGTAACTGTACTCATGTCCCAGTATGTACGTTCTTTCTATGAAAGAGAAAACACTAATCTTAAATTATATCCAGCAATGTTTCTGGTATCCTTTAAGAAAAGTTAAGACTATATTTCCTTCCCTTCCCTGTGCAGCATTCAAAATCACCCCTAGACAAAGTGAGTGTTTTAATGAGACTTCCTAGGAAGGGATGCACTGTAAAACAAAAGTATTCTTGTAACTCAGTTTTGTGAAAGGTAAAAACTACTATGTTTTAAAAGTACACTTTAGAAAGTCTCTTCAAAACAGTCCTGTATTTGAACTCTGTTCATAGTTTTTTTTTGAACAGTTTAGACAAATTGCTGGAAATTAAAAGAATTTCCCGCATTAAGCTGAGACAAGTATATATACAGCCCTATACAGTTTCATAGCTCCCCCCCACCCCATTTATGTGTATTGGTGACAGTGGGTATAAACAGCCTGAAAGTGTATGCATGTACCATAACATCTAGACTTAATATATTGTGGAGTATTCAATAACCATTATGTAGAAGGTAGGTAAGAATTAAAAGGGTTTAATTTCCTAGAAAGAAAATGGAAAAATGGTCATTTTTAAAAAATAAAGTTTATTAGATCATAATGTTGTCTGAATTTACCACCTTTGTCAAAAGTGAACTCAAAGCTTCCAATGTAGTCTATAATTCCTCAATCAAAGTCAGCAACTTACGGACAGCTTCAGCATCTACAGTCGAGCTTTCACTAGCCAGACAAACTTCCCTTAAAATAAATTTAAAAAAAAGTTTTAGTTTACATTTTTTCACAGTGCATCATCCATTCCTTTTACTGTTTTGTTAATCGACTACATGGTAAAATTATACCCAGTTATAATTACCGAAATAATCGCAGTGACTGAGTCATCTTCTCAAATTCTCTTGCTTTTCTATGTCCCTTTTGAATAACCTCCTCTGGAAGATTAGCAAGCCTTGCTGCATTAAAGCCATAGCTTTTAGGACAGGCTCCTTTAATGAATTTATACAGGAAGGTAATAGTCTCCTGGCTGGGATCTTCACATTCATTTTCTACCATGCATGCCTAAAAAAGAAAAATTACATGCTGGCAATGGAAGTACCCATTCAAAAACATAACTTTTGAATAAACAACTTGTACATACCATGTGTCCTAGGCGCACTGCAACATTTTGAGAATAGTCTTCAACCAGTGAATGGTAGTGGGTAGAAAACAATGTACGACACTTTATATTCTCAGCAAGTTCTTTAACAACTGCATTTGCTATTGCTGTCCCATCAAATGTTGCAGTACCTCTTCCTATAAAAATAAAATATACATGAACTATGTGTTACACAATCTGCCATATTATATTCGAAGGGACATGCCTCACAAAGGAATGGAAAAAAATGTACTAAAGATCAGTTTAGTATATCCAAAAGCATTCTGTAAACAGGCCCTCTCTAGCTAAGTAGGTCTGCTTGGAGTTCAGGAATACTACTCGAGTACCACTGCGCTTCAGAAACTTCCTTTTAGTTCTCTTTAAATAGCCTCATTATCCAATAAATATTCTCATTATCCCTGTAAAATTGCCACCTTAGGGCCAACTGTGGGGTCTATGGACGAAGGTGAGTGTATTCATAGTCTTTAAGAGATGTGTCCTTCAGACCATTTTCCAGAAAAATAATTCTTTGTACTAATGTTTTGGAAATTTTAGTATCTTACCTAATTCATCCACAAGCACCAGAGAATGTGCTGTTGCATGTTTAAGTATACTGGCAGTTTCACTCAATTCAACAAAAAATGTACTTTCACCTAAAAAAAAAAATCACAAATAGGTGATCATTTTAAGAATCCTGTTGTAACAGTAGATTCATCTTTTAGGTTCATATCCTTTGACTCTATTATGAACTACCATGATACTAAGAGATTACTTCTGGTATGTTAAAAATTGCATAATGCTTTCAAATGTCTGAAAGCATTCTGCCTTGCGTAACACCAGAAAAAACTAAATAAAGCATCCTATTTAAAGGTAGATGTGTTTAACACCTAAAATATAGAAATGAACTGTCAAATAACAGAGCCTTAGGTAGGGAAAAAAACTCACCTGACATTATTCTGTCTGAGGCACCAAGTCTAGTAAACACTCTATCGATTGGTGTGAGCCTACACACTTCAGCTGGTACATAACAACCCATCTGGGCCATTACAACCAGTAGGCCGGCCTGTGAATGAGGGAGAAAAAGGTCTTTTATGACTGGTGTTAGAGAACAGATAGAGATATCTCTATGTATATCCAGAAGACAGAGATAATAAGCCCTAATAAATCTTTATTAACTAGGAGTAGTCAGGCACTCTAAAAAAATTCTTCACAAACCTAAGTAGGAAAAGTGAGGCTTAGGAAGGCATGAGGCTTAGGGTCTAACTGGCTTTATTTGAAACCTCAGCACCTATATGCTAACCAACTACACTGGTGATTCTCAACCTAAAACTACTGATGCCCAGAACCAATTCCAGACCAAACAATCAGTTTCAGAGGATGAACACACCCCAACTCCCAGGTACTTTTTTGTTGTGCTCTCTAGATGATTTTTGATTTAAAAATGAAAAGGAGGTTGAAAACCACCTTACTACACTATTGCTCCTCTCTAGTTAGCAAATTTGTACAGAAATATAATACAGTGCAGTAGAGTTAGGGGGTCAGCAAACATTTTCTGTCAAGGGCCCAATGTCTGTTACACATCGTTCTTTTTCTACAACCCTTTAAAATCTAAATCATATTTATCTCAGTAGCTAGCTAACCCCTGGCAGAAGGTCAGAAAAATATATTTATTGTTTTCCCTAAAAGCAGTTCCCAACAGTTAACTAGAGGTCATGAATCACTTTCCTGTATGAACAAGTGCAATGGTTCTTGTATAAGGGTTCCTAGAAATGAACCTAATTTAAGAACAAACATAAAACATTTGTATAATTTTCATTCATTATGAATACCTCTGCCTTCACAGGAAATGGATTCAATCAAAGTCAGAGTTCATAAAAAAACTCATGGCCTGAAACCACCTTCACCTTCTTAATATACTTCCCTTAACATCAGGCAAATATTTGACCAATAAGAATACAGTTCTTAGTTTCATGACTCAAGGAGTTTCCCTTTGCTTCCTAATAAGTCAATGACTGAATTCTATCATATGCTCCTTGGGAAACGGTGGCCTAAATATGTACCATATTCACTCTTTAAGTGTTACAAATAATTTGGTGTAACAAAACTTCAAGTTTACCTGTCTCATGAGCGTAGACTTGCCCCCCATATTCGGTCCAGTAACAAGCACACAGTAAGCTTTGCCATTTTCTTCCTCTTCCTCACAGCCTATTAGAATGTCATTTGGAATAAAGTCATCACCAAAAAAAGTCTTCGTAATGCAGGGGTGGCGTGATCCTTTAAGGTCTAGAAAGGGAGGAGTATCTTCTCCTGGCAACAGAATTACTGGACGACACATAGGACCATCACCCCCTCGACTGTAGTTAGCCAGGCACAGTAAGACATCTGTTAAAGAGAGGTCAAAAGTGAAGCGTCATTATTTTTGAGGTTTCTTGATAAGCACAAAGGCCCAACTTCTATAAGTCTTCCAGAAATGTGTTTTTAGTGAAGGTGGCATGCTCTACTTGCCCTTTAGACATGGCAGCTTTTGTTCTAAAACAATGTCACTCTAGTGACATTGTTTTAACTGCACAAAAATAAGTCATCAGCCTAAATGTGTTACATGTCTTATAGCACTTGTACTGAAATGAGAATTAACTTCCAATTTCAAGCCCAAGAAAATATCCCCTCAAAGTAGATTTTAAGTCCTCTAATATCTAAACCAGAGGTATGCCAAAGGAAAGCTAAGATACAACAGAGAGATGCTGTAGTGGTCTCTCCTTGATATAACCATGGAGCTATAACACTTCTTAGAAGCAGAATATTCTGACAATAAGCAAAATCTTAAGAGGAAAATATATTGACCAATTTTGAACACCTGAGCTGAGGGATGATTTTACATTACCTACCAAATTGTTTAAAACTGTATTGGCTTAAGTAATGTGGCACACTCAAAAACCATGATAGATATACACACTCAAAAACAGAATAGGATGCCATTTTATTCTGGACAGTTGTGTTCAGACTAAAATAGTTTTGTACAAATTTGGGTAAACTATGGTTGCTGCATTTTTACAACAGAAAAAAACCCAAAACTGTAAAACAAGCAAAGGCTCCAAATGACTTGGCCATGAAATTTAAAGAAAAAGGAAATTACTTATGAAGCTGAAAAGGTTACCAAATTACAAATACATAAATCAGGGCTCTTAGAAATCAACTGTAGAAAAGCAAGTGTGACAACTTGGGCTAAAAGAAAAAGGGAGGATTAAAATCTTTTGAAACGTTCATGTAAAGAGATTCACTGAAATACAAAAAAGAATGCAAGGGTGTATATATATATATATCTATATCTGTATATATATATATATATATATATATATATAAACAAAAACTGAGTGATAGGTCAAGGGATAGCTTTAAATTAGTGTGACAAAAAATAGCTTAAAAAACAGCATTTATCGAATACTACAAATTCAACTGAAATTTGATTAAAATATATACGTGTCCCTTGAGTTTAGGGATACGAGTCAATGAGGACTTTGCAATGGACTTTCCAATCTTAATATACAGTTGGAACACAGGACGTTACTAACCAAAGCTTTAGGAACAAGCCTCTTGAAAACCTTACCCAACACTGCGATGCACTCCACAGCAGCCTGCCAGTCCTTGTAATTTTTATCAAAGTTATAGAACAGTCGCCGCATGCAGTCCTTTAATGATACATCTCTCCGTTCTTCAGCATTTATCAGATTAGCCAACTTTTTCTCAATTGTTTTGGTCCAGTATCGTTTACAGCCCTTCTTGGTAGATTTCAACTCATATTCTTCTGGCAAATTACGGGTGATGAAATTCTCGGGAATTTCCAACTGGTAACGATTCCTACCAATTCCCCAGTAGACTATGGTCCTACAGCCAATTCTACTACGCTGTTTCTCCAAGTATTCCAGGAGGCTCTGTTCATTTTCTCTTATGTCAGCAAGAGCTTGATCATAATCAGAGTCAAATCCTGCCTTGGGAGTAATCAGTCCAGTCTTTCGAGCCTTTTCATGGTCAAAGGCTGTATCCCATCGGTTTAGTTCTAAAGTCAAATCAGGAAAGCGGCCTTCAGGATTTTTTGCCTGCAGAGTAAGGACCTGCTTAAGGATTTTAGACTTAAAGTCATCAATGACTTCCTCCATAACCCCTATAATTTTACATAGTACTTTGAATCCTTCCAGAGCAGAAAGAAAATCAATAATCTTTTTTTTGCTGTATGTGGTTTCTTCATACATTATAGCCCTGCTGTCTGGGTGGTTCTGGCTCTTCAGGGGAGAGCCAACATTATGAATTTTACTCAGTAGCCTCTCAAGGTCTGGAAGCTTCTTTAGAAGGTCTACAACCTCAGAGATTTTGTCAGGCACAACCATTAGGTCTTCTATGGCATCTAGACGATCACTGATAACATAAGGGTTACAGAGTGGGGCACAAAGCCATTGCTTTAGGAGCCGCTTACCGAAGGGAGTATAGCAAGTATCAATCTTGTCTAACAGGGTCCCTTCAGTAGAACCATTTGTTCCATTCAGAAAAATCTCCAAGTTGTTTAATGTCACAGCATCTAGCACCATTCGTTGACTGGCTTTAGCAAAGACAGCACCAGGTCCTGTAGCACGGACCGTGTCAGAATCCAAGGGAATATATTCTTCAAAATTAGCCATTGATAGAAGCTCCTGATCAATAAGGCATTTTTTGAGGTAGAAGACACAACCACCAAGAGCAGAGAGGGCCAATTCACTCTTCTCTCCCGGTGTCAACCCAACAGAATCAGACTCTGAGGTCATACCTTTAAGCACCTGGGGTAACATCACCCCACTGTCCTCATTTAACTTGTCCGTAAAATATCCTTCTTCAAGGAGAGTTCTCAAAGTTTTGGCTGCATCCCAAAACTGGGAACCTGGTATCAGACCTTCCTGAAGAGAAGAGGACAATGAACCCTTGAGAATCATCTTAGTTTCCACTGAGAGATTTCCTTTCTCAAACAAGACTTGTACTGGAGGATAGTGTGCCACTAACGTCCTAAACCTGGAACAATGGCGATCATCTGAAAACTGACCTATGAAGAACTTCCCTAGCGAGGTATCAACAAAACATACTCCATACACTCGAGCGTGGCCAGAAGAATCTTCTTCTTTTTCTTTGAGGCTAAGAAGGTATTTACTGTAGTTCTCTGAGGGGTCACCTTCCAGCACACTGTAGGTCTGTGTACCCTTGGTAATGACCCTACAGATCTCCCTCCTCACCACTCTGTCATACTTAGATATATGTGCCATCTTTCGGCATCGTGCCTCCATCATTTCCGGGGTCTCGGTCTGTTCCACCCGTGCTACTTTATAGCCCTTCTGGACCAGGGAATCTGAATATCGGCCAAATGCAATTTCAGGGAAACCAGAATGGGCCCAGTTGCCTTTCATGAATACCAGCCCTAGTTCACTGACTCCAGTAAGAGCATCCATGTGGTATAGCTCATAAAACTTCCCCACCTTATAAAATATGACAAGATCAAAGTTCTGAGACTTAATCTGCCACCACTTTCTCATCCCAGGAGTACAGGAATTAAGGAAATCCTCAGGCACATAGAGTGTGGATGCATCAAAATCAGGGTGATCAGGTCGCCTCCTGTGCTTATCTCTTCTCTTCTCCTCCTTAAGCCACTCTAAAGTTTCATGATACCAGATGGTAGGGCGACTACTGTCATCACATCCTCCACTAACGTGGGCTTGGGATTCAGAATTTTGAGGGGCAGAGAAAGCACTCAAAGTATTCTTGGTTTCTGATGAAATGCCAGTTGCTCGTTTGGTGGCCGAGGGCATTTCCTTCCTTGAACTTTTCCTTTTGAGGGAGCCATTACCAGTTATCATTCTCTTCCTCTTTGGAGCAACTTTAACAGGGCTGTCCAGGCCTTCACTGTCACTATCCCCTACTCCACTGCTTATTTCATCACTGCTTCCTTCCTCCTTAGCATCTGGCTTAAATTCCACATCAGAGCCACCAATGTCACTCTCAGAGTCTGATATGACCCTTCGCTTTTTTATCTGGCGGCTACTTCGCCTAGATCCTTGCACCTTTGGCCTCACTTCCTCTTCACTCTCAATTTCATTTTCTTCTTCACTCTTATCTGATGCGTAAGTGGCACCTGCCTGGAAGGCAAAGAAGAGTATTTTAAAACAAAGTAAAATTTGGAAAATGACAATATTGCTGTGGAATCTCTCAATATGCTGCAACTTCATCTATCAAGAGAAGAACCCACCTCCAGAAATAAACTATTTTCTTTCTCAAGGGATATCAATTTCAGTTTCACCTAACATTAAAACAAGTATCACAATACAGGATTAAGTGATTCTGTCATGAGAGTTCTATCCTATTCAATACTGATGAAGTCCTTAGGATGACCACACAGCACAAATACCCATAGACGATGTCCTCATTAACAGTCATAGCTGTGGAAAAAACTTTCAGGCTTCTTCTGTTATCTTTCTTCCAGGGTCACCTCTCCTCTTATATTTGGACATGTTATGAAGTTTACCATTTTATAAATTCTTTAGTATAAAAAAGCAGTAAATCAACCTAGTTCTAGTCCTTGCTTTCCACAAACCAGCTGTACCTTCTTGGGCAAGGCACATTCACTTATTATCATGGGCCTCCCTCATACGTAAAGCAGTATGAGGCTAAATGATTTCTGTAGTTACCATCCAGGTCTAAACATCTGAGTAACGTTATGATCTCTGGTTTCAACCTCAAAAATAAGATTAGAAACTCTTCTTTCATTTCTCTTAAAATACTCATTATATTAACTTACTTATTGCCTATCTCATCTAGAATAGAATAAAACAAAATCAAACTTATAGATGAATCTTTTTAAGCACACGGCATTAATTTACTAAATTAGAAAATGATGACTGTGTTTGTTTTAAATATATTTAAATGAACAATTATTTGTTCATTTCCTTAACAAGATTTAATTCACTCAAATAGTGACCATTAACATTTGAAACCAAGGTTGTATTTCAAGGTTACTCAACCCCTATTCTTACCAATTCAAAATACAACAGAAAGTATTAGAGCATAAAACTGGATATTAATTTCCACACCCTCATATATATGTTTTTTAGCATACAGCAGCTTATTACCAGACACCAGGACCAATTTTATCACCATGTCCTTACTGTCCCTAGCTCTCTATACTGGTTACCAAAATGGTCCTGCCTTTTACAGCATGTGTCTTTCTAGCAGGCTTGAGAACTTAAGTAAAAAGAGGTGCTAGGCTGCTGAGATTCTAAATAATATAACATGACCTACAGTCCAGGAATGTATAGAAGTATGCATGTTTGAGTACTAAATGGATACATGCAAAATACCACTCTAATATGCCCCTGACCCTTTTTCATCACTCTCCTAACAGAAGTAACAACCGCCTGTTAGCACTGTCCCACCTCTGTCTCTTCTTCCTCCTCTGGTTCTGAGGGCTCATCACACACTGCCAATTCAAGCCTCTTAATCTTGTCTTTATTCAAGGCTTCATCTGCACGTTGCATTGCTCTGAGAATTTCAGGCTTTGAACTGTAGAAATGACCTCCTTTCTGGGCTTCCTTTGACTTCGAACCTAAAAAACATATATATATTTATTTACAAATAGGAACTGTTGGCTGGATATTTGGCTCAATGTATAACACTTGCCCTAAGGAACAAGAGTGACAACAATCAAGTATAATTTTTAATCTCCCATTATTTCTGATTGATACAGATAGATCAATAAAGCCTACAAGGAAGGAATTTTCAGGGAAAAACTACCAGTGAAACTGAAATTACCTATTTTACCTCATTTAAGCTGCCTTAACTGTTGGTCACCCAGGACCACTTAGTCTCTCTTCTATAATGACCTGGGGCTGTGACCCGAAACACCTAGGCACACCTCCTCTTCAGGTGAGGCATGAGATGTAAAGGGGGTTTGAGACCCTTTTTAAAAAAACATTACTTAAGGAAGGCAAAAACTACACTGTCACTTAAATGAAGCAATGATATTAAAAATAAGTTTGTTCCCAAGGCAGTTAGATAAGATGTTAAAAAAAAAAAATCCTACATTTTGGGACAGTAACCCAGTTCAGACTTGTAATGTTAAATTTTTTCAAAACAGTAGCATCAAAATGTCTTGCTCTGCTTTAAAGTAAAACTTTTCCTTTATTCATTTCATTTCAAAGAGCTATAGTATTAAATGACATTTCCATCCACTGAGCAAAATTTCTATCCACAAGACCAATAATACAGAATTGTTTTAGTTCTTTTCCAAGAGGCATAACTAGGAATGTCTTTTTCTCTTCTTCTACCTGAATATACCTATAGTTGGAAAATGAACCTGAATTTTGTCTAACAGATCCAAACGTTATATTACACCCTTCTTTCTATATACTAAAACTGATGGGACATCCTAAATTTCCATGGAATTAGCAACGTTCATAAGCTGACTAAAACAAAGCTGCAATTTCTCAATTCTCTAAAGAGCTGCACCAAAACTACAAACTGCAACAATCAAAATCATTAAGAGTAGCTCTGAACTTTTCCCAAAGTACCTGCTGCAGCTGTACTTACCCCCCCGACACACACCTATCTGGTGTCATCGTCATTCCCCGAAACCTCTGATGCAAACTACAGCTCTAAGACCATGCCCCCCAAAGAAGGCCTACTTTTTTTCATGCATGCCTCTTTGCTGATTTATTCACATACATGTATTGCAACGATCTGGATATTTAAAGGGCAGAGGGCAGTATGCACATGGGTTGTTTTATAAAATAATTACAACATAAATGTAAACTTTTTTGATCTCTTTTTAAAGTTCTTTTTTGCCAAAGCTTTGTTTAGAATCTCAAAATTAGTCCTGGAAAAAGACCTCACTTATCATCTGGTCCAACTCTATCTCATTTTATATATATGCAAACAGAATCAGAAAATAAAATTATACAGCAAATTAGTGGAGAAGACTGAACCAAATTCCCTTATTTTCTTTCCATCCTGCATGTCAGATTTCTGTGTGGACTTAACTTTCTTCAGTGTGCTGTCCCTGCCCTGCAGGATGAAGAGTACTATGACCAAAAGGCATGATTCCCAGAGGTTTCTGGGAAAATGAACATTGTTCTGATTCCAAAACACTGAGTTCAACAATGTCCTAGCCAGGAGAGTCTGAAGATAGTGGAGAAAAACCTGTACATGCTGGACTGTTCAGGCACTGCATCCTGCAATCATACTGTACATGCACTGTACAATCCAAGAGACTGATAGGGTGCACCCAGTCCAAGTGAAGCTATAAATGCAGGACTGCTGATGTCTGTGATAAATAAGGCCGGGCCTAGGAAGAGAAAGTTAAGGTTCCAGAAATCTGATTTCTGATGTGAACCTCAATGCAGATGTGCTCATAAGGTGAGGATTTTGAAGGCCAGGTAGCATGCATCTCCATCTGTCCTAAAGAATGTCACTGATCTATATTCTATGCATCTTGGCTGCATTTTCTTTTGGAACCTTTAAGATGGGAACACTTTAATTTACTCTTTTCATGTCTGAGTATGGCATTTTGGTCCAAATCACGAGATCCAATCATGAAATCTTTTTTCCTTTAATGATATGATATTGCTATAAGTCACTCAGAAGGACGGAAATGCAGCTTAAGACCAGCTGCATCCTATCCTTTTCCCATGCTAGAAGCTTTCACCACACCACTCCTGCAATTTATTCGAGTAAAATATGCTTAATTCCACTGTATGGGAGACACTAACACTCAGAGTCGTGTGCATGCATGCTCTCTCTCTCACAAACATACACAATCTGCAGAGTGAATCTTTTACCTGTATATGGCTTTAATAGCCTTCTGCTAACCCAGCCCCTCGTTGGGCTGTCATCAAAAAACTGTACATGAACTCGGGCAGACTTTCCTTTCTCACGGATGAATGTTCCATCAAAAGGGTGGTTGTAAACCAGGCAAGGCCACCAAGGGTAACCCTCCATCTTGGCCCAAACCAAATCACCTGGTGAGAAGTCACAAGAACTGTTGCCAAAAGAAAATACATAATTTGGTTAATATTTTGTTAAGCTACATTAAAGGCAATTACCTACAAAGAAGCAATTTTAAGGAAGGTATCTCTAAGACTCCTTTGAAATTTTCTGGCATTAATATACAGGAACAGAAATTCTAGAATTAATGATTTTTTTAAAACATTTTCAAGTTATTTTTAAAAACATAAGCAAATATCACAATGTTTATTAAGAGAAACACAAATATAATGGTATTAAGGTTAGAGACTATCTCAGAATTATTCAAGGTTTAAAAACTGTGGCAGAATTCTGATAGACTACTGACAGCAGGAAAAAGACACAAACTCATTGTACTTGTGATCCAAATTATAATGAGTAACACCTGTACTACAAATATGGTCTACATAGGAACAGGATCTGACCCAAAGTATTAATACCAAACATACCGACTGTGTAAATTTGCTGCTTATATTCAATATTATCGACTTTGCTCCAATGTATTCCAAATACTCCAAAAGCTGCCTATAGCACACTACTACCCCCACCCTCACCCTAAAAATCTAGCTTTATGGAAAAACTTAAGTCAAGAGATAAGTGCCTAATGTACCCAAAATAGTTGAGTACATAATGCCTACAGAATCAACAGGAGATTCAATCTTCACAAAAGCTGATTTAGCCCTAAAGGTTTCCTGAGAAAGGGAGAGGAGGGGAAAGGAGAGGGAGAAGGGTAGCAGTGTCCAGTGACAGACTACAAGAGTCCCTCAGTGATGGAGAAGAACAACAACTGATAAACCCTGCTCAAGTACTATATACCAAGATTTTCTAAGCCCGCTTACAGGTTTTCGCTGAATAACTACAAATGTAAAATAAGCACATTACAAAAAGAATATTTTAGACATTTTTGAATCATCAATTGAGGCCACCTTATAAAATCAGGCCCAATCATAAAATTAAAGTATTTCTTTCTTCACAAAAATGTGAATATGGAAATCCCTATGCTGGACAGTTAGAAAAGAAACCAGAACAGGAGCATGGCTTCAGCTGGTGCTTATATCAAAGGCCTTTAAGGTACATTCTTCTTTCAACTTAGAAATCTATAGCAACCAGCACAACTTTATAATTATTGCTGTCAAACACCACAAGGCTCATCTTCAAACAGGGAGCTGTGTCTGCACCATTCAGACTTCTTACCTTAAGTGCTTCATCCTTCCTAACATATCCATTAATTAACAGGATACAAAGACCCTTATCTCCGTGTGGAACTGTCAAGCAGGCTTTCCCTTAACTTAGGCAGGTAGCCACTTAACCACAAAGTCTATCACACACTGGTATCAGAAAACCACAAGCTGGGACTTCCCTGGCGGCAGCGGTTTAAGAATCCGCCTGTCAATGCACGGGACACGGGTTCAAGCCCTGGTCCAGGAAGATCCCACCTGCAGCGGAGCAATTAAGCCCGTGCACCACAACTACTGAGCCGCACACCTAGAGCCTGTGCTCCACAACAAGAGAAGCCACCGCTCTCTGGAACTAGAGAAAGCCTGCATGCAGCAACAAAGACCCAACGCAGCCAAAAATAAAGTTATTAAAAATAAATTTAAAAATTAAAATGATAATATATCTCAAATGTTTGATATTCTTGGGATTTTAAAGACAGTTTTAAAAAGGTAAGAGGAGGGCTTCCCTGGTGGCGCAGTGGTTGAGCGTCTGCCTGCCGATGCAGGGGATGTGGGTTCATGCCCCGGTCTGGGAAGATCCCACAAGCCGCGGAGCGGCTGGGCCCGTGAGCCATGGCCGCTGGGCCTGCGCGTCCGGAGCCTGTGCCCCGCAATGGGAGAGGCCACAGCAGTAAGAGGTCCGCATACCGCAAAAAAACCAAAAAAAAGTAAGAGGAAAAGGTGACAGCTCAGAAAAACAAGTGTAAAAGCCTTCATACAATTAAAAATAAGAAATGACTTAAGCTAAATATACAGTGAACAGATCTTTAAGCTTTTGCTTTAAAAATCACATTATTTTTGCTCCCTCTTCAGCCCATTACCTTGGTGTCGATTACTAGTTGTGCCCCAAATTTGTAGGCAAAATTTTTGGCTATCTACTTTTTAAAAAAGAATCAGTAGATAGCAATGTACTGCTAGAATTTGCTCCTATAAACAATAAAAGATAGACTGGGTATGTCTAACAAAAACTTGTGTATGTAAATACAAGTTTCACAAACGTGAAGCATGCTCTCAAGCCAGCTTTAGAAATCAAACGATCAGTGTCTGTATCTACCTCTTAAGGTGGACCATTAGAGCAGAATTCCCCTACCCTCAAACAGCTAATGAGAAAAGAGAAGTAATCAGAGCAATTAATAACAAAGGCTCCCATCATACCTGCCCACCTGTACCTCTGCCCACATACCTGGCTTGCTTTCTTTCAGCTTGCATAACTATGGCACCCATCACTTACGCATTAGGTCTACAGTGACCATATAAATTATCATCCAAACTGGCCTCTAAAACTATTTCCTAAATAAATTATCATCCAAACTGGCCTCGGAAACTGTTTCCTAAATATTATTAGAAAGGAAGTCTACATAAAATACTAAAAGAAACCAGAGTTCTTCGGAGAGCAGCTTAAGAAGCAGGGACATTGACCATCCTCATCAGAATGAAAAGATGTTTTCAAAAGTTCTGAGGGCAGGGACTTCCCTGGTGGCGCAGTGGTTAAGAATCCGCCTGCCGATGCCGGGGACACGGGTTTGAGCCCTGGTCCGGGAGGAATCCCACATGCCACGGAGCACCTAAGCCCATGCGCCGCAACTACTGAGCCTGCGAGCCACAACCACTGAGCCCGTGCGCCACAACTACTGAAGCCCACCCGCCTAGAGCCCGTGCTCTGCAACAAGAGAAGCCACCGCAATAAGAAGCCCGCGCAACACAACAAAGAGTAGCCCCTGCTCTCCGCAACTAGAGAAAGCCCGCGTGCAGCAACAAGACCCAACACAACCAAAAATTTTTTAACAGTTCTGAGGGCAATGTTAAAAAGTCATAAAAGGGCTTCCCTGGCGGCACAGTGGTTGAGAGTCCACCTGCCAATGCAGGGGACACGGGTTCGTGCCCCGGTCGGGGAAGATCCCACATACCGCGGAGCGGCTGGGCCCGTGAGCCATGGCCGCTGAGCCTGCGCGTCCGGAGCCTGTGCTCCGCAACAGGAGAGGCCACAACAGTGAGAGGCCCGCATACCGCAAAAATAATAATAATAATAATAATATAATAATAATTTAAAAAATCATAAAAGCCAGCTTAAAAGAGGCTCCCACTGACCAAAGTATAAGTTCAGCATCTTTTTAAATACCAGTTTTAATAGTATCGATTAAATCAAATTAGGTCTGTGAAACTGAGTCCACAATGATACTTTTTTAAAAGCTTGAATACTTTTCTTACAATAATATTATATTAGGTGTGATATTATTTGGAAAATGTATTACTATAGATTTAATTGTATGAAAATTCTCAGGAAAGGCACCTACAACTAGGGCAGATAGTTACCTTTAACTAAAGGCTCTTAGGGAAAAAAAAACTTGTCAATGTCTGACACACCACTCCTATAAATGAGTACAAGGCATACACTTAAAATTTTTTACTGCCCTCATTTCTCATAATCAACAGATAATTATCACTGAAATGAGACTGTGAAAAATAAACTAGCTAAGACTTGCTTAAAAAACCCAGATTTAGTTGTCAGAAGCCTTGCTCACAGCTCTTTCAATTATGGTCTTAATAAACTACAGAAGAAATAAAGTATTGAGAAGCAGGCCTAGAGTGCATAAACATACATCCTGTAGCCATTTATTGAAACTGATGTCACCTCCACTCCTTCATTTCTCTCATCAACAAAAGTGGAAAAATACTTTTGCATCACACCTGACTGACAAAGTAACTAAGGGGAAAAAAAAACCAGGCAAAACACTTTAACACTGGAGCACAAGAGAAAACTAAATGACAAATAACCATTAAAAGATGCTCAACTTCTTTTAAAGAGTTCAACGACCCTCATAAAAAGTCCAAATGTCTTTGTAGCCCATTAGCCTGTTGGTGACTGGATCTCTGCATACCTAAGGCTCCTGCCTCCTCTTTATTCTCAATTTGCAGGACCTTCCTCTTCCTGCACCAGCTTCTAAAACTCCCTCACCTCCACAGTAGCCTGGCTAACTTCTTCTTGTCCTCTAGTCTCAGCCTAGAGAGCTGAAAGCCTACCCGGACCCACACATACCCCATCCTCCCCCCAAAGCACACGGAGCTCACCAACTCTGCTCCTGCTCTAGAATTGCCTTTTTGCTTGTCCTATTCACTGTTATATCCAGGATCTACAATGCCCAATACTGTGCCTGCCAGAGTAGATACGTTAACATTTGTTGAATAAAAGCCAAATCGATGTATACAAAAATAAGGTAAAATTCAAAAATTAAGAAAAAAAAGAAAGCCAAATCTATATACTGAATGGAGAGTTTCTTTAGAAGCCTAGTATCAAATGCCCATCTTTCCTGAATACTTTGGAAGTAGTCCCCATAGTAGGTGGTCAAGTGTAAACAATGTTATGCTTTTACAAGTCTCCTAAATTCAGACCTCAAAAAAACAAAGAGCATATGCTATACAACACATAAAGCACAACCATACAATAAATACTTCCATCCGTTTAGAATGGATGCAGGAAGAATCAAATTCATGTTTAAGTAAACATTATTAACACATTGTGCATCTCTCACCATGAAAAATAGTCTGTTACAGAGGATGCACATGTAGGGAAGGAAAAATATTTTCCCCTTGACCCTTCTGAGTTCTTGGCTAAGAGCCCCTGTAATAAAAGATTAACAAGAGGCTTCCCTGGTGGCGCTCTGGTTAAGAGTCCGCCTGCCGATGCAGGGGACGCGGGTTCGTGCCCCGGTCCGGGAGGATCCCACATGCCGCTGAGCGGCTGGGCCCGTGCAACGCGAGAGGCCGCGGCAGTGAGAGGCCCGCATACCGCAGAAAAAAAAAAAGATTAACAAGAAAAAGACAGACAAAAGTTTATTAACATGTATACCTCCCCATAAACGTGGGAGATACTAAGGAAAACTGACTAACTCCTAGAGATGGCCCGAGTCACCATCTTAAAACATCATCTGCAGCTTTATAAAGACAAAAGAAAGGTGGGGTGGCGGGGACAGATAAGGGAGGTTACCAGGAAAAGAACAAAAAACAAGGGTATGGTTGTTATGCAGATTTCAGTCAGTGCCTTCTCCATTTAATAAGTTTCGGATGATTTAGAGTCACTCTTCTCTTCCTAGTACAGAGAGGGAGACATCCTTACAAATGGAGATTTCCTTTTTAAATGTAAATTTCCCTTACAGAAGAGTAACTTCTGTAGCTCTCAGAGCTTCTCCAGTGTCCCCCAGTTTCTCAAAAATTATCAGTTCAAAATAACCTCTATGCCAGAGGCACATTATGGGGTGGCATATCCTGCTACTCTTCACACAACTACATAAACTTCTTGAGAGGGTCGCTTAAAGGAGAATAACACTGTAATTCCACGTAGACTTTGAAAAATCTGTATAACACCTAAAACGCAGGACATTGTAAATCAACTACTCAAGTTTCTTATCCTGAATGCGTTCTTTATTTTTCTGTACCACTATTTCTTCATCCTTTCAAATGGCTACCATTACACACTATGCCTAATACAATACCTGGGATACAGTAAATGTGAGCTTTTCAAAATGTCGCCCGCTGCTCCAACAAAGGCCAGCCAAGCCCTGGAACAGCGCTGAACTGCCGAGAAGGCGAGGAAGACACCTCTGGGCAGGCTTCCCTATAATCGCGTCCCTACGTCCCCGCCCAGAGTCAGAGCAAGGCCTTTGGAGGCTCACTCTCAATTCCGGAAAAATTACACAGCCCCAACCTGCCCTGAAATCGCCAGCAAAAGATGCACTATATCAGGGAGTTCCCTGGTGGTCTAGTGGTTAGGATTCCTGGCTGTCACTGCTGGGGCCGGGGTTCAATCCCTGGTCGGGGACTGAGATCCCAAAAGCCTGGGGGAGGGGGGCGGCCAAAAAAAAGATGCACTGTTCCTTAAACTAACATTATTTTCAACTGGCACAATACTTCCAGGTGTCAAAATCAACACTGTTCCTAAACTTTGATCTGTTTGGGGGCATATGCTGTCTACCTACAGGATGAGCCAACTGGATCCCTGCACTTGCTGCTCCCCCGCCCCTGCAATCCTTACTATCACCAATCAGACGCCTCCGTCTACGAGTGGACACACCCCTCGCGCTCTAAACTCGTCGTCCACCCCCAACCCCCATACCCAGGCCGAGGGCCCGCCCACCCACCCCGCCAGAGGCTTCGAGTCCAAGGCGCTCAGCCAAACATCGAGCGTATTCCTCCAACGACTACTGGACCGGTAATTCACCGTCCCAGCTGTGAAGGAGAAACGTCCTCCGGGAGTCCCACTCGCAGTACGCCGCGCCCCACAACCTGCAGGTGGCAGGCGGGCATTCCCCCGGCGGGCATTCCTCCTTCCCGCCACCCCTCCCCCGCCCCGGGTAGGCACCAGCCCCTCCCTCGCCCAGGGAGCGCACCCCACGCCGAGCAGGCAAGCTCTTTTCTCTTCCCGCCGCACCCTTAGCGCTCCCGTCTCTCATTTCTCCTCCCTGCCCCGAGCACCTTCCACTCCTCCTCCCCCACCTGACGGACCGCCTCTACCCCCGAACTAAGCGCGTCCTCCCTTCCCCTCCAACCCTTCGTACACAGCCGATTTCCTCCTACCCTGTTTACAAGCTACACCCCCAAGGCTCCCTGCGCTCTTTCAAGCCAAATATGCAACCCCACCTCCTCCGAGCCCAGGCGCTGGCCGAGCACTCCAGCGCCACCCCCCCGAGGCGAGCCTCCCTTCCCTGGGCTCCCTGCGCCTCCCCCCACTGCACCACCTCCTCCGAGCCCAGGGCCTGGCCGCGCACCCCCCAGGCCCCTGAGGCGACCTCCCTGCGTCCCGACACCCCGCTACCTGGCGGGGACCGCAGGGGCTGCCGACTTCCGCAGGCCTCCGTTGAGGTTCCTCGCCTCGGCCCGCGAAGTGGAGCCCGCCAGGGGCCCCGGCCCAGGCCCGGCCTCGCTCCAGGCCGCATCCCCGCCTGGGGAAGGGGGAGAGGCCCCGGTGGCAGCGGCGGCGGCGCTTTCACTTGAGGCCCTGACCGGGTCTTTGCTGGCATTATTCAGGGCTGGAGACTTGGGGAAGAAGCTGTACAGCGTGCTTTGTCGCGACATGGCCACGGTCGCCGAGGCCCAGCCGCTGTGTCGGACCGAGCCACTAGAGGCACGGCAAGTACCGCGAGGGGCCTGCTGGCGGGAAATCGGGGGGGAGGCGCGCTCTGCCGGAGGAACACTGGCCCCATCGGCCAATCGGCAGGCCGTTCGCGGGCGGAGTCCCGGGCGGCGCGCGTCCGGCCCCGCCCCCTCGGGCGCCAGGAGACGTGGGGAGGGGAGGGGCCAGCACGCCGCGCGGGGTAGCTGCCCTTGGCGCCTCCAGCCTCCTCTCCCCGTGGCATGAATGGCCCGGGGCTGGTTAGGACTGGAACACCTCGGCCCGAGCGAAGCTGGGCGCTGCTGCGGGGCTGACCCCCTCGGGAAGGCGTTCCTCTTTGGAAGGGAATCTGGCGGTCGCGGGGGTGCGATCACGCAGGGGCAGGTGTGTGCCGAGTGCGTGCACCGCGTAAGCATGAGTGGCCGCAGTGCAAGGGGTAAACCGAACGGCCACAGAAAGAAGCCCTGGCGGAGAAACGCCTTCCAGAGCCTGCATGAACAATCCCGCTGTTAGAACGCTTACCCCAAGGAACCGGAAAAGAAAAAAAGGATCCAGACTTAAATCAGCAGAAGATCAAGTCTTCTGTTCGCTTTGTATTCTCAAAGCGTTGCACATAGTAGGCACTTGATAAATACTTTACAACTGAACGCTGTTTTTGGCCCAGTATGAGTTTATGATTTTTAAAAAAAATTGCCAGCCACACAGCTTTCCTCTGCCGGGAAGCAATCCAGTCATTTCACATAGATTAACTCATTAAATCCTCGCAATAACCTGTGAGGTAAGTATCAGTACTTCAGGTCCACTGTTCCTTATCTGAACTTCTTGGGCCAGGTGTGTCTCAGAATGCAGGATTTTTTATATTTTAGAAAAGTCACAAGGTGTGAATAAAAAGTTCCTATTCTCCAAATTGAAGAAAGACGTTGGAAGACTCACAGCTCTTTGGCCCTAATCCCAAACTGTGAATAAGTAAGTATGGAATCCAGAATCCCAGAAACCAGCCCCAATCAGCAACAGCTGTGCTTTGGTGCGAACATATAAAGATCAGCTCTTTGCTTTGTTCAGGAGGCTGTGTTCTGCCACACCGTTCTCCTGTGCTAGGCATGTAATAAAATCAGCTTTGTTTCAGAAGCAGTATTTGAAATAATACTCTTCCCTACATGAGTATAATACATGACACCCTCAGAGAGTCTGGGGCAACACCCTAAAATCAAACGTAATATTCCTTCAGCAGAACATATGCTTTTTCACACTAAGTGGGATAAATATAGACTATAAATAGCCTCGGGTCAGCTCAGGTCAAAATTTGCTACCAAATGAGTTTGCACAAAACTTGTTTTTCAAAGCTTTTTGGATTTCAGAATTGCAAGTAAGGCATTGTTGACCTGTCTTATATCTCCTTTTTATGGCTGAAGAAACTGAGGCAGAGATGGGTCAGATGGCCCATGACCGAACAGCCAGAAAAGGGTGGAGTAGGAATTTAAATCCTGGGAAGTGTTTCTGGAGTCCTGTGTTACTAATAGAAATGTTATATTGCCTTCAGTTTAACATCGTTTTATTTCATCCTCACAACATTATATTAGGTTGAACTGTATAAAATTGCCAATATTCAACCTCTTTTTTTTTTTTTTTGGTCATGCCACACGGCTTGTGGGATCTTAGTTCCCCCACCAGGGATTGAACCAGAGCCCTCAACAGTAAGAGCGTGGAGTCCTAACCACTGGACCACCAGGGAATTCCGTATTCAAACTTTTTCAAAGTACAAAAATTCTGTTTCATTTGATTCAACTTAATATGATGTTATTATTCTTGTTTTACAGAGAGGAAATGTAGGCTCAGGGGGAATGAGCCAGTTATAAGACAGGTTAAGAGCCAGTGCTTGGGGTAACTCGAGACCTGGCCTCTGACCTAACTCACCAGGCAGGTAACAGCAATTTTACTTCTCTCAACTTGTTTCCTCATCATTAATGAGAACAATAATAACTTTGGGCCAGATTTTGGAGGCCCGTTAGATGCTTCCCACAAACAGGTAAAACGAGTAAGAAGTCACACATCTGAGAATCATTAAACACACAATCCCTCGGTAGGTAAAGTCACCCAACCTTCTCCATGCAGAAGGCCCATACTGTGTGTGAAGAACACCCAACTCAGAACAAACAGAACAAGATACTTGTTCAGAGTTTGCTACCACCACTTGTGTCTGGCAGAGACTTAAAGGCAGACAGAGGAGTAGGAAAGCTTCAAAGTGAAAAAGCAGAGGCATCAGGTGTGCTGTGATTGGCTGTAGAGTAGCTGGAGGTGGGCTAACTAAAAGTAGAGCATCCTCTGTGATTGGTTTGGGGAAGCATACTTAGCTTCCTCTGATTGGTCCTGAGTTGGAAGTGGGGATTAAAAAAGGAGAGAAGCTGGGGACTTCCCTGATGGCACAGTGGTTAAGAATCTGCCTGCCAATGAAGGGGACAAGGGTTCGAGCCCTTGTCCAGGAAGCTCCTACATTGCCACGGAGCAACTAAGCCCGGGTGCCACAACTACTGAGTCCATATGCCACAACTACTGAAGCCCGCACGCCTAGAGCCCGTGCTCCACAACAAGAGAAGCCACTGCAGTGAGAAGCCACAACAAAGAGTAGCCCCCGCTCGCCACAACTAGCGAAAGCCCGCACACAGCAACGAAGACCAACACAGCCAAAAAATTTTAAAAAAAAGAGAGAGAAGCTGACCAGCTATCAACCAAGCCCTGACAGTTCTGGGGCAGTTGCTGCAGAGGTCTTTGTCTTCTGGACTGGTTGCTGCAGAAGTTGTGATTTGGCTTCAATCTGTCGCAACGAGCTCAGGAAGTCAACTGTAGCTGCAGCAACCAGTCCAGGGAGCCAAACAACAGCCCCTGTAGCAATGCCTGTCAACTCACTGCCAAATGCAAATAATGATGGCTGATTCCCTTGCTGTAGCAAGCTCTGAGTAAACAGCCTTTGCTTGTTCTCATTTGGGTGGTCTTAACTATTTCCACATGTCTGAGAGCAGAGCCTTCCAGGCAGAGGTCAACAGCCTCTAAGTGAAAAGCAAACACCTTGAGTTTGGGAATAGCAAGGTGGCCCGAATGGTTGGAGGAGGAGGAACTGGGGTGGGGTGGGAGAGCGGTAGGACATGTGGTCAGGGAAGAAAGGCAAGGGCAGATGATCCAAGGCCTTATGGGACTTTTGGCTTTGACTCTGAGTAAGCTGGGGAGCCACTGCAGGTCTTGAGTAGACGAATGACCTAATCTGACACGGACTGCTAGATTGAGAATAAACTGTATTTAATAAACAGCAACCTAATTGAGCTATATTGTTCTCTACAGAAGCAAGAGTGTGGAAATAGGAAGCATAAAGTCTAGGGGGAAAAAGAATCAGAAGAGCAGGAATCCGTGGTATTTATATCCAAAATTCTGGACACATTCACCCTGCGATGACTCATGAATAGGGGAGGGTGAAATACCCCTCAAGAGTTAACCATGTGTGCTCTGCACCTGTGCTCCCCACTTATGTGACACTTCCTTCAACTGCATTTTTACTTTGTGCCAGGCACTGATGTTGGTACAATAGATATAGCTGTGGACCAGACCAGTACATCCAGAGATGTATGGAGATTGCTGTAGGGGAGCAAAATTTCCACCCCAAAATGTGTCTCTTTGACATGAGGATTAATTTAGCCTGATTACTTTTAAGAAACAGAAGGCTTGGAAAATTTTCCTTGTTACCTCCCCCTTAACTGCCTAAAAAAATTTAGATAAAGGGCCTATTCCTGGAATAGAGCTATTACCAGAGATGTCTGCAAAGAATATAGGCTAGGTGTAGTGGGGGAAACTCAGCAGGGCCTAGAGATCAGAGTCCACTCTGTCCCACCCTCTGCATGGACTAGCAAACATTTATTTACCAAACATTTGCTTTTCCATCTCCACTTGCATTGCCTTCCTCCCCTTTGAGGTCCCAAAACACTACCCCCAACATCCTCTTTTGTCTTTAGCTGAACATGGTATTTAAGGTGAGAATTTCTGCCATTTTGATGAGTTACTCAGTTTTCCTGGGCCTCTTCCATGTATACATGTTACTTAACTTTTATTGGATTATCTCCTGTTAATCTTACTCACATCAACTTAATTCTTAGATCAGCCAGAATTTAGAAGGGTAGAGGAAAATATCTTCCTCCCTGACACTGCTGAAAACACAAGCAGTTACTATATGCCAGTCCCAGTGGGCTCACAGATTATGTTAGATCACTTTGATAGGAATTTAGGCTAGTACCATGGTTCCCAAACTGGACTCCAAGGCACCCCAGGGAATGAGAGCAAATTCACAGGGGCACCATGAGGTATTTTTAAGTTTCAAGGGAAATTCAACAACACCTGTCAGGCATTGTACTACTAACTGCAGTTAGTTCGCAGTTTCAACACGAACTCATGCTACATTTCTTTTAATGATATCGTTGGGGAAGAAAAAAACAGCATTTCCTCTACCCTCTTAGGTTCAGTTTTGGGTGTCTGCAAATTAAGCTGACAAAAGAGATTAGCAAAAGAAAGAGTTTACTTTTGCATGCAATGTGAATACATGCAGACATGCTCCATGATGAGTAACTCAAAGGGATGGGTTAGAACTGGGAGCTTATATATCTAACTCACTGGGGGAAAGAGTGGGGGAAGAAACGACTTCTATAGTGAGGACAAATCAGTTTATTTAGGAAAGACAAATGGGTTTTTAGAAGACAAGAAAGTTTGTGATAATAGATTATGCAGGTACCAGTTCTTTTTCTATCTTCTTCACGGCCGTGAAACTCCCCTGGAGAGACGATTTCTCGCCCGTCCCACCCCCACCCCCGCCCCATCCCGCCCCGCCCCACCCCACCCCACCCCACAGCATGTGGGATCGACCAGGAATCAAACCTATGCCCCCTGCAGTGGAAGCACAGAGTCCTAACCACTGTACCACCAGGGAATTCCCCCTGGAGAGAGGATTAATGGCAGACTCATTTCTCAGAAGTTGCTTCTTTTAGTCAAAGTAAACTCCAAGAAGTCTTCTTTCTGCATCTGGTGAATCTCAAATGTCTTCAGCTTAAAATAATCTTTATACAAACTCTGGTATTCTGAGTAGGTCCCCACAACAACATATCTTTGTGACACTGAGTTTTTGGTGTTTTCTGTGGTAAAAAGCGAGTACCGTGTAGAATGAGTGTGGTGGTATCCAAATCTGATTTTAAAGTTTGAGAAGTTGTACAGTGCCCAACCAGCACACACATTTCAATACTATGTATAGGTTATTTAAGAATGAAATAGAGGGCTTCCCTGGTGGCGCAGTGGTTGAGAGTCCGCCTGCCGATGCAGGGGACACGGGTTCGTGCCCCGGTCCGGGAAGATCCCACATGTCCCGGACCCACTGGGCCCGTGAGCCATGGCCGCTGAGCCTGCGCGTCCGGAGCCTGTGCTCCGCAACGGGAGAGGCCACAACAGTGAGAGGGTCGCACACCGCAAAAAATATATATATATAATTTTTCCTTTTAATTTATCTGTATTTTTTCCCCAAACAGCTACTAAATTATTAGGACATAAATGCTTATTAATTTGTATAGGCATACACTGCATTGAGGAACCTGCACACCGCAACGAAGAGCAGCCCCCGCTCGCCGCAACTAGAGAAAGCTGTGCGCAGCAACGAAGACCCAATGCAGCCAAAAATAAAGAAAGAAAGAAAAAAAGTTGTATGGGCATAAAACTTAATACATGGAACTGTTAAGTATTTCTTTTGGCCTAGGAGGCTTGGTTCAGAAGGTAATGAGATATTAAAAGCACCAGGGTTTAGTTTTATGAACCTCCAGCCTAGTGGTTAAGGGTTCTGCATTCAAACTTCCTGTGTTCAAATCCCAGCTGAACTGCTTACTGACTGTATGACTTTGTTGGGCAATTTACTTAACTTCTCTCCTTGCTTCAGTTTCTTCACCTGTAAATTGGGAATGATGATAACAGGACCTACTTCATCGGGTTGTGGTGAGGATTGAGTGGAATGGCTTTGTAAAGCCCTCAGTCCAGTGCCTGCACACCAATTAATGGGACACAGTTACATAAAGAAAGCTCTGAACATTTTCCAGAAGAATGCAGTGCTCTGTGTTCCCGCTCCGCCCATCTCAGGATCAGGCTGACCAAACAGCCCTTGCCTTTGTCTTAGGCCTTGGGAGATAAAGTCAAATCTGGAAAAGGAAGGGAGTGTTTTGTGAGGTCCTGTCCTAGCCCAATCAGCCCTTGATCACCAGGGACAAGCCTATAGTCTGACTAGGTCAGGGTTTTTTTGGCCAGTTGCACAGAAGGAGACTCCATAGCATAGGAGGGACCAAACAAAGGAAACAAAAGAAAACCTACAATTATGTGCTTTGGGGGAGGGTGGAGTTTAGGAGAAATTTACCTGAAGCCATGTTTGGATAGGCTCAAAGCAAAGCAGGGTGTCAAGTCAAACCTAGACTAAAAGGTGGAAACTACAAAGTTAAGACAGATGTGGCACGGTGTGTCCAAAAAACTCCCTTATCTAATGCGGTGCACCTGGGTTGTAAACAGAAGCCGCTTTTCTGTGTCAGAGTGAATTAGAACGTGCAGGCAAGAATGGGGTGTTTCATTCCTACTGACAAAATTTCAAACAGCAAAGTTTCTGACGGTCTCTGATTTTAGAGGCCAAAGACTTCTCAGTGAGTAAGAAAGCAGGAGTCCTTCTGCCACTGCAGCTTGTCCTTGAGAGAAACAGTGTTTCCTGTTCAACTTTGCAACTGGCTTTATCTTTGTTATCCCAGCCGGATGAATGGCAGGGCACATTTTTAACTTCTCATTCCCTCTCATTGCTAATTTTTGCTTTCTCAGTCTTGGAAATGAGGAGGAGGGAACTTGGTGGTGGCCAGGTAGAAGGAGACAATAGCTGGATCCTGCCTTTCGGCAGCAAGGGGACTGAAATCAAAGGTGTCTGTGCATTGCCTAGGGCCCTGAGGTATGGTGGAGGCTGCGTGACTGGCTTGGGGAGGATGGGGCCTAGACCACCTGGAGAGAGGGGGAGACAGGCCAGAGGCCTTGCACACAGCCTGGAGCACTCTCCCCGCCCCCATCCCACCATTCCTCTTTCTTGGAAGCTTCCCTGTTATCTCAGACCACCAAGGGGGAGGACTAGCCCAGGCATTTCTCTGATTCCCAGAGCCGTCCTAGGTAGAATTGCCAGATACTTTTCTAATGACTAGAGCAACCCTTTTGCACTGAATGTGGTTTCAGCTTCTGATCTCTCAGGTCTGGCCCCAGCCTCCCTTCCCAGCTGACTGCCATTCCCACCCTCTGCCTTCTCTGTGCTGGGGTCATCTTCTCCCCTGAAGCCATACAGACCTGCTCTCAATCCCAGAGACCTCACATACAAATGGTGGCAGCCTGGGTAAATTCTTTGCACTGGAGCCTTGATCTCCCAATCGGATAAATGGGGTGGACTAGTATCTACCTCACAGGGGTATTGGGAGAATGGAATGAGATGAAGACAGTTACCAAGAATGTAATCTGTGCCCTATAAGTCCCTTCCTTTTCACATACTGTCTCTGCCCCCTGCAAAGCTCTTGCTCACTTTTCCTTCGCTAATCCCAACACAAACGGAACCGAGCAGAGCCCTGCGCCCCCTGCCCCGCCACGTACAAAGCCCTTCCGTGTCCCCTGCCTCTTGTTCGTAGAGAAGCTGAAGTCTCCCAGGCCTCCCTGAGTCACCAAGGAGCAGGCTCAAGCAGCTAATGATCAGGACGTTAAAGTCACAGCATTGTTCAGTGTCTGATGCACATTCCTGAGTTGTTTTACAAATACTGTAACTGCCACCAGAGGGAAAAGCTAACTGCATGATGACCAGACTATAGCCATGACATAAGCTGCTCCGTCTGGAGCAGTACTGAATCTATGGCACGCACAATTCCAAGAACTGGCCTTAAGAGAATGGAATTAACACTATTGCTCATAATAATCTATATCTTTGTGGTGGACATCAAAATAATTATAGCTTGCTCTGCCCGTATATGTAAGCGGGCAACTGAAATTGTCAGCAAAGAGACGCTACCGTCCCAAGTTGACATCTTCCATCCTGAGAATACAGTACCCTACGTCAGCATGAAGAAATTATGGAAGATGGATCTTCACCCCTAATCCCATAGAAGTGGAATGATGTTCTGACAAGTGGGGATTTGTAAGCAGCTCTTGGCAGGAGAGAGCTCTTTACAGGAGACCTCTTTTGTCCTGTCACTTTAGCAGAGCTGTATTATAACTAACCTTAAACCAGGCATCCCCATGCTCTACTCACCTCTGGCCCAAGCACACCTTTCAAATCTTTTGATCACAGAATACCTTGCCTAAACTGTTGGTTCTTTCCATAGATCGAAGAAATAGAAATGAGGAATAAGTAATTAACCAATGACCAGATCTCTTCCTTAAGTTCCCCTTCAGTAATCTCACAAACTGTGTAAACGAGATAGCATCTAAAGAAAGATGACTAGGAGTCGACAAGCCTGCTTGCAGTGGAAGATGGAAATGAGTCTGAGCCCCTATTTCCCTGATTAACTGAGATTACTTCCCCTTTTCCCTTTAAAAACTTTCAGGGCTGAGCAGAATCTTTGGAGCTGGATTTGGGATGCAAGTCCACCTTTTCTCCAGAATGTCAGCTTTGTGATTAAAAGCAACACTTTCAGTTTCTACCAATACTTGCCTCTTGAGTGTTGATTTTCAGGTGGTGAGCAGGTGGACCTGAGTTCGGTAACACAAAAAGCCTTTGCCAGCTCAGCTGAAGTACCTGCCCAGCCAAGTCCCTCCTCTGAACACACCATCCCCTAATCAGGTAGCTTTAGTTTCAAAGAATGGCCTCTTAAGTTCCCAGATATAAAGCTGTGATTTGAGAGCTGTGGCCCTGAAACAGGAGGGAAGGGGGCAGGGCACAACCTTTGAAAGGATTACATAGCCCGAGGTCATGACATAAACGGATTAGAACCAAATAGGTCCAAAATGGTGGACAAATCGACTTCCACTAGAACTTAGAGCCTCAGTATACACTAATTGTATCACATCAGCAAGCTAAATGACACACCCACAGGCTCCATGACAATTCTAAGGCAAGGAAGGGTCAGAAAGCAGGTAGTAGCCCAATTCCTGGAGATCCCCGCCCCTTCTTTCGAAATAGCTGGAACACCCCTCCCTCTCATTAGCCTATGAAATTACCCACCCCTATAAAAACTGACAACCCCAGACCCTGGTGCCTTTCTCACCTTCTGAGATGGCCCTACACTCAGTCTGTGCAGTGTGTTTCTCTCTAAATAAATCCACTTCTTACCTATCACTTGGTCTCTCACTGAATTCTTTCTTTGATGAGACATTAAGAACCTGAGCTTCATTAAGTCCTAAAATCAGGTGTGTGATCTCAGTTGGAAGACTGGGTTTTGGCTGGGTTTGAGTCCCGGCCACCTGGGTTCAAGTCCCAATCTGAGATACACGGTCTTGGCCCCAACAGCTGTGGCATGTATTTGGTCCTGTGACACATCTCAGGTTGTCATTTGCCATTTCATGGTGAGCCAAACAATGATTGAACTGGCTAAGCCCTGTTGGGACCCACCCAGACCCCGAAACGTGGTATAAAGATTATTTTAAGCTGAAGACATTTGAGATTCAATAAATGCAGACAAAAGCCATCTCAGAGTGTCTCTCATCTACTAAAAGCAGGAACTTCTGAGAAACGAGGACTACCATAAATTCCCTCTTTGGGGTGAGTCTGCTCCCAGGAGAAAAACCAAGAGGAAATGTACCATAAATCCCCTCTCCTGGGAAATTTTATGGCCCTGAAGACAGACCAGGAGTATCTACATAAACAAACATTATCACAGACTTTCTTATCTCTCTTTTACTCTCCTAAAAACCCATTTGTCTTTCCAAAAGAAATCTGGTTTTCTCATAGGAGCCTTTCCTATCCCTGCCTTTTCCCTATGTAGGGGTGGGTTTCCCTTCTACTCTTCTACGTTCTTTGGCTGGTCTAGTAACTAAATTGATATAAAACAGATTAAGAAGAGAAAAACAAAAGTTTAATAACATGTATACTTCCTTTATACTTTATATCTTTATATATAAAGTATAAAGTATATATACTATATACTTTATATAAAGTATACTTTATACTATATATCCTGTATACTTCCTTTAATAACATGTATACTTCGTTTAAACTAAGTCTCTGAAAGGGACAAAGCCATCACCTTAAATACATCTTCGGCTAAATACAAAAGAAGATGGTGGCGGGCAGGGAGATCAATTATGGAAGGTTATCAGGCAAAGCACAGTAAACAGGGTAAGGTTGTTATGCAGGTTTAAGTATATGCCTTCTTCATTGTTAACAGTTTCTAGAGGTTTGGTCATCCTCCTCTTCATGGTAGAGGGAGGGAGACACCATCACAAATATAGATTTCCCTTATAAATGTAAATGTTTCTTACAAAAGGATAACTTCTACTCAGTTTTCAGAGCTTTTCCTCTGTCTGCTGTTTCTTATAAATAATCAGCCTAAAATAATCAATATGCCAGAGAGATACGTTTTAGGGTGGTATACTTTTCTTCCCTTCACCTACTAAGTTAGATATTGTTAAAAAAGAAACAACCAGCTCAAAATGGAGTCACAGGAATTCCCTGGTACTTCAGTGGTTGGGACTCATCGCTTTCACTGCCGAAGGTCCGTGTTCAATCCCTGGTTGGGGAACTAGGATCCCACAAGCCATGAGGTGTGGCCAAAAAAAAAAAGAAAAAAAATGGAGTCACTTGTGCTAAGCCCCACATCAGTGTAGGGGACAAAACTTACCACCCCCAAATGTCTCTTTGGCATGTGGATTATTTCAAGCTGAAAACAATCAAGGTCCAAAAGACTCAGGAAGAAAATTTGACCTTCCCCCTAACTGCCTAAAAATTTTTTAGATAGAGGGCCTGTCCCTGGAATAGAGCTGTCACCAGAGATATCTGCAAAGACTATGGGCTAGGTTTGGTCGGGGAAAATCCGCAGGGCCTAGAGATTAGAGTCCACTCTGTGTCCTGTTTTCTCTGCAGGGCCCAGCAAACATTTATTTACCAAACATTTGCCTTTCCATCTCCATGTGAATTGCCTTCCTCCCCTCTGAAGTCCCAAACCACTACCCCAACATCCTCTTTTGGCATTAGCTGAACATGGTGGTTTCAGCCATTGTAAGTTACTCAGTTTTCCTGGGTCTGTCCCATGCATACATGTTATTAAACTTGTTTGATTTTCTCCTGTTAATCTGTCTCATGTCAGTTGAGTTCTTAGATAGCCAGAGAACCTAGAAGGAAAAATTCTTCCTCCCTGACGTCAGCAAACCAAGACTTAATACTGTAAAGAAAAAGATGTTTCCTGCCATTCCAGTTCTACAAGGATGAAGCCATTAGCCACTGCCTTTGCCCACCAACCATGTGCCTGAGGGAATCCAGGATGGAGAAAACAAGAAGCATTCTGTGCTTTAGATATACAAGCCCCTAGATAGTTAATATACATATCTAAGGAAAAATGTCAGTTACCCCAGATTCTTGCATCTTCCCATACATAGGAAAGCACTAAAACCATTAACTTGAGATGTCTGTTCTTTGTGATTAGCAGTAATCTTTTTATGCTTGACTACACTTTTTCCCAGCCCCCAAAAAGGAAAAAAAGGTTTATATATGTCCTGGCTCCACCCTTACCTCTTCAGAACAGTTTCTCAGAGCTATCTGAGAGGCTTTCTCCTGGGCTATAGTCCTTAGTAAGATGCTGGATAAACTCAACTCAGAGCCCTTAATGTTGTATGCTTTTTTCAAGTTGACAGTGTTGGCAACAATTCAGGGACCCAGAGCAGACTTCTCTCCTTTGCCTCAACTTTGGAGCCTTGGTACCAGCAGGACCCCTTGTGCCTGTTCACCTCCTCAGTGAGTCCAGATTAATTTGGGTGAATCTCCCCTGATACCTGATCTCCCACTCCTGGTTGAAGATCCTGAGTTTATTCAGAGGTTGTTAAACTCCTCACTGTGAGGAGTAGGTCATTCTTGAACTTAGGTTCAAGAAGAGGTACCTATACATAAATTGTACCAATGTTTTCTTAGGTCAGTCTCCCAAGGCGATAGAGATGAAAACAAAAATAAACAAATGGGACCTAATCAAACTTATAAGCTTTTGCACAGCAAAGGAATCCATAAACAAAACTAAAAGACAACCTACAGAATGGGAGAAAATGTTTGCAAACGAGGCAACCCACAAAGGCTTCATTTCCAAAATATACAAACAGCTCATACAACTCAACAACAAAAATCAAACAACCCAATCGAAAACTGGGCAGAAGACCTAAATAGACATTCCTCCAAAGAAGAAATACAAATGGCCATTAGGCACATGAAAAGATGCTCAACATCACTAATTATTAGAGAAATGCAAATCAAAACTACAATGAGGTACTACCTCACACCAGTCAGAATGGCCATCATTAAAACGTCTACAAATAACAAAGGCTGGAGAGGATGTGGAAAAAAGGGAATCCTCCTACACTGTTGTTGGGAATGTAAGTTGGTACAGCCACTGTGGAAAACAGTATGGAGATTCCTCAGAAAACTAAAAATAGAATTACCATATGATCCAGCAATCCCACTCCAGACAAAACTCTAATCCGAAAAGATATATGTACCCCTGTGTTCATAGCAGCACTATTCACCATAACCAAGACATGGAAACAACCTAAATGTCCATCAACAGATGAATGGATAAAGAAGATGTGGTACATATATACAGTGGAATACTACTCAGTCATAAAAAGGATGGAATAATGCCACTTGCAGCAACATGGATGCAACTAGAGATTATCATACCAAGTGAAGTAAGTCAGAAAGAGAAAGACAAATACCATATGATATCACTTATATGTGGAATCTAAAATATGACACAAATGAACCTACCTACAGAACAGAAACAGACTCAGAAACAAAGACAGTAGACTTGTGGTTGCCAGAGTTGGGGGGATTGGGGGAGGGATGGAATGGGAGTTTGGGGTTAGCAGTTGTAAGCTATTATATATTATATATGGAATGGATCAACAACAAGGTCCTACTGTATAACACAGAGAACTATATTCAGTATCCTATGAGAAACCATAATGAAAAAGAATATATATATATATATAATCTGAATCACTTTGCTGTATAGCTGAAATTAACACAAGATTGTAAATCAACTATACGTCAATTAAAAATGTTTAAAAAATTTTTTTTAATAGAAGAGTTACCTATTATTTGCTTAGTTGAAAGACACTGCAGTTACCCCCAGCTGTAAAACACTGGAATGATTTTGCTCAGCTGAAAGATACTGAGGAGGCTCGGACTGGCTGATTAGGTAGGAGGCTGACCTGATGTCTTTCCTTAATTCAGCACCTTCACAGAATTTGTCAGGATAAAGTGAAGCTACCACATGAGAGCTTTGTTGTGAAGAAAAGAGACAAGGCTCCTCTTAGCTGGTTATGGCTTTCTTAAGCAGCTCAGAAACTTATGGGAGTGGTGGAGACAGATTCTGCACACGGTGCAGCAGTCCCATTGGGAAACCCACTCATTAATTTAAAACTTGCAGGGCTTCCCTGGTGGTGCAGTGGATAAGAATCCGCCTCCAATGCAGGGGACACAGGTTCAAGCCTTGGTCCGGGAAAATCCCACATGCCGCGGAGCAACTAAGCCCGTGTGCCACAACTGAGCCTGGGCTCTAGAACTCACGAGCCACAACTACTGAAGCCCGCATGCCCAGAGCCTGTGCTCCGCAACAAGAGAAGCCACTCCGATGAGAAGCCCACACACCGCAACGAAGAGTAGCCCCCACTCGCCGCAACTAGAGAAAGCCCACGCACAGCAACAAAGACCCAACGCAGCCAAAAACAAACAAACATCTCACAATACAATAAAACTAGAATTAAAAAACAAAAAAATGGTACAGAAGAACCGGTTTGCAGGGCAGAAATAGAGACACAGATGTAGAGAACAAATGTATGGACACCAAGGGGGAAAAGTGGTGGAGGGGTGGAGGTGGAGGTGGTGGTGGGACGAACTGGGAGATTGGGATTGACATATGTACACTAATATGTATAAAATGGATAACTAATGAGAACCTGCTGTATAAAAAAATAAAATAAAATTCAAAAGAAAAATGGGATAAATAAAATGGATGTTGATAGGATTTAAAAAAATTTTGATACAAAACTACCTAAGGTTGGTAGGGCCAAAGGGACCCTCTACTCTCCCCCCAGCATTAAAGGGTCCCAAATGAGTCTGCTTTATTTACCCCAGTTTGGAAAAATAAGTTAAAGGCTGAAAGAAAATTACAGTGAGATCCCTGACAAGCAAGTGCTTGGGGCTACAGTTAGGTTAATTAATCGAGTTAAAGATTGAGAAAAGGAAAAAAAAAAAAAAAAAGATTGAGAAAAGGACCCGAGTCCCTTGGTTCCACCCCTCACTGGGGACCCCAAAGCCTTTAATACAAAAATAGATAAAACGGTCGGGGGATAAAAGGAAAGTTTCTGGGACTCTTTGTAAGACCAAGATTTGTTGGTGGGATCCTAATGGAAGCTAAACTTAAAGGTATCATAGTTGATAGAATTGAGATAAAAGTTTATTTAAAAAAATTAGCGTATTTGAATGGGCTTTATGTAAGACGGTTACATCTCTTTTGCTTGATTATATTGTGAGACAGACATTATGTCTCACTAGGGAATGCTTCCCCTGCTTGGTATTATAAGACAGGGCATATAAATCTGCCCCTAAGGCAATATTAATTAAATTAATATTAAAGGAAACCAATAAGTTTACCTGAGCCTCTACACAATATGAAATAAAAACTGGGGGCTAATACTCAGGGGCTAATAAAAGCAATAATGGAGGGGTTTTTCTGCCCCTAGGGTGGTCTAGGTTTGACTGGTGCATTCAGAAAGAAGACTTTTGTTGAATGCCTTGCACAAATTTTGAAGGCACGATAAATTGAACTCTAAAGTTCTAGAACATACAGCTCGATTTCCAGTTTATTTGGAAATCTTCTCACTGATATAAAAAAGAAAATTAAAGAAAATGTAGTTGGGTAAATCAAAATTTGATATCTCTTAGGTGGCAGACCAGTTATTTGGATAATTAAAAGCAACTGTCTTTGTTTTATGGGCCCAAAATAGCATCAATTATGCTAACAGACATACACAGGCTTCTTGGCCCTAAATTCCCTATCTCTGGTGATCAGGATGTCTCTCTACCTCCTGGTACAGGGAGGGTACCTTTTACATGGGAGATTTATTTCCTGTTTTCAGGGAGACAGAGGGGAAAGTCAGAGTGTCCTTCTTGTACAGGCTATTTTTAAAGTAACTGTAATTCAAAATAATCACTTTGGCATATCTGAGGGCAGCGTGCTCTGAGTCCCCACGATGGGGTGCTGCCCGATTCATGAATCATTGAGTAAAGCCAATAAGATCTTTCAATTTATTCAGTTGAATTTTGTTTTTCAACAATAGATAAGCCTCAAATCCTAACCACCCCTTTTACTCACTAAACACTCCCATGGTGTATGGGAGTGCATGCATAAATAAACTCTGTTTTTCTCTTGCTACTCAGTCTTCAGGCAGTTTAATTTTCAGGCCCCATTTACTTAATGTAAGATGGTAGAGGACAAGTGTTTCCTCCTGATTCTCTGCTTGACCAAACCCTGAAGTCAGGTTCCTCTGAACTCTCTTCTCAACTAGGCCCTGATTTTGGGGCTTCCTGTTCCTCTCTGCATTGTCCAGTTTTAGCAAGATTCCTGCTGAGTCAGTTTACTGAAAACCCCTCACTGTTGGTCTGACCTTTGATATCTTTTCACCCTGGCCTGCCTTCAGTAAAAATGCTGTTAGGTCAGTTTAGCAAAGAATTACCCTACCTCTTAGTATTTTTCTATCACCTGACCTGCTGTCTTGCTCCTTGGCTATAAATTGTCACTTTTCCTTATTATACTCTGAGCTGAACACTATCTCTCTTCCCTACTACAAAACCCCATTGTAAAGGTCCCTCTTGAGTGAAGTCTGCCTTATCACCTTTTCTTTTTTTAATTCATTTATTTTGTCTGCACTGGGTCTTAGCTGCGGCACGCAGGCTCTTCCATTGTGGCATGTGGGATCTTTCAGTTGAGGCATGCTGACTTCTTAGTTGCAGCATGCGTGTGGAATCTAGTGCCCCAACCAGGGATCGAACCCAGGCCGCCTGCATTGGGAGCACAGAGTCTTACCCACTGGACCACCAGGGAAGTCCCTGCCTTATCATCTTTAACAAGTGTCGTGAATGATTCTTCTTTTAACATCTCCCCACCCCTCCCCACCGAGCTCTTATCTAGGCTGACCTCTCACTGTTTATACGGAGAAACTGAAGTTAATCAGCCAAACCAGGGAGGGATTAAGAGTTTGGACCCTGGGATCCAGATTTACCACTTATCAGCCATGTGACATCAGACAGGTTAATAAACCTTTGTTTAAAATAGGCACATCTATAACATGGGGCAAATAACAGTACTCTTACTGTGTTGTTGTCAGAATTAAATGAATTAGTACCCATAAAGTGCTCAGAACTCGCCAGCAGAGTAAGCACTGTATAGTAGTTATTATTATTATTTTAATTAATTAATTTTTATTTTTGGCTGTGTTGGGTCTTCGTTGCTACGCGCGGGCTTTCTCTAGCTGCGGCGAGCGGGGGGGCTACTCTTCATTGTGGCGCGTGGTCTTCTCATTGCGGTGGCTTCTCTTGTTGTGGAGCACGGGCTCTAGGCATGGGGGCTTCAGTAGTTGTGGCACGTGGGCTCAGTAGTTGTGTCTCATGGGCTCTAGAGTGCAGGCTCAGTAGTTGTGGCGCACGGGCTTAGTTGCTCCGTGGCATGTGGGATCTTCCCAAACCAGGGCTCAAACCCGTGTCCCCTGCATTGGCAGGAGGATTCTTAACCACTGCACCACCAGGGAAGTCCCAGTAGTTATTATTATTATTTTTATTATTATTTTAAGGCACTTGCCTGAGGACAATTTTCTGATTAAAACTGAAATGAACATATTTTCCTGTCCCTGTGTTAAACAATACTAGGACCAAGCAAAAATAATTTTGCTGCTTGTTCCAGGAAATATCTGCTCCTGAAAGATAAGATTGTAAACAAAGTAGATGACTTATCAAGACTAACAGCTGGCTCATTAAGACTCTTCCAGCACCCCTGCGTCTAGGACCCACCAATCCATGAAGTCATGAATTCTGCCCAACCAATCAGTTTCCTCCTTTGTAGGACCCAACCTCAAAAGACTCCCTTCTGGAGATCTAGCCCCATATATCCAACTGCCTGGTTGTCTCACGGGCATCTCATAATTAACATATTGAAAGCTGAACTCCTGATCCCTCCTTCCAACCTGTTCTCTGCCTCTTCTCCATCTTAGCAAGTGGCGCCTCTCTGTTCACTCAGTTGCTCAAGTCGGAAACCCTGATAGGGGCTTCCCTGGTGGCACAGTGGTTAAGAATCCGCCTGCCAATGCAGGGGACACGGGTTCGAGCCCTGGTCCGGGAAGATCCCACATGCCACGGAGCAACTAAGCCCGTGCACCACAACTACTGAGCCTGCGCTCTAGAGCCCATGAGCCACAACTGCTGAGCCCGCATGCCTCAACTACTGAAGCCTGCGCTCCTAGAGCCCATGCTCCGCAACAAGAGGAGCTACCTCAACGAGAAGCCCGCACACCTCAACAAAGAGTAGCCCCCGCTCGCCACAACTAGAGAAAGCCCGCGTGCAGCAACAAAGACCCAACGCAGCCAAAAATAAATTAATTAAAAAAAAGAAACCCTGATACCTCCTCCTCTCCACATCCAAAAGCCTCAGCAACTTCTGCCAGCTCTACTCCAAACACAGCACAAACTGTCCCCTCCCATCTCTCTACTACTCTTAGTATCCTCTGTCAAGAACGAAGAAAACTTTCCCCTACCCTTCTAGGTTCTTCTGGCTTGTCTAAGAATTAAATCGACATGAGACAGATTAAAAGGAAAAAATCAGACTTAATTTTATATGTACGGGGACCCCACATACAAGAAACGTAAAATGAGGTCTGTATTCCATCCTGAGCTAAGGAATGGGATACGGGCTTCCAAGGACAGAAGGGTCATTCACAGGATGATAAACAGAGTAAGTGTTTGGTAATTAGATGTTTGTCTTGCCATATAGATGGGGCCACTTAGATAAAATTTATCTCTGGGAATAACTCATTTTCTGGGAAAAATCCCAAATTTAAATGCTTCTAGGTAGTTAAGGGAGGGGCAGTATTTTCTCTTGAACCCACAGGGTCTCAATTGCCTTTAGCTCAAAATAATCCTCATGCAAAACTGACACACGTTGGGGGTGGCGGGGTTCATTCTGAACCCCTACACCTCCTGCTAACTTGTCTCCCTGCTTTTGCTCTTATCTCCCTAACATTCGTTCATTCTCCATGCAATAGCCAGAGTGACCTTTTAAAAACACAAGTCAGGACTTCCCTGGCGGTCCAGTGGTTAAGACTCTGCACTTCCACCGCAGCGGGTGAGGGTTCGATCCCTAGTTGGAAACCAAGATTCCGCATGCTGGGACTTCCCTGGTGGCCCAGTGGCTAAGACTCCACGCTCCCAATGCAGGGGGCCCAGGTTCGATCCCTGGTCAAGGAGCTAGATCCCACATGCCTCAAGTAAGAGTTTTCATGCTGCAACTAAAGATCCTGCATGCCACAACTGAGATCCGCCGCAGCCAAATAAACAAATAAATAAATAGTAAAAAAAAAAAAAAAAAAAAAAAAAGATTCCGCATGCTGCACGGTGTGGCCAGAAAAAAATAAAAGCACAAATCACATCATGTCACCTTCCCCCATTAGAACTTTCCAGTGAGTTCCCATCACCCTTAGATTACAATCCAAACTCCATATCCCTGGTCCTGTCACTTCTCCAATCTTTTTTTTAATTAATTAATTAATTTATGGCTGTGTTGGGTCCTCATTGCCGCACGCGGGCTTTTTCTAGTTGCTGCGAGCGGGGGCTACTCTTCGTTGTGGTGCGCGGGCTTCTTATTGTGATGGCTTCTCTTATTGCGGAGCATGGGCTCTAGGCGGGTGGGCTTCAGTAGTTGTGGCACATGGGCTCATTAGTTGTGGCTTGCAGGCTCCAGAGTGCAGGCTCAGTAGTTGTGGTACACGGGCTTAGTTGCTCCGCGGCACGTGGGATCTTCCCGGACCAGGGCTCGAACCCGTGTCCCCTGCATTGGCAGGTGGATTCTTAACCACTGTGCCACCAGGGAACTCCCTCCGATCTTATTCTATGCCATCACTTTCCTTGCTCACTATACTTCAGCCACCCATCTCGGAGCTTCTACATTGGCTGGTCTTTCCATCGCTGGCTCCTTCTCACCCTTCAGGTCTTCAGTAATATAAAGTAGGTCCTACTGACTATTCTCATCCAAAGCACAAATCACACTTTCTATTTATTTATTGCTTTTCTTCTCCACTGTACCCCAAGCTCTAAAAGCTTGTTCACCACTGTACAGTGAACACCCAGAACAATGTGTGTTTATATTCGGCCCTTGTGGCAAGCTGATTGCATTAACGTCCTTCTTTCTTCCTGTATTTTTGTAGGCCCCTCCCACTTTGTCTCTGGGCTCACTGTGTGGCTTTGGCCAATGAGATGTTAGCAGACGTGACTGTAAGCAGAGGCTTGAGAAGCACACGTGCAGTTCCACCTGCCCTCCTGCACAATTGGGCTTGTTCTTTTTTGGGTCCTGCCATTGCCAAGAGAACATTCCCTGCTCTTCTGCTGAAGGGATGTGAAAAGAAGTAGAAGATCTGTGTCAGCCTAGCTGAGGCCATTCATAGCCAGCTGACCCTCAGATGTGCCACGGAGCCAGCTGAGATCAGTAGAGCCACCCACCTGACCCACAGCTGACTGTAGACTCTTAATCAAGCCACCTGAGACCACAAGAACCAAAAAGCCAACCTATAGACTTATGAGCAACAATGATTATTTTAGCTCACTATGTTTTTGTGTAATACAGCATTATTGGGACAATGTAACTGATATAGCACTCAAATATTTGTTGGCTAGATGCGTATTAGTGAATTTTAGACACTAGAGCAGGGCAGGAGATACGGCAGATTTCTTTGGACTTAAGGTGATAGGGACAGAGTGAAGGAACAAAGTAGGTGATTAAATAGTTAATCCTACTAGGGGATCATAATAGTAAAAAAAGGTATGGGAGACCCCTGTAAGTTAATGATCACTCAAGAAAGCAGGCTTGCTTAACAACAAAACCGTGCAGCAGAAGCATGAGACACGCCCCAAAACAATAAAATGATGGTGGAATGAGACCTGCATCCTGCCCAGTGAGGTCTGTAAGTTAATGATTCCTAGGACATGCTCCGCTGTGCACGCTAAAAATAAAAACATAGGGAAAGGTGACGTTACACTGAAACCTGAGATGATTTACCATACGTTAGTATATGTTCCTGCTTTTTGCCCATTTCCATAGCGCTATGAAAGTCCCAGTTTGACCATGTAGGGACAAAAAACCTCTCCCGCCTGATGTGGAGGAGGAACTGATGATGGAAGTTTGATGTCTACCACCACCAGGGAAGCCCATGATGGAAGTCTGATGTCTACTCAAGAATGAGGAAGAAGGTGGTCTTCTCCCCTCCCCACTTTTCCTTTGACTATAAAAATGTGGCCTCCCTAGCTTTCAGGGCAGCACTCCCTTGCCTGCCCACGTGTATCTCTCACAAGCGTCCTATACTAATAAGTCACTTCTTGCCCGACGCTCTGCCTCTCACTGAATTCTTTCTGCACCAAGACAAAAGAACCTGAGCTTCACTAAGTTCCGAGATGAGTTCTATGGTTTCAGACCAGGTGAGTGATTTTAATTAACAAGACGATGGGGGCTTCCCTGGGGGTGCAGTGGTTAAGAATCCGCCTGCCAGTGCAGGGGCACAGGTTCGAGCCCTGGTCCGGGAAGATCCCACATGCCACAGAGCAACTAAGCCTGGGCTCCACAACTACTGAGCCTGCGCCCTAGAGCCCGCGAGCCACAACTACGGAAGCCTATGCGCCTAGAGCCCGTGCTCCGCAACGAGAAGCCACTGCAATGAGAAGCCTGTGCACCACAACGAAGAGTAGCACCCGCTCGCCGCAACTAGAGAAAGCCCGCGCGCAGCAACGAAGACCTAACGCAGCCAAAAATAAAATAATAAATAAATTGATTTTAAAAAAAAAGACTATGGGTTCACATCCCATCCCGTGGGTTCAAGTCCCTATCTGCGGCGTGGCTGGGTTCAAGTTCCATCCGAGGAGAAGTACAGTTTCAAAGGGACCTCCTTTTCAGCACATCCAATGTGGGGGCCTTTCTGTGGGTTCAGTTAGCTGTGCTTCCTGGTTATGAAGGAAGCTGGGGGTTAGTGGGAATGTTCCAGAATGGAGGCACCCAGGGCTAGGATGAAGCCTGTAGATACTGCGTATATTAGTTTCCTGTTGCTGTGTAACATTACCGCACCCTTAGCAGTTCAAAATAATACCAATGTATTATCTCACGGTTTTTGTGAGGAGTCTGGGTACAGGATAGCTGTGTCCCCTGGGCAGGATCTCACCCGTCGGAAGTCAAGGTGTCAACCAGGGCTGCAATCTCACCTGTGCCCTTCTGAGTCCTCTTCCAAACTCAGTGAGGCCTCAGTGTAAGCAACTCTTTACAGGAAACTGCCCTCAGCGAGAAGCTCCTTTTCCTGTCACTTTAGCAAAGCTATATTGTAACTAACTTTTAACCCAGGCATCCCCGTGCTCTACTCATCTCTGGCCCAACCACGTCTTTCAGATCTTTTAATCACACAATACCTTGCCTAATTTGTCAGTTCTTTCCGTAGATCACAGAAGTAGAAATGAAGAATAAGTAATTAACAGATGACCAGATCTGTTCCCTAGCTTCTTGTTCAGTAATCTTCCGAACAAACTGTGTGACCAAACTATGAACAAGATTACATCCGGAGGGTGTTCACGAGGAGTCGACAAGCCTGCACACAGTGGTGGACGCCGCCGACTCTGACCCTCTGTCTCAGTGATCAACTGAGATGACTTCTATGCTTCCTTTTAAAACTTTCACGGCTGAGCAGAATCTTTGGAGGTGGTTTTTAGGGGACGCTGAGTCCACTGTCTCCCCAGGTTGCCGGCATTCTGATTAAAGGCACATTTTCTTCTACCGTTTGTGAGTTTGTAATTGATTTTGAAAGTGGCGAGCAGCAGCGGGACCGAATCACCCTATTCATTGGGTAACACTAGGGGCCAAAGACACATAAAAAGAGTGTGAAAGGTCAGTTGGGTCTATACGGAGGAGGGGCCCTGGGGAGACATCCCCTCCACCTCCCCAAGGATTCTCAGAGGAAAGGGCAGCAGGGGGATTTCCTTAGGGCCTCGGGCAGGTGGCACTCTCTGAGCTATGTGACTGAGTCCAGGCCGGTTGCTTCAACAGCCAGAGAAAGCAGGGCCCCACGTGGATCATGTTTTTAACCTTCAGCACTTGATAAAGCCTGGCACAGGATAGGGCACAGCAAACATCTGGGGAAGGAAAGAGTCCCCAGGCGGCCACATGGAGCCTTTAAACAACAAAGGCTTCTACTCACGAGCAGATTTACACAAAGGTAATTTGTGGGACTCCACTCTAGGAATGGACTCCTGAAGTTAGTTTAAATAATGACCTCCCTTCCAGTGCCGCCCTCAGTTTGCATGTGACCCCCCAGACGTTGGAGTGGGCAGAGGGCCCAGGAGGCCCTGTGGGCAGCAGTGGGTAGGGGGACACAAATCTCAGCAGTCCGGAAGCTGAGCAGGACCCTAGGGGGCCTTCCCGGGACAGACCCCTCCCCCCTATTTTCTGCTTTAACTCCTCTCAGAAGTGCCTAGTTAATTGTATCTGATGCCCATTTCCTGAGTTGTTTTATAATGTGAAAACCCTCATCAAATGGAAGACGGTAACTACCTGATGACCATGAGCACATAGTCCCCAGGCCTACTGGAGCCTAAGGATTGATAACACAGGATTAACCCCTACGACACCGCCCAGTCACCTCACCATCAACCAATCAGAGAATCGTGCAGGAGCTGCACACACCCTGAGAGCCCCGCCTCCCTCATCTGGCCTTTAAAAATGCTTTCCTGAAACCCTTCGGGGAGTTCAGGGGAGTTCAGGCTTTTTGAGCGCTAGCTGTCCCGCACTATCGTATAGCTTTACAATAAGTGCTGCACTTTTCTTCCCCGCAGCCCGCTGTCAGGAGCTTGGCTTTGCTGCGCGTTGGGAAGCAGACCCAACTTTGGTTCGGTACCACTTCCTTTGGTCCTTGAAGTTTCAGGTGCTTAAGGACCTGCTTTTTGCAGATCAGCCACCTGGGGGCGACAGAGTGGTTGACCCAGCGTGGGAATGAACTTCCAGTCCAGCTGAATGGTTTGAAAAAGCTCCTAGGTGGCTCTGGGCCTGGCTTCCTTCCCCACAGTCCCTGGGTGGATGTCAGCTCTCGGGGGAGGTCAGAACTAAGAACAGATGTCTGCCCCTGAAGCCCTATACTCCGCGCAGGGGCCGGACTGCCTGAGGCTGCAGGGCGCCGCGTGGCCACCAGGGGTCACTCCTCACTAGGCTCTCAAAGCAGAGACCGGTGGGCCGGGCTTTACACCCCACCTCCTCTCTCGCCAATGCTCCCAGGGTTCCTGGGTCTGTCCCCCCTGCGACAGTTTAGTGGTCAGCACCCAACACCCCTTGCATTGGTCCCATGGGGTCAGAGAAGTGTTATTGAAGTAGAGTTACCGATAAAATACAGGATGCGTAATTAAATTTGAATTTCAGATAAACAACGAATACTTTTTGAGTAAAAATATGTCCCACACAATAGTATTGCTAGATTTGGCATCCTAGCATGGAGACAGACCCTTGCATTCAGATTCCAACCTCATCGTTCACTGAGTGATAGGAGCAATTCTCTGCTTTTCTGAGCCTCGATTTCCTTATCTATAAAATGGGTAATGATACTTCATGGGGTTACATGAAGTCTATCGTGTTCAGGTAAGAGCTCAATAAACCTTAGCAGGTTTTCTTTTCATTCCTCAGAAGCTACTGATTTTTTACTTCAGAGATGTCATATCTTCTAGCTAAAAGTTGACTATCAACAGGAGACTGCAAGAGGCAGGAGAGGCGAGGCTGGAGGCTAAGGGTGAGAATGGAGACCATCTACCCTCCCACCCCTTACAGTCTACTACATTAACTCCATGAGCTCTTCCACTGTCTTTATCAACCCTACAACACCACTATAGGAAACTTGCCAAAGATATACAAGTTACAAATAACTTTGTTGTTCATTCCAGGAACTTCCTGAAAGACTTGTTTACATTTAAACGCCCCCCATACATTTGGCAATGCATGGAGACATTTTTGGTTTTCACAGCTGGGTAGGGAAGGCTACTGGCATCTAGTGGGTAGAGGCAGGGATACTGTTAAATATCCTGCAACGCACAGGACAACCACAAAGAATGATTCAGCCCCAAATGTCCAAAGTTCCGAGGTTGAGAATCTTTGACTTAAATGAACATCAAACCGTTCATTTCTTCAATACTGTTAAATTAATTAGACAAGGAGACCCTTAGGCTGAAGTGGCTCTAATGCTGGGGGTGTTCTACACAAGCAAACCAAAATCTAAGCCTGCAAATGCTTCACGGTTACAAACCGAAACCTGAGGACAACCAATCACAGCTAACTAGGCTTTAAGCCAGTAAGTAAACTCCTTACTTTGCTTCTTTTTCTTTTCTCTGTAAAAGTTCACCTCCTGGACAGGTACATGTAAAAGTATGAGATTAGATCACTCCCTAACACCATACACAAAAATAAGCTCAAAATGGATTAAAGACCTAAATGTAAGGCCAGAAACTATCAAACTCTTAGAGGAAAACATAGGCAGGACACTCTATGACATAAATCACAGCAAGATCCTTTCTGACCCACCTCCTAGAGAAATGGAAATAAAAACAAAAATAAACAAATGGGACCTAATGGAACTTAAAAACTTCTGCACAGCAAAGGAAACCATAAACAAGACAAAAAGACAACCCTCAGAATGGGAGAAGATATTTGCAAATGAAGCAACTGACAGAGGATTAATCTCCAAAATATACAAGCAGGTCATGCAGCTCAATAACAAAAAAACAAACAACCCAATCCAAAAATGGGCAGAAGACCTAAATAGACATTTCTCCAAAGAAGATATACAGACTGCCAACAAACACATGAAAGAATGCTCAACATCACTAATCATTAGAGAAATGCAAATCAGAACTACAATGAGATATCATCTCACACCAGTCAGAATGGCCATCATCAAAAAATCTAGAAACAATAAATGCTGGAGAGGGTGTGGAGAAAAGGGAACACTCTTGCACTGCTGGTGGGAATGTGAATTGGTACAGCCACTATGGAGAACAGTATGGAGGTTCCTTAAAAAACTACAAATAGAACTACCATATGACCCAGCAATCCCACTACTGGGCATATACCCTGAGAAAACCAAAATTCAAAAAGAGTCATGTACCACAATGTTCACTGCAGCTCTATTTACAATAGCCCGGAGATGGAAACAACCTAAGTGTCCATCATCGGATGAATGGATAAAGAAGATGTGGCACATATATACAATGGACTATTACTCAGCCATAAAAAGAAACGAAACTGAGTTATTTGTAGTGAGGTGGATAGACCTAGAGTCTGTCATACAGAGTGAAGTAAGTCAGAAAGAGAGAGACAAATACCATATGCTAACACATATATATGGAATTTAAGAAAAAAAAATGTCATGAAGAACCTAGGGGTAAGACAGGAATAGAGACACAGACCTACTAGAGAATGGACTTGAGGATATGGGGAGGGGGAAGGGTAAGCTGTGACAAAGTGAGAGAGAGGCATGAACACATATACACTACCAAACGTAAGGTAGATAGCTAGTGGGAAGCAGCCGCATAGCACAGGGAGATCAGCTCGGTGCTTTGTGACCTCCTGGTGGGGTGGGATAGGGAGGGGGAGAGGGAGGGAGACGCAAGAGGGAAGAGATATGGGAACATATGTATATGTATAACTGATTCACTTTGTTATAAAGCAGAAACTAACACACCATTGTAAAGCAATTATACTCCAATAAAGATGTTAAAAAATTAAAAAAAAAAAGTTCACCTCCAGCTCCCATCCATGGAGTGCTTTCTTCTAACCACTCTGCCTTGGTGCTGCATAATTGGAATCAATTTTGCTCAAATAAGTTCTTAAATTTTTAATAGGCCTTATTTTATCTTTTAACAGTTCAAAAACATCAAAAGACAGTTTACTCGCCAAGAGTCTTAAAAATCTTTGTCTCCAAACCTTTGCCTTGCTGCGTCCATTGTTGGGCTGCACCCCGCAGGCCTGCAAGCTCTGTACTTGCGCAGCCTGGAGACTGAAGAAAGAGCCTGGAGTCAGTGACCCCGATTCAGTGGTTTCATGGATGGGGGAGCTTACACGTCCGAAGCAAGGTCCTAGAGCCACACCCCACCGTGTAGGCGGGCAGGACGTGGTGGCAGTCTCTGCTCCCCGGGGGGAGAGGGAGGTTACCAGTTATAGGGGGAATTGATGACATCAGGTTAGCTCATCGGTTGCCAGGGAAACCAGCAGAGGGCCCTGCCACTCAAGGCTCCTTTGATACACTATCATAGTGGAGAGAGTTCTGAGCTAAAGATTAGAACAATCACTGGCTGGGGCCAGGGACCAGTACATGGGCATTTACTGATTAGGCTCTGTGATTAAGAGGGAAGGTCTGTCAGGTGAGTAGGATGTAGTTGAAGCAGGCACTGGTCGAACAAGGGATGTGCAGAGAGCAAGAGAACAGCCATCTTGGGTGGCCTGGTCATACATCCGTCAATCCTAAACTATTATAGTACAATCCTCACTCAATTCTTTTTTTTTTAATTTATTAAATTTATTTATTTTTGGCTGTGTTGGGTTTTCGTTGCTGCACGCAGGCTTTCTCTAGTTGCGGCGAGCGGGGGCTGCTCTTCATTGCGGTGCACGGGCTTCTCATTGCAGTGGCTTCTGTTGTTGCGGAGCACAGGCTCTAGGCGGGTGGGCTTCAGTAGTTATGGTGCATGGGCTTCAGTAGTTGTGGCTCACGGGCTCTAGAGCGCAGGCTCAGTAGTTGCGGCGCACGGGCTTGGTTGCTCCACGGCATGTGGGATCTTCCCAGACCAGGGCTCGAACCCGTGTCCCCTGCACTGGCAGGCAGATCCTTAACCACTGGGCCACCAGGGAAGTCCCCTCACTCAATTCTAATCAAGTCTCGGCATTAAAATACCCACCTTCAACCAGCCTTTGCTGTTCCTCCTCCAAGATGCTCCTAGGACTGGTTTGCCTCACCATGATGAGAACAACTGGTCTGAAGGACCGTTTTGTTGATCATTCCAAAGAGCCAGTGTCCCACAGGTGCCTTTCCTGCATGATCTGGTTGTAGGGTCTGCTGCCCACAGGCCTTCGTTCCTGTGTGGGAGAGTGAGGGGAATGGGGAGCGAGCCCCAGGAAACTCCAGGAACAGGCCCATCCCCTCAGAATGGGCACTCCCTTCGTCACAGCCTCTCTTCTACCCCTCAGGCCTGCCCACGTGTTCAGACTGTGCAGTTCCACCAAGGTCCAGACTACAGAGCAGGAGACTTGGGTTCTATCTCTGACTTTCCAGTTAGCCCACTGGGAGACCCCTGGCAGGTCTCTCTGAGCCCATGCCCACAGATGAGGATCCCTGCATGGATGAGATACAAACTGCAGGGCACTCTGAAGATTACAGAGGCAAGGAATGGCCCCTACCATTCACCCAGTGAGTTCCAACTCCCTGGTCCAGCTCATTTAAAAATAATTGAAAAATAGGGCTTCCCTGGTGGCTCAGTGGGTAAGAATCTGCCTGCCAGTGCAGGGGACACAGGTTCGATCCCTGGTCCGGGAAGATCCCACATGCCGCGGAGCAACTAAGCCCGTGCGCCACAACTACTGAGCCTGCACTCTAGAGCCCATGAGCCGCAACAACCAAAGCCCGCACGCCTAGAGCCCGTGCTCCGCAACAAGAAAAGCCAATGCAATGAGAAGCCGCGTACCGCAACGAAGAGTAGCCCCCCACCCCGCTCGCCGCAGCTAGAGAAAGCCCGCATGCAGCAACGAAGACCCAACGCAGCCCAAAATAAATAAATTTAAAAATAATAATAATTGAAAAAATAGAGAAAAGAAAGGAAGAAGTGAAAAAGAGGAAGCACCCTGTTACCAGCACCTGTTAACTTTTGGTGCATTTCCTCTTAGCCTTTCACTTATGCATATAACCTATAATCATAGGCATATAGCCTACGTATGAGGTTATATCTTATTTTTTCCACTTATAATGAGGACACTTCCTTGTGATCTTAAAGTCTCCTTGGAAAACTGAGCTTAAAGGCATCAAAATATCGCACCAGGTAGATATAACCTAGTGTTTACCTAAGAATTCTCCTATGACTGGACACCTGTTTTTACTATTGTAAATAACAGTGCAATGAATATCTTTGAGCACAATGCCCACTCTCCCCTTCCTTCAGTTATTGGAGGAAATCCATCAGAAAATAGATTGCTCCCTGAGAGCACTGTGAGTAATTCATTCTTATACCCTTTTACCCCAGTACTTGGTCCAGAGTTTGGCACACAGCAGGTTCAAAACTGGGTGACTGAATGGCTTATGGTGACAGTGCTCTCCTGCAATCCTCTATCCTCCTTGTCCTTGGGTGACCTTTGCCTCCATTTAGCACCCACAAGCCACATGATCCCATTCCTGTGAGACTTTGGTTTGACTCACATCACCTCCCCACGTTGTCTTTTCCTTGTGTACAGACTGTTGGACCAAATCATTGTTGCTTGATTCTGGCTGGACGCTGAAGTCACCTTGGGAGTTTTAAGACAAGGCGGCGCTGGCCCTGCCTCCGGAGAGTCTGATATAATAGATCTGGGGGTGAGGCCCAGGCTCAGTACTTTTTAAAAAGTTCAGTGATTATAAGAGCAGCCACAGTTGAGAACCCCTGAATTAAAAAGTCCTTGAGGTCCCTTTCAGTTCTCATGATCTGTGAGCCTTGATTGGGTCAAGTTAATGAGGTAGAGACGCCATTATATTGCTTTGAGAAAACAGAGTATATAATAATTATTTCCAGGAGTATACAGTTAAACTCTCGGACCTCAAAGAAAAAAAATTATAAAGAGTTTTTCTCCGCCTTCTGGAAATATCCTGGCTCCCATTACCCCCTCCAATTAATGGTCCTAAAAGGACTACAGGCTAGTCCATGATTATCCTATTTCACAGATGAGAGGAGGAAAAGTCCTGAAGACAGTCAAGTCTGGCTGTTGGCAGAATCTGTAGCAGGGAGCCTAGCGTTTTTAACAATTCTGTTCAGTAAATGTCTTCTGTGTAGAAGAAATTTCTGGAAGGTGGAGATTGGGTGGGAAACCTGCAAGTTTAAAAGAAGTGTTTGGTAGCCTTGTGTATCCAGGAAGTTAATGGTGAGCTCATCAGGATTGGAAGCAGAGAAAAGAAACCAAAGAGAGAGAGACAGAGAGAGAAAGACTGCCCCAATGTCTGGAGCAGCGTCCCCTGCTACAGAATGTCAGCCCCACTGCCAGTAATCCTGACGCGGTTCAGGTCAAGCTACTCCAAAATGTGGCGCGTTGGCCTATTGACTATTTTAAGCTGAAGGAATTTGAGAAAGAGCAATTGTGGGAAGGACTCTCTGACCTTCCCCTGAAGCAGGTCATAAAACCCTCATGTGAGAGGTGCCCTCCCTGTACTGGGAAGAAAGGAGCATCCTTATCTCCAGAGATGGGGGGATGACTGGGAGGAATCTGAACAGGCCTTGCTAAGTTTCCCCCAGCTTAACACATTAGCTCATACCCTATCACATATTTCCACGATTTCCCACTCCTCATGAAACCTAGCAACAAAATGCTCTCTGCTTTTTTGGGTCATTTCCTTATGAGGGCTCCAGGGCTCCCGCACCGTGTAAAACTTATATTAAATAAATGTGTATGCCTTTCTCCTGTTAATCTGTCTTTTGTTACAAGAGCTCCAGCAGAGAACCAAGAAGGGTAAAAAGTAAAAGATATTTTTTCCCCCTACGATCCCAACACTATAACTTTCTTTTTTCTTTTTTTAAATAAACTTATGTATTTTATTTTATTTTTGGCTGCGTTCGGTCTTCATTGCTGCACGTGGGCTTTCTCTAGTTGTGGCGAGCAGGGGCTACTCTTCGTTGTGGTGCACAGGCTTCTCATTGTGGTGGCTTCTCTTGTTGGGAGCACGGGCTCTAGGCACGTGGACTTCAGTAGTTGGGGCACGTGGGCTCAGTAGTTGTGGTACGTGGGCTCTAGAGCGCAGGCTCAGTAGTTGTGGCGCACGGGCATAGTTGCTCCGCAGCATGTGGGATCTTCCCGGATGAGGGCTCGAACCCACGTCCCCTGCGTTGGCAGGCAGGTTCTTAATCACTGAGCCACCAAGGAAGCCCCAGTAACTTTGATTCTTGAAGGTTTTTCTTGTGTCTTTAATTGCAGAACCTCCTGAAAGGGGTCTCCGGCTCCCACTGTGGTCTTTCAGAGCCTTAGGCAGTCAGCAGTTGAGACAGTAGGGGGGGCTAGGGGTCAGCCAGTGGAGAGCAAAAGTGGGGAATGCAGCTGTTGAGAAGGCAGCCAGAGGGGAACAGCCTGTGGCAGGAGGCCGTTCAGCGGAGGGCCACCTCTGGAGAGAAGGCCATCTGCGTGAAATACCAAATGAGTTTTTCTAACAGCTCATTCCCTGATTCAGTCATGAAATATTGCCTGGATGTACTTGAATCACCTTCAGGGGCTTGTAAGCCACCCCCAAAGAGATTAAAGTGATTTCCCCAGAGAGTTCCACAACTTAATGACGGCTCAATAAGGAATGAAAAAGAAAACACTGTCATGTTGGAGAAAACAATTATTTCCTCCTGCTCGTAGGCAGATACGGGGCACTCTAGAGGCACAGCGGCTAGGAATACAGACTGCAGGCGAATGGAAAATTACCCTTCGCTTCTGGTCTGGGGCTTCTTCCTGATCCACTGAGTTCCTTAGAACGTAAGAGAAGGAGAAGGGGGGCAGTGCCCCCTGCCGTGGGTCCTGACTCGCTCCCGTCTCCAACTTGAGATGAAACGCCAGCTTCCCTTCTGATTAAATTAGGGCCCTAAATTCCTTCTTAACCCTGGGAGCAGAAGACTGAAATGAAGCACATTATCTGGACTATGTATTCTCTCTTCTCACATTTAAAACATTAGCCCAGATTTCAAACTTTTAACTGCGATGGACCGAATAGCCTCACATTACTACTCAGATGCATTTTAATATGCTACCACCTTCCAAAAGACTGAGACGTTTGTTTCCTGTTTCATAAAGGAAATGAAATGGTTTAGATGAGAAATACTTTCCCTACGGAAATAAAAAGCTACTTGCTCATTGCAAAGATCATTTTTATATCTTCTAAATAGTGGGGAATGCTCACTGAAACTAAACCCACAGACGTCTCGACAGCTTTATTTGTTCACTCTATTTTGGGCTCCATTATTGAAGCAATCTCTGTTGGCAAACATTGTTCTACCAATAATTTTTTGAGCGGTTAAATTTTTTTCTTCTCTTTAATTCAATAGAACTGAGAACATCCCTCTCAGGATAGTCAGGAGTGGGGCAGGGGTGGGTGGGCAAGAGGGGGACATCACTTTCCCAATTGGATTTTTGTGTTGGTCCAAAATGTATAACAGATTCATGGATAACTCTTCACCCACATTTGAAGCATAACCAGGTTTCTACAAAGGTTTGGGATCTGAGGGACACACAAAACTTCCCAACGGCCCTACTGTCCTTCCTTAATTCCACTGAGAGCCTCCTCTTTGAATTAAGGACTTATTAAGGATTTGGGCTTGTGACAGGTGATTTTGAGGAGAGTTCAAAGAAGGAGGGCGTTGCTCTGAATTGAGCAGTATCACAAAGTGGAGGTGATTCTATCGCTGGGAATCTTAATATTTCTTCTCTAGAAGACAGGGGAATGAAGTGAGGTTAAAGCTGTAAATGGTAGGAAAGCAGCCGTCACTCCTATTAGACAAATAAATAAGAGGGATGTTTGGTCGCTTTTGTGGTTTGGACAATGTTCTCGTTTGTTCTGTGTTCAGTCATGATGACGGGTGAGTAGTCCATGATGTTGTCAGGGAAGGGGAAATTTCCCCCTTCTCCCCATCTTGAGTTCTGGACTAATAATAAAATTGATGCAAGACAGACTAACAGGAGGAAAAGAAACAAATTTTAATTCACATGCATGGAGGCCTCATAGAAATGAGACCTAAGGGCTTCCCTGGTGGCACAGTGGTTAAGAATCTGCCTGCCAATGCAGAGGACACAGGTTCGAGCCCTAGTCCAGGAAGAGCCCACATGCTGCAGAGCAACGAAGCCCGTGTGCCACAACTACAGAGCCTGCGCTCTAGAGCCTGCGAGCTACAACTATTGAACCTGTGTGCCACAACTACTGAAGCCCGGGCGCCTAGAGCCCGTGCTCTGCAACAAGAGAAGCCACTGCATGAGAAGCCCGCTCGCCACAACTAGAGAAAGCCTGCTCACAGCAACGAAGACCCAATGCAGCCAAAAATAAATTAAATAAATAAATTTATTAAAAAAAAAAAAAGAAATGAGACCTAAGAAGTGGCAGAAGAAGGCAGCTTTTATACTTTTTAGACAAAAAATAAATTTGTGAGGAATTGACAGGACAAAGAAACTTGGGCTTCATTAGTGAAGAACTAAACAGAATTTCGACTTGGGGTAGTGAGCTGAAGAAGTAACAAGGTGTTTACATAAGGCTTCTTGTAATCCCCGTTTCTGGCGATAAGGGTGTCCTCCTACCTCCAGATGCAGGGAGTGCACCTTTCACATGAAAGGTTTATGTCCTGCTTCCAGGGAGACAGAGAGGAGGGTCAGGGTGTCTCTGTTGCATTAGCTGTTTCTTAGGTAACTTTAATTCAAAATAATCACTATGCCATTGAGGCACATTTTGGGGCAGCCTGCCCTGGGCCCCAACATCGTCTTGTTCTGACTCGGCTCCCACAGTGGTCTTGTTGGGTGTTGATGCCACGTGGGGGCCGTCACATTCAACAGCAGGACACTACAGCCCAGCTCCAGGTGCCCCGCTAGCTCCCAGCTCCCAGCGGCTGCTTTTCTCTTTCTCATTGTTTTTGTCATTACTAATGGAACATTGCTAGTGTTCAGGTTCATTTCTCAGTTTAGACAACCAAAGGGATGGGCCCTGAAACAGGCAAGCACCATCCGAGGCGGGAGCCCATGCACTTAATCTGTGGGAAGGTCTGAGAGACATTAGAACTGGGTGGAAACAGCCTATGTGCCTCAAATGGCCTAAGTCATGACATCCTGAAACTGAGCAGGACCCTGTGGGGCTCCCGGGCACAAAAGCCTTTCCTTCCTTCCTTCCTTCACTTTTGGCTGCATTGGGTCTTCGTTGCTGTGCACGGGCTTTTTCTAGTTGTGGTGAGAGGGGCCTACTCTTCGTTGCGGTGCGCGGGTTTCTCATTGCAGTGGCTTCTTTTGTTGTGGAGCACGGGCTCCAGGTGCACGGGCTTCAGTAGTTGTGGCACATGGGCTTAGCTGCTCTGCCTCATGTGGGATCTTCCTGGACCAGGGCTTGAACCCGCATCCCCTGCATTGGCAGGTGGATTCTTAACCACTGCGTCACCAGGGAAGCCCACAAAACCTTTCTGTGTCCCCTCCCTCCCCTTTCTTGTTTGTAGGAAATGTGCTGCATTCGGCCTCTATGACCTTCTGAGTTCCAAAGGGCAGGTTTGAACAGTTTGCTAATCAGGGAAGGGAGGTGATGCAGAGACAAGGGAGGAGCGGTCAAGAAACAACAGTGCAGCCTCGGGGCAGGGTGCTGGTTCCCCCTCAAAGGATACACACAACTGTATCTTTGAGCTGTTTTGCAGATACTGAAACCCCCACCAGGTGGAAGAAGTTAACTGCACGCTTCTCACAAGCACTAGACCCCAGACGGTTGAACCAGAAGGTTGATGATGCTGACTCCCAATTACCTCACCACCAACCAATCAAAAGAATGTCCACGAGCTGATCACACCCTCCTGTTTGAATCATTACTATAAAACTTCTCACTACCCCCTCCAGGTGAGTTTTGAGGGCATTAGCCTGCTGTGACCCCTTTGGCTGGCAAAGCAACAAAGCTATTCTTTTCCGCTTCACCCAAAACTCTGTCTGTGAAATTCAATTCCATACCTGCGTACAGAGGCCGAATTTTGGCTACAGTTCCAGTGTAGCCATTGATGTATGTGATTATGGCCTTGAATTATCAAGGAAAAGTTAAATGATACTCAGTGACTTCCTTTAAAGAGACAGTGAAAAAGCAATCCATTTTAGAACTATAACTGTAAAAATTATTAAAATATTTAGAAAAAAGCTATTCAGCACTGGAGTAGATATAGCCCCCAGTCTTTCCACTGGGAAAGGTAAGCATACTTCTGGGGATGCCTGGTAGATCAGAGACCCTGGGACTTTACTCTTGCACAGCTCCCGGTCCTACAGGGGAATTAGATTCCACTGTTGAGGAGAGTCTGCTAGAACCAGAGAGATCAAGTCCCTGCCCCTGGGATATGCCAGGCTGATGGAGGAAGAATGGACCAGTTCAGTAGGAGAGGCACAGGCCTTGCTTGCTGGCAGGTGTGGGAGTCATAACTGTGCTTGGCCTTCAGCCTTAGGGACACAGTAGGCAGAGCTCAGCCTGGCCTTTCACTACCAGCCAAATCACATGGTCCACAAAGCGGATTTTCTATAAATGCCATAATGAGAAGGAACAGCTAAGGTGAAACAGCAAACATTGATATATTGAACTTCTCGGAGGGCAATGGCAATGTGATAAGCTGACTGTTAAGTGGTTTAAAAGCCTGAGAAACGTCCTTGAAAGAAAAATCAGTAGTTCAGCAGCTGTGGGAAGTTAGCGGGAGTGTGGAGAGAAGGGGAAAGACTGAGAGGAGTACAGATAAGATAAATAATAGCTAACACTTATCAGGGAGTTACTAAGTGCCAGGTATTGTTTTGTTTTCCACCTGTTATTGCCATCCTCACAAAAATCCCATAAAATAAAGTACGGCCATTTTCTTCATTCTACAGAAGAGGAGATTGAACCACAGGAATATCAAGTAACTTCCCCAAGTTCTAGTAAGAACTGGAGCTAGGATTTGTGTCCGGGCAGTCTGGTCCCACTAACCATCATCCTGTCCTAGAACCATCTCGTGATAACTCATGAACAGTGGTATCAATTCTGACCAGGCAGCCCCTGTGAGCCTATGGACCCCTCAGAGAAACGTGGAGCCAGCAAGCTGATTCTAAAACTTTATGGACAGGCAAAAGTGCTAGACTAGCCAAAACAATTCTGAAAAAGAACAGTGTTGGAGAACTCACTCTACCTGATTTCCAGATTTACCATAAGCTGCAGTAGTCAAGACAGTGTGGTGGAGAAGGAAGGAGAGACTTCAGTGGAAAAGAATAGAGTCCAGAGATAGATCCTCACATATTTGGTCAGTTGATTTTTGGCAAAGATGCAGAGATAATTCAATGGAGAAGGGCTTTTCAAGGAACGGTGTTGGAATAATTAAATATGCAAAAAAAAAGAACCTCAATCCATACTCCATACCTTATAAAAAATGAACTCCAAATGGATCATAGACATAAATGTAAAACTTAAATCGTAAAACTTCTAGGAGAAAACATTATGGCTTTCGGTTAGGCTGAGATTTCTTAGATATGACACTAAAAGCATAACCTATAAAAGAAAAAAGTAATAACTGGCGTTTCTTCAAAATTAAGAACTGCTATTCAAAAGACACTTGAAAAAATGAAAAGACAAGCCACAAACTGGGAGAGAATGTTTGCAAAACGTGTATCTCATAAAGGACCTGAATCTACAATATATAAAGAACTCACAAAACTCAATAATAATAAAAATAGTCAACTCAACTAAATGGGTGAAATATTTGAACAGACACTTTCCCCAAGATGATACATAGATTGCAAAAAAGCACATACAAAAATGTTCAAACTAATTAGTGATCAGGGAAATGCATACTTAAACCACAATGAGATACAGAATACACCTATTAGAATGGCTAAAATTAAAAACCCAACCAACCCAAGTTCCGGTGAAAATGCAAAGCAACTGGAGTGCTCATATACTGCTAGCAAGAATGCAAAATGATACAGTCTCTTTGGAAAACAATTTGGCAGTTTTGTACAAAATTAAACATTTACCATTCAACCCAGAAAACCCACTCCTAGGTGTTTACCCAAGAGACATGAAAATCTGTTTATAGCAGCTTTATTCATAATTGCCCCAAACTGGAAACAACCCAAATGGCCCTCAAGTAGAGCATAGGTAAATAAAATGTGATGCATTCGTATGATGAAATTCAGCAATAAAAAGGAATGAACTATTGATATACAGAACAGCACGGATGAATATCAATTGCCTTATGCTAAGTGAAAGAAGCCGGATTCAAGGCTACATACTACATGCTTTCATTTATATGACATTTGGGAAAAGGCAAAACTATAGGGACAGAAAAACAGACCAATGATTGCCAGGGACTGGGATGGGGGCAAGGTTGACTACAAAGTGGACCCAGGGACTTTTTTGTGGCTGATGGAACTATTCCATATCTTGATTGTGACAGATGACTGTAGTCAAAACCCACAATACTATACACTAAAAAGGCTGAATTTTACTGTATGTAAATTATCCCTTGATATTTTTAATGGGGAAAAAAAAGGAAGGTTTCAGCAGCTTGTGGGGCACTGACCAGAGCTGGTGAATTCTACAAAGGGATCTTCCCAGAATATGGCCAGTGCCCTTAGAAGCTCCATCAACTATGTATTTCCAGGCCAGAGAAACCTCAACTCAAGACCCTTTGCTGGCTGCTAGTAGGTGGCTTGAAACCTGAGCGTGGCTGACTCCCCTAAGGCTCTGGTCTACATGGGGAAAGTGCAAAAGGAAGCAGAAAGCAAGTGGGAGTCCAGCTCCCAGAGTGAGCGGCCCAGCCATCTGACCCTCCTGTCTCCCAGCATTTCTCAACCCCACTCTTCTGGCTCCTTTGGGTGACTTCCTCCTTTTCCAAGTGGCCTGGGGAGCTGTCAATCATGATGACCTTGTATCCCATCCCACCCCTACTCTAGGACAAACACATGAGTCAGGGTGATATAGTCAGGCAACTACTCCAGGCCACTGTGATTCATTCAGGGAAGACACACGACCCAAGCAAGGCCAAAGAGCATCTTACTGGAGACCACTAGATAGATGTTGGGAGACAGAACTTCTTTCTTCCTGGAGATTACAAAATTGGGAATATTTAGAACCAAGGTGGTCATCTTGCCTAGAGAGGGTGATCAATAGAGCTGAGAGCTGGGAAGGGGGCCAGGGCTCTGATAACATGCTCTGAGCCCCTGGATCCAGTCATGTGGGGAGTAAGAACTGCCCCTAAACTTCCCAATTACTGAACCATTAAGTCCCCTTTCCTCTTGACTAACTTCCTTCTACCTGAGGGTCTTCACTGACACACAGCTGAATCCTGTCCTGTGGTCACGCACTGCTGAGAGTTCCGTTCATACGAGTTCAGCCAAAAGTAACGGACACCTGCTTCGTGCCGGGCACTGGGGACACTGGGCCCATGAAGACACGGCTTTTTGCCCTGGAGGAACTCACAGTTTCGTGGAGGAGACAGATGTGTCAGCAAATGGTAAGTGGTCAGATAAGCATTAGCTAACATGAAGAACTCAGAAGCCCAGCACTCACCCTAGCTTAGGGCTTCAAATAAGGCTTCTTGGAAATGACCCCTGAACGGAGTCTTGAAGAATCACCCAGGTGGAAATGGGGGAGGGTGGGTGTTTGGGCAGAGGCGTGAGCAAAGGCCCGGCAGGGTGAAACCTCATGATGTGTGCAGAGGAACACAGATCCTTTTTCTAGAGGAATCCAGTAAAACTTTCTGTGTTGATGGAAATGTTCTATCTCTATGTTGTCCATTTCGCAGCCTCCAGTGATTAAACGCTTGAAATGTGGCTAGTGCAACTAAGAAGCTCAATTTTTAATTTGATTCCATTTTAATTAAAATTTAAAGAGCTGCATGAAGCTGGGGACTACCACCTTGGACAGCTCAGCAGCTCTAGGCAGTTAAGTGCAAGGCAGAAGTGGTAGGAGACAAGGCAGGCCAGGAGAGCACAGGGAAGAGCCATGGATGCCATTTGAAGGGTATTGACTTTAACCTGTAGGTGATGGGAAGTCTTTGGAGGGCTGCAAACTGAAATGTGACCTGGGTCATCTCACTAGACGAGGGGCTGGGATGGAGCAGAGGAAGACTGGAGTCAGAAGGACATTGCTGTAGCTCAAGGGAGGAGTTATGAGAGTCTGAAGCATGGCAAATACAGAAGGGCTGGTGGGGAGGGGACTGATTCCAGAGGCTTTAGGAGGATAGATCAGCAGGACCAAGTGGTCTCTTGGTTTTGAAGGGTGGAGTTGCATCTCTTTCTTGGAAACGTTTACAAGAAAGATGAATTCTTGGGTGGTGGAGCTTGGACAGGGTGCTCCTCCCAGGCAGAGGGACTGGAGGTTGGGAGAGGATCCTGCAGCAGCTGCTGGATTCCAAGGCCCCACTTCCTTGCAGGGCAGGCTCTGTCAAGGTTAGAGATGTAGGGGGAAGAGATACCTTGCTTGGCTGTTGTTTCTTAGTAAATTGAAGGATCAGGGCAGCCTTGAAAACTACTGAGTCAGACTGTAAATACTGATACCACTTCCACAGTACCAACTGCAGGAGTGGGAAGGCTCCCCAAAAGACAGAGAGGCAGTTTAAAGCCTTTGGTAATTCAGAAAACACCTGAATTATTTAGTAAAGTCAAAGTACCATCGAGAGTTAGAGACTGCCCCCTCCCTGGGCCTCCCTGGGTAGAGTGGGTAGAGGGCAGGTTTCCCTTAGCTTTAGGGTGGGAATGGGGGTCCCCAAGCTTAGGCCTTTTTAAATATAAAGTAATCAAAAAGATTATCCTCTCTCTGAGACAGGCGGCCAAGATTCCCTCCATCCCTGGTTTCTTATGATTCACTCATTTACTTATCATATATTTATCGAATAACTACTATGTGTCAAACGCTCTGATAGAAGCTGGGACTATTGGGACAAAAGGCACAGACCTTGCCTTAAAGGAGTTTCGTGGGATGATTATAATACAGTGAATAATATTCATTGAGATGCATTGTGTATCGGGCACTCTGCTGGATGTATTTTATGTGGACTTAATTTTTCCAAAACCCTATGAGGCAGGAACTGTCATGATCCCCAATTTATAGATGAGGAAACTGAGGCACAGAGACCTAAAGTAACTTACCCAAGTATCTAGGACCCACTCATTTAAAACACTTCACCTTAGGGGACTTCCGGGAAGATGGCAGAAGAGTAAGACGCGGAGATCACCTTCCTCCCCACAGATACACCAGAAATACATCTACACGTGGAACAGCTCCTACAGAACACCTACTGAACGCTGGCAGAAGACCTCAGACCTCCCAAAAGGCAAGAAACTCCCCACGTACCTGGTTAGGGCAAAAGAAAAAAATAAACAGAGACAAAAGGATAGGGACGGGTCCAGCACCAGAGGGAGGGAGCTGTGAAGGAGGAAAGATTTCCACACACTAGGAAGCCCCTTCACGGGCGGAGACTGCGGGTGGCGGAGGGGGGGAGCTTCGGAGCCGCGGAGGAGAGCACAGCAACAGGGGTGCGGAGGGCAAAGCGGGGAGATTCCCGCACAGAAAATCGGTGCCGACCGGCACTCACCAGCCCGAGAGGCTTGTCTGCTCACCGGCCGGGGCGGGCGGGGCTGGGAGCTGAGGCTCGGGCTTCGGTCGGAGCGCCGGGAGAGGACTGGGGTTGGCGGCGTGAACACAGCCTGCAGGGCGTTAGTGCGCCACGGCTGGCCGGGAGGGAGTCCGGGGAAAAGTCTGGAGCTGCCGAAGAGGCAAGAGACTTTTTCTTCCCTCTTTGTTTCCTGGTGCGCGAGGAGAGGGGATTAAGAGCGCTGCTTAAAGGAGCTCCAGAGACGCGCACGGGCCGCGGCTAAAGAGCGCGGACCCCCGAGACTGGCATGAGACGCTAAGGCTGCTGCTGCCGCCACCAAGAAGCCTGTGTGCGAGAACAGATCACTCTCCACACCTCCCTTCCAGGGAGCCTGTGCAGCCCGCCACTGCCAGTGTCCCGGGATCCAGGGACAACTTCGCTGGGAGAACACACTGCGCCTCAGGCTGGTGCAACATCACGCTGGCCTCTGCCGCCGCAGGCTCGCCCCGCACTCCGTACCCCTCCCTCCTCCCGGCCTGAGTGAGCCAGAGCCCCCGAATCAGCGGCTCCTTTAACCCCGTCCTGTCTGAGCGGAAAAACAGACGCCCTCCGGCGACCTACACGCAGAGGCGGGGCCAAATCCAAAGCCGAACCCCGGGAGCTGTGAGAACACAGAAGAGAAAGGGAAATCTCTCCCAGCAGCCTCAGAAGCAGCGGATTAAAGCTCCACAATCAACTTGATGGACCCTGCATCTGTGGAATACATGAATAGACAACGAATCATCCCAAATTAAGGAGCCGTGTGGATGAAAGGCTCTTGGTGCTGCAGCCAGGAGTCAGTGCTGTGCCTCTGAGGTGGGAGAGCCAACTTCAGGACACTGGTCCACAAGAGGCCTCCCAGCTGCACATAATATCAAACAACAAAAATCTCCCAGAGATCTCCATCTCAACGCCAGCACCCAGCTTCACTCAACGACCAGCAAACTACAGTGCTGGACATCCTATGCCAAACAACTAGCAAGACAGGAACACAACCCCACCCATTAGCAGAGAGGCTGCCCAAAATCATAATAAGGCCACAGACACCCCAAAACACACCACCAGACGTGGACCTGCCCACCAGAAAGACAAGATCCAGCCTCATCCACCAGAACACAGGCACTAGTACCCTCCACCAGGAAGCCTACACAACCCACTGAACCAACCTTAGCCACTGGGGACAGACACTAAAAACAACAGAAACTACGAACCTTCAGCCTGCAAAAAGGAGACCCCAAACACAGTAGGATAAGCAAAATGAAAAGACAGAAAAACACACAGCAGATGAAGGAGCAAGATAAAAACCCACCAGACCTAACAAATGAAGAGGAAATAGGCAGTCTACCTGAAAAAGAATTCAGAATAATGATAGTAAAGATGATCCAAAATCTTGGAAATAGAATAGAGAAAATGCAAGAAACATTTAACAAGGACCTAGAAGAACTAAAGATGAAACAAACAGCAATGAACAACACAATAAATGAAATGAAAAATACTCTAGATGGGATCAATAGCAGAATAACTGAGGCAGAAGAACGGATAAGTGACCTGGAAGATAAAATAGTGGAAATAACTACTGCAGAGCAGAATAAAGAAAAAAGAATGAAAAGAATGGAGGACAGTCTCAGAGACCTCTGGGACAACATTAAACGCACCAACATTCGAATTATAGGGGTTCCAGAAGAAGAAGAGAAAAAGAAAGGGACTGAGAAAATATTTGAAGAGATTATAGTTGAAAACTTCCCTAATATGGGAAAGGAAATAGTAAATCAAGTCCAGGAAGCACAGAGAGTCCCATACAGGGTAAATCCAAGGAGAAATACGCCAAGACACATATTAATCAAACTGTCAAAAATTAAATACAAAGAAAGCATATTAAAAGCAGCAAGGGAGAAACAACAAATAACACACAAGGGAATCCCCATAAGGTTAACAGCTGATCTTTCAGCAGAAACTCTGCAAGCCAGAAGGGAGTGGCAGGACATATTGAAAGTGATGAAGGAGAAAAACCTGCAACCAAGATTACTCTACCCAGCAAGGATCTCATTCATATTTGATGGAGAAATTAAAACCTTTACAGACAAGGATAAGCTGAGAGAGTTCAGCACCACCAAACCAGCTCTACAACAACTGCTAAAGGAACTTCTCTAGGCAAGAAACACAAAAGAAGGAAAAGACCTACAATAACGAACCCAAAACAATTAAGAAAATGGGAATGGGAGCATACATATCGATAATTACCTTAAATGTAAATGGACTAAATGCTCCCACCGAAAGACACAGATTGGCTGAATGGATACAAAGACAAGACGCATATATTTGCTGTCTACAAGAGACCCACTTCAGACCTAGAGACACATACAGACTGAAAGTAAGGGGATGGAAAAAGGTATTTCATGCAAATGGAAACCAAAAGAAAGCTGGAGTAGCAATTCTCATATCAGACAAAATAGACTTTAAAATAAAGACTATTAGAAGAGACAAAGAAGGACACTACATAATGATCAAGGGATCGATCCAAGAAGAAGATATAACAATTGTAAATATTTATGCACCCAACATAGGAGCACCTCAATACATAAGGCAAATACTAACAGCCATAAAAGGGGAAATCGACAGTAACACATTCATAGTAGGGGTCTTTAACACCCCACTTTCACCAATGGACAGATCATCCAAAATGAAAATAAATAAGGAAACATAAGCTTTAAATGATACATTAAAGAAGATGGACTTAATTGATATTTATAGGACATTCCATCCAAAAACAACAGAATACACATTTTTCTCAAGTGCTCATGGAACATTCTCCAGGATAGATCATATCTTGGGTCACAAATCAAGCCTTGGTAAATTTAAGAAAATTGAAATTGTATCAAGTATCTTTTCCGACCACAATGCTATGAGACTAGATATCAATTACAGAAAAAGATCTGTAAAAAATACAAACACATGGAGGCTAAACAATACACTACTTAATAACGAAGTGATCACTGAAGAAATCAAAGAGGAAATCAAAAAATACCTAGAAGCAAATGACAGTGGAGACACGACGACTCAAAATCTATGGGATGCAGCAAAAGCAGTTCTAAGAGGGAAGTTTATAGCAATACAATCCTATCTTAAGGAACAGGAAACATGTCGAATAAACAACCTAACCTTGTACCTAAAGCAGTTAGAGAAAGAAGAACAAAAAAACCCCAAAGTTAGCAGAAGGAAAGAAATCATAAAAATCAGATCAGAAATAAATGAAAAAGAAATGAAGGAAACGATAGCAAAGATCAATAAAACTAAAAGCTGATTCTTTGAAAGGATAAACAAAATTGATAAACCATTAGCCAGACTCATCAAGAAAAAAAGGGAGAAGACTGAAATCAATAGAATTAGAAATGAAAACAGAGAAGTAACAACTGACACTGCAGAAATACAAAAGATCATGAGAGATTACTACAAGCAACTCTATGCCAATAAAATGGACAACCTGGAAGAAATGGACAAATTCTTAGAAAGGCACAACATGCCAAGACTGAATCAGGAAGAAATAGAAAATATGAACAGACCAATCACAAGCACTGAAATTGAAACTGTGATTAAAAATCTTCCAACAAGCAAAAGCCTGGGACCAGATGGCTTCACAGGCGAATTCTATCAAACATTTAGAGAAGAGCTATCACCTATCCTTCTCAAACTCTTCTAAAATATAGCAGAGGGAGGAACACTCCCAAACTCATTCTACGAGGCCACCATCACCCTGATACCAAAACCAGACAAGGATGTCACAAAGAAAGAAAACTACAGGCCAATATCACTGATGAACATAGATGCAAAAATCCTCAACAAAATACTAGCAAACAGAATCCAACAGCACATTAAACGGATCATATACCATGATCAAGTGGGGTTTACTCCAGGAATGCAAGGATTCTTCAATATATGCAAATCTATCAATGTGATAAACCATATTAACAAATTGAAGGAGAAAAACCATATGATCATCTCAATAGATGCAGAGAAAGCTTCTGACAAAATTCAACACCCATTTATGATAAAAACCCTGCAGAAAGTAGGCATAGAGGGAACTTTCCTCAACATAATAAAGGCCATATATGACAAACCCACAGCCAACATCGTGCTCAATGGTGAAAAACTGAAAGCATTTCCACGAAGATCAGGAACAAGACAAGGTTGCCCACTCTCACCACTCTTATTCAACATAGTTTTGGAAGTTTTAGCCACAGCAATCAGAGAAGAAAAGGAAATAAAAGGAATCCAAATCAGAAAAGAAGAAGTAAAGTTGTCACTCTTTGCAGATGACATGATACTATACATAGAGAATCCTAAAGATGCTACCAGAAAACTACTAGAGCTAATCAATGAATTCGGTAAAGTAGCAGGATACAAAATTAATGCCCAGAAATCTCTGGCATTCCTATACACTAAGGATGAAAAATCTGAAAGTGAAATCAAGAAAACACTCCCATTTACCACTGCAACGAAAAGAATAAAATATCTAGGAATAAACCTACCTAAGGAGACAAAAGACCTGTATGCAGAAAATTATAAGACACTGATGAAAGAAATTAAAGATGATACAAATAGATGGAGAGATATACCATGTTCTTGGATTGGAAGAATCAACATTGTGAAAATGACTCTACTACCCAAAGCAATCTACAGATTCAACGCAATCCCTATCAAACTACCACTGGCATTTTTCACAGAACTAGAACAAAAAATTTCACAATTTGTATGGAAACACAAAAGACCCCAAATAGCCAAAGCAATCTTGAGAACGAAAAACGGAGCTGGAGGAATCAGGCTTCCTGACTTCAGACTATACTACAAAGCTACAGTAATCAAGACAGTATGGTACTGGCACAAAAACAGAAATATAGATCAATGGAACAGGATAGAAAACCCAGAGATAAACCCACGCACATATGGTCACCTTATCTTTGACAAAGGAGGCAGGAATGTACAGTGGAGAAAGGACAGCCTCTTCAATAAGTGGTGCTGGGAAAACTGGACAGCTACATGTAAAAGTATGAGATTAGATCACTCCCTAACACCATACACAAAAATAAGCTCAAAATGGATTAAAGACCTAAACGTAAGGCCAGAAACTATCAAACTCTTAGAGGAAAACATAGGCAGGACACTCTATGACATAAATCACAGCAAGGTCCTTTTTGACCCACCTCCTAGAGAAATGGAAATAAAAACAAAAATAAACAAATGGGACCTAATGAAACTTCAAAGCTTTTGCACAGCAAAGGAAACCATAAACAAGACCAAAAGACAACCCTCAGAATGGGAGAAAATATTTGCAAATGAAGCAACTGACAAAGGATTAATCTCCAAAATTTATAAGCAGCTCATGCAGCTTAATAACAAAAAAACAACCCAATCCAAAAATGGGCAGAAGACCTAAAGAGACATTTCTCCAAAGAAGATATACAGAGTGCCAACAAACACATGAAAGAATGCTCAACATCACTAATCATTAGAGAAATGCAAATCAAAACTACAATGAGATATCATCTCACACCAGTCAGAATGGCCATCATCAAAAAGTCTAGAAACAATAAATGCTGGAGAGGGTGTGGAGAAAAGGGAACCCTCTTACACTGTTGGTGGGAATGTAAATTGATACAGCCACTGTGGAGAACAGTATGGAGGTTCCTTAAAAAACTACAAATAGAACTACCATATGACCCAGCAATCCCACTACTGGGCATATACCCTGAGAAAACCATAATTCAAAAAGAGTCATGTACCAAAATGTTCATTGCAGCTCTATTTACAATAGCCCAGAGATGGAAACAACCTAAGTGTCCATCATCGGATGAATGGATAAAGAAAATGTGGCAGATATATACAATGGACTATTACTCAGCCATAAAAAGAAACGAAACTGAGCTATTTGTAATGAGGTGGATAGACCTAGAGTCTGTCATACAGAGTGAAGTAAGTCAGAAAGAGAGAGACAAATACCATATGCTAACACATATATATGGAATTTAAGAAAAAAAAATGTCATGAAAAACCTAGGGGTGAAACAGGAATAAAGACACAGACTTACTAGAGAATGGACTTGAGGATATGGGGAGGGGGAAGGGTAAACTGTGACAAAGCGAGAGAGAGGCATGGACGTATATACACTACCAAACATAAGGTAGATAGCTAGTGGGAAGCAGCCGCATAGCACAGGGAGATCAGCTCGGTGCTTTGTGACCGCCTGGAGGGGTGGGATAGGGAGGGTGGGAGGGAGGGAGACGCAAGCGGGAAGAGATATGGGAACATATGTATATATATAACTGATTCATTTTGTTGTGAAGCTGAAACTAACATACCATTGTAAAGCAATTATACTCCAATAAAGATGTTAAAATGAAAAAAAAATAAAGTAAAATAAAAAAATAAAACACTTCACCGTAAATAGTGGAATAGGCAAACTTTAAGATATATAAATATATATTTATTTTTTATTGAAGCATAATTGACTTACAAAATTATATTAGTTTCAGGTATACAACATAGTGATTTGATATCTTTATACATTACAAAATGATCACCACTGGAATAAGCAAACTTCTGTTGAGAGACTGAATATACAAATGGCAAATGGACAGACCCTGTATAAAAATAGGACCCAGACACATAATCTACAGCATTCAGTCCAGGAAACCAATCCATTATCTACAGTAACCAGCCCTGGAAGCCAGCTTGCTATCTTTAAGCCTTGCAGGACGTCAGACCATCATCTGTCACAGCCACCAGCTCAGGGAGCCAAAAAATAACCCTGGCAACAACTGGCCCCAAACAACTAGGATTTGATTAATAACTGACAGTTTCCCTAATTTTTGTCCCTGCTTCCAACTTAGGACCAAGCAGAGGAAGCCAATATGGGCCTCTAAGTAGTCACATAGGTCCCCCGGCTTCTAGCCTCTCATCTTCAGCTTCCCCAGGCCAGCAGCCTCCAGTCAGGACACACCTGAAGCCTGTACCTTTTCTGCCATAAACTTTTCCCATCCTGCCTTTATGTCTCTGCCAACCACAGGTGATAGTGGCTAACTCTTGTTTATTTCCACACTGTAAAGGGCCAGAGAGAAAATGGTTTGGGCTCTTTGCCATACAGTCTCTTACCAACTACTCAGTCCTGCTGTTAAAAGTGTGAAGCAGCCACAGACAATATGAATGGGCATAGCTCTGTTCCACTAAGACCTTATCCATAGGAACAGCTTGTGGGCAGGACACCAGTTTTGCCAGGGGGCTGATTCCGGAGGCTTTAAGAGGATAGATCAGCAGGACCAAGTGGTCTCTTGGTTTGAAGGGTGGACTTGCATCTCTTCCTTGGAAAGGTTTACAAGAAAGATGGATTCTTGGGTGGTGGAGCTTGGACAGGGTGCTGCCCCCAGGCCTCTGTTTGCTAAACTTGGTTTTATGCTATGCTGCTCCTTTACTAAGAGTGTCACCACAAACTCCAAGCTTCCAGAAAAAGTATTGACACTTCTCTTTTGTGAACGAGGGTTTCCTTTCTGAAGCACTTTCCTATGTAAATTATGTTCCGGGACCCAATTTTCGATGTGTGGAGAGGGGTGTCTTTCCACACCAACAAGCAGTTCTTGAGACACCACCTGCATGTCCTACAATTCAACTTCAATTCTGACACTATCTACCTAGAGATGGCATCAGATCCCACAGGCCCACAAGACTGCCCCCCCTCACTCCCCACCCCCATGCCCAGATCATCACCAGTGTTACTGACCGACTGGCTATAGATTGGAGGTTCCAATGACCACCTCCTTGGACTTCGGACATCAGTTGTTACCTGTACATCTGACTGACTGGCTATAAATCAGAGGTTCCACGACCCTCTCCTTGGGTTTAATAATTTGCTAGAGAGGCTTACAGAACTCAGAAGAGCATTTTACTTACTAGATTACTGGTTTATTATGAAAGAATATAACTCAGGAACAGACACATGGAAGAGATGAATAATGCAAGATACAGGGAAAAGATGTGGAGCTTCCATGCCCTCTCCAGGTTCATCTCTCTTCCCCAATCTGCATGGGTTCACCAACCCGGAAGTGATCCAAATACCATACAGTTGGGATCTTTATGGAGGTTTCATCACACCCGAATGATCCACCCATAACTCCATTTTCAGCCCTTCTCCCTTCTCAAGAGAATGGGAGGCAGGGCTGAAAATTCCAAGCTTCTAATAATGGTTTGGTCCTTCCATCCAGGAGCCATGTAGGAGTCCACCCAGCAGGGTCTCCTCATTAGAACACAGTTCACTGCTATCACTCAGGAAATTACAAGAGTTTCAGGAGCTCTGTGTCAAAAATGGGGAACAGAGACCAACATATATTTTCTGTTATCTCACACCATATGTTAGTTAATTTGGACCTGCCAGATCACAAGCTCTTTGAAGTTAAAGACTATGTTTTATTCATTTTTCTGTTCCCTACAGGGCTTACCTAGCAGCAGCCAGAGCCTGTAGTAGATTCTCAACAGATGCTTGTTGAAATGCGTTGAGTTGAATTAAATCATCACAATGATTTGGTAATACTGGGAGCTTAGAGATTGTTATTCCCATTGTACAGAAGATAAAACAGAGGCTCAGAGAGTTAAGTGACTGTGTTTATGTAGAGGTTTTTGCAGAGCAAGAATTTGGATCCTGTTTTTGAGCCCCTCTGCCTCTTGGGCAGGACAGACTCCTCCCCTAATGAGCTCATTCAAGAGCCCCACGGAGACAAGCTGCTGCTGCTTTTCCTTTGTCTATTTGAATTCTGTGATTTTATAATCTTCTAAACATTGAACACACCTTCCCCCTGCCCCTCCCATTGCTCTGAAGTGAAACCTTGGGGGAATGAGTCGTTCTGTAAAAGCCAAGATGTCTAGGTGATGGAGTCTATCCCTTTAACCCTCAGAGAGTTTTAAAAGGTTTATATAGAAATCTTCCTGACATGCACTGCTCTTGTCTGTCTTCTCCATCGGAGAACCCCAACAAGAATTTATCTCTTTGTGCTGAAACAAGGGCCTTGATTACAGACACCAGTGGCTGAGCTGTGGGATAACTCCAGATGCCCTCATGACATCCAGTCACGTGAAGTGGCAAATGACCTGCACTTCTTTGAGGAGATATATATATATATATATATATATATATATATATATATATGTGTGTGTGTGTGTGTGTGTATATATATATATATATATATATATATACACACACACAGATGTTTCTGCCTTCCCCTCAGCCAACTCTGGGGGGGCTGAGTGGGTCCCTACAAAGGGAAATGGGCTCTAAGTGAGGATCAACAAAATGTATGAGCTTTAGTGACATCTATGGTGACACTTCAGAGACATTTAAAAAAATGTTCTGTTTCTTAGCTGTGCTCTGGGCAGGTGAGGTTGCCAGGTAGCTTAGTAATGGAGAGGTGTCTGTACAGAGGTAAGCGGTGGATCTCAGTTCCAGAGGCCAGCCCTCTGAAGTGCAGTTGTTTGGAGCTGGGGGGGTGCTTGAAAGGTTGGCAGCACAGTGACTACTGAGGGGCCCTGGGCCGTCAAGTCCTAAAAGTCCATCATTAGGGCTTCATTTTTATGTTGAGCTTTCCCTCTGTCCTCCAGACACTAACAAGTAATTCATTCATATTCTCATTTCTCTCCCTGACCCCCCTCTCTCTCCCTCTCTCTCTCTCTCCATTTCTCAATCTCTCTTTCTCTCTTATGCTCAAAATTCTAAAGGTAAAATACCACAAAATCATAAAGGAACAAAGGGTGTACAGTAAAAAGTAAGTCCTCCTCCCATCCTTAAGCTGCAGAATTGTTCCAGGAGTGACTTGTGTCCAGTTTCTAGATGTACATGTGCTTTTATTTTTACACAAATGATAAAACATCATACGCACTGTTCAGTACCTTATTTTCCTTTTCACTTTAAACAATACATATTTGAAACCAGTTCATATTGATACTGAAAGAACTTTCTTTTTCTTGTATGGATGCAATGGTATTTCATTACATGGAAGTACTCTTGTTCATCTAACCAGCCTCCTGGTGACCTTATTCCTCCTACAGTTGCAAATGGCGTTACAAATGGCATTAAAACAAACAGCCTGTGCGTGTACAGGCACACCAGTAAGAATAAATTCTTAGAAGTGAAATTGCTAGCTAAAGGGTATGAGAAATTTACTGTTGGATAGATATTTACGCTCTCCATTTAAAAATACAGCGTGCAGCATGCTGTCGAGGTGGGCAGACAGAGCTCTGTAGGAGCACAGCCTCAGGAGAATGTGTCTTCTACTAGGTGGAGACAACCTACACACACCTTCCTTTTCATGACAGTTTGGACTACTGTACAATAGGTTTTCAATAAAAGTGCGGAATTCACTGAAACGATGAGTGTCAAAGAAATCCTGAGTGTTTTTTCTGTAGGAAAGGAGCAGACCAGAAATCGTCAGCTCCAGTCCCAGCCTGACCCTGACCTACTGCCTCTAGCCCTCTTACCTGTTCCACCTGCCCCTCAAGTCTTCAATTTTCTCCAACTGCTCCCCTCCTGGCTTCACTTCCTTCCCCTCCCAGCTTAGCCCCTGGGTATCATTTCAACTACTTAATGCCTCCAACTCTTATCATTTTCCCCTTCCATGCCACGTGCTTTTAAACACCCCCAAATTTGTACCGTCTCCCTGCCCCTTCCACTAGGTTACCCAGCAATGCTGGAGAAATCCTACCCTTGGGGAGATCAGAGATTTGAGATTCCCAGGCTCAGCTGGGACAATGGCATGGCCTCACAGTCCTTCCACTTGTTTCTCACCAGTTCTTCCTTCCATTGTCCTCCTTCTTGTGTCTCAGTGTCCACCATGCTGACCACAGCCAGCTGGGCTCTAAGTTTCCCTCTTTCTCCTTAAGGACCCTCTCTGTTATTCCTTTTCTTGTATATCTTCAACTACTTCCCCTTTGTTCATTCTTTTTTTTTTTCTATAAAACTTATTTTATGTTCACTCTTTCTTCACAGTTCACAAACCTGGCATCTAGTAGATGCTCAATAAATTTCTTTATAAAATCAAATTTATTCTGGTATAATTTACAAATGAAATGGGCATTTAAAGTATATAACTCATTGAATTTTGATAAATGCATAGTCCCATGTCATCACTACCCCAATCAAGGTAGAGAACTTTATCACCCTGGAAAGTTATTCCCTGCCTCTTTGTGGTCAATCTATGACCACTCCCTCCAGGTAATTACTGATATGATTTCAATCATCTGGCTTAGTTTTGCCTCTTTTAGACTTTCATAGAAATGGAATCGTGCAATATGTCCTCTTTTGTCTCTAACTTCTTTTACTCAACATAATATTTCTGAGATTTATCCATGTTGTCGCTTGAATTAACATTTTGTTCGTTTTTAATGTTAAATAATATTCCATTTTATGGACATGCCACAGTTGGTTTTTTTTAATGTTTATCTGTTGGAGGACAGCTGGTTGTTTCCAGATTTTAGCTCATAGGAATAAAGTAGCTATGAACATTTGGTCACAAATCTGGATAAATAAGGACTTCCCTGGTGGTTCAGTAGTTAAGACTCCGTGCTCCCAAAGCAGGGGGCCTGGGTTCAATCCCTGGTCAGGGAACTAGATCCTGTATGCTGCAACTAAGAGCCCACGTGCTGCAACTAAAGATCCCGCATGTCACAATGAAGATCCCACATGCGGCAATGACGATCCCACGTGCCGCAACTAAGACCTGGCGCAGCTAAATAAATAAATAAATAAATTTCATTTGTCTTGGGTAAATCCCTAGGAGTGGAATTGTTGGATCATAGAGTAGGTATATGTTTAACTGTTTAAACATATTAACTGGAAATTTCCAAGCTGTTTTCCAAAGTGGTTATACCATTTTACATTCCCATGAGCAGTTATGAGAATTCCAGTTGCTCTACATCTTTGCTAACAAGTGTTACTGTCAGTCTTTTAAGTTTTAGTCATTCTAGTGGTGAAATGATAGACATCATTTGGTTTTAATTTGCATTTCTCTGATGATTAATGACGCAACGTAGCTTTTCATGTGCTTATGGCCATTTGTATATCTCTCTTTGTGAAGTGTTATTTCAAGTTCTTTCACTATTTATTGTTTTTTAATTGATGTGTACATTTTTATACAATCTGGATACAAATCCTTTGCGGAATATGAGTTACAAACATAGAGTAGGATCTAGACATATCCTAGCCCATGGCTTGCCTTTTCATTTTCTTTTCTTTTTTTGTTTTCTGGCTGTGCTGTGTGGCACGCGGAGTCCTAATTCCTCGACCATTAATTGAACCCGCACTCCCTGCATTGGGAGCTCAGAGTACTAACCACTGGACCACCAGGGAAGTTCCGCCTTTTCATTTTCTTAATGGTGTCTTCTGATAAACAGGTGTTTTAAATTTTGATGAAGTCCAATTTATCAATCTTTATGGTTATTGCTTTCTGAGTCCAGTCTAAAAAATCTTTGCCTAGCTCAAGATCATGAAGAGTTTCTCCTGTGCTTTCTTCTTTCTTTTATAAATTTATTTGTTTATTTATTTATTTATTTATTGGCTGCATTGGGTCTTTTTTGCTGCGCGTGGGCTTTCTCTAGTTGGGGCGAGCGGGGGTTACTCTTTGCTGCAGTGCGCAGGCTTCCCATTGCAGTGGCTTCTCTTGTTGCAGAGCATGGGCTCTAGGGCGTGGGCTTCAGTAGTTGTGGCACACGGGCTTAGTTCCTCCGCGGCATGTGGGATCTTCCCGGACCAGGGCTCGAAGCTGTGTTCCCTGCATTGGCAGGTGGATTCTTAACCACTGCTCCACCAGGGAAGTCCTCCTATGCTTTCTTCTTGAAGCTTCGTATTTTAACCTTTTCTTTTTAGGACCATAAACCAGCTCAAATTAATTTTTGTGTGTGGTGGTAAATTTATTCTCCCCCATATATTTATCCAGTTGTTTCAGTACAATATTTTGAAAAAGTTTGCTTTCCTTATTGAATTTCTTTGGATCCTTTGTCAAAAATCAATTCCTCCAGTAGAGGAAGCTGGAGGGACTTTGCAGGAGGAGGGAGTTTTCTCCTGGTTCCAGTGCTTCTGTTTTTGTTTGTTTGCTCTTGTTGCATGTCTGCCAACCTCATGTCCAAAGCACACAGTTCCTCGGCAAGCTTGCAGGACTGGCCCCAGCCAAGTAACTCCTCACTATAGTCTTCCTGATGTGGACAACATGAATCCCAGGCCTGAGGCCACCCTACCAGCAACTGGCTCCCAGCACCCCAACTCCCTTGTGCACCCACCTACTAGCCTCAGCCCTGTACCCCAGGTGGTTGCTTCCCATGGCCCTCTTGACATGGACACCATACAACCCAGGCCTCACACTGCCCTGCTGCTAAGTTGGCTCCTGATGCCTTGACTCCCTCTGCATCCCCACCCGTCAAACTTTGGCCCACTTCTACCCTGGAAGCAAGTGTTTTCTACTTTCCCACCAACTGTAGACCGGCTCTGACCTGGGCAACCCAGAGAACTTTTCTACCGTTGAGTGGCTTGAAATTAGGTCTGGATCTCTCTCTTGGGAAGAGATCTCCCTCCTAAGTTGTTTCTTCCTTGGTCCTTCTCCCTCGGCCTTAGGGTATTCTTTAGAGATGCTACCCAACGTTTTTTCCTTTATAGTTACTCTCCTGTTATAGTTAATAATTCTTTACATGAAACATTTTCTGTTCAAATGACTCTGTGCTTTCTGTCTCCTGATTGGACCCTTGGTTTGTACATTTAATCATTCCATCATCTCTGTCACCTCGAGGTTTATTTCTATTGACTGATTTTTCTCTGAATTATGGTTCACATTTTCCTTCTTTGAATGTCTAATAATATTTTGTTGTATGTTGAACACTGTGTACGAGAGACCAGGATGATGAAGCATTCGAAAATTAAAATAATATATAATATATAAAATAATTATCAAAATTTTAAAGAAGTAGAGATATTTTTCTGGAGAAGATACAGGCAGGTTACAATGGGTATCTTTCATACTGAAGGGCAGCTGCTTCAGAAGGTAGAACTAAGGCAAGAAAGGAAAGGACAGCAGCACAGGTGTCAGAAGAGATATTAGGAAGAATTCTCTGTGCATCAGAACTTCTGCCTGAACATGTAGTGCTGGTGGTGAAGCAGAGGCTAGGTTACTGTTTATTGGGGATTTGTGCATATACATGGTCAGAGGAAAGGTTCCAATGCATCTCTGTAGAACTTTTTGGGAAAAGCAGGTGTTTTGAAGTCATATTTGAGTGGGGTACTCAGTTTACCTCCCACCAGCAAATTACTTACCTGTGCCTCAGTTTTCTCATCTGTTAAAAAAAAAAAAAAGTGCTACCTATCTCTAAGGGCTGTTGTAAGGATTAAAGGGAAAAGCCCTAGCATTCCAGGTCCTTACCTATGACTCTAACTGTAACCCAGCATATTGATGCTTCTACAAATATCTGCTACCCTCATTCAGTTGTGGCTTTAGGGGCCTTCAAGAATTCTTTTACTTGATGGGGTTGGCTACCTATTCCATCTCCCCTCCCCTGACTTCTTAAAACTTCATTGCCTGCCCGACCTCTTCAACATCATAGAAAAACCCCACAAAACTTCTTCACCTTAAGCTCTCACCCAACCCCTTCAATTTCATAGAAAAATTCTTCTAAAGCTTCGTACTTCCTCTACATCCCACTTCTGCACCCCCAAAATGTGCTCTCTGTATATTTCTGTGATTGTATTTTACATTCCTTTAACTTTTTAAACTATTTTTAAATTATTAAAGTAATACATGTGTTATAGACTGAATGTGTCCCCTCAAAATTCCATGTAGAAATCCTAAACTCCAGTGTGATGGCATTAGGAGGTGGGGTCTTTAGGAGGTAATTATGTCATGAGGGTGGAGCCTTCATGAATGGGATTAGTGCCCTTAATAAAAGAGATCACAGGGGGCTGCCTTCCCCCTTCTGCCATGTGAAGGCACACCGAGAAGACAGGCATTTATGAACCAGGAAGCAGGCTTTCAGCAGACGCCAAATCTGCTGGTGCCTTCATCTTGGACTTCCGGCCTCCAGAATGGTGGGAAATAAATTTCTGTTGTTTATAAGCCATCCAGTCTAGGGTGTTCTCTTATCGCAGCTCAAACAGACTAAGATAAGATGTATATAATTAAAATATCCAAGCAATGAAAAAGGGTACAAGTGAAAAGTAATACTTCTCCTCTTCCCTCACCAGCCTAATGCCATCCCAGAGGTAGACATTTTAATTTTTTTGAGTATTTTTCCAAGAAATATTGTATGCATAGGCAAGTATGTGCACGTGCGCACACACACACACACCACATGCATATGTTTTTGGTTTTACATGATGGGACTCTGCTCTACAAACTGTTGTGTCCAGTGCTTTTTCCACCTCATGGTCCTTGTACATCTCTGCAGATGAGTAAATGAGGGAGTGCCTCGTTTTCCAACAGTTGCTTGGCGTTCCTCCCCGTGGATGTTCCTCCCTAGCTGGATGTTTTAGTTTGGTGCGGTTTGTCTTTCACCACTGAGCTAATCTGTATTTCAATAGTCTGGGTCCATGTTTTCAACGGAGGAAAGGGCAGGGGCTGCATTTTCGTTTGCGTTTTATATCCAGCACCTGGCCCTGTCCTTGGCGTGTTGTAAAAGTCATGAACTAGATTCCATTCCACAGGGTTGCTCCTAGGAAGGCCTGGCCCAAGACCCGTCCCCAGAGGGGTCACCAGCAAAGAAAGCTGGTGAGCCCCGACCCTTAATCCTCGCCTCCTCCTCGTTCAGCTGGCAGGTTAATCCCTTCAGAGGCAGCTGAGACCTCCCTCTCATCTCCTGGATCCTCGGGGTCAGCATGGATATGTGGGCTCAGAAGACCCCTCTCCCAGGGGCCACAGCCTCTCTCTGTGACCCTCCGCCGGGTTTCCCCAAGCCCCTCCTTTGGAGAACCACCGATCACTGCCCTCTGGAGGCATCAAGTCCTCTGAGAGCCGTGTCCTGCTCCTCCCAGCATCGCTCCCAGGAGGGAGAGGCAGTTCATTTTCTCCCTGAATTCCAGCCCCTGGCACAGATAAACCTTGGGAAGCATTTCCTGAAGCTTCCCAGGCCTTTCTCAGCATGAATATTTTATACTTCTGCAGTAAACTAGAGTGTTAGATCAAGAAGAAGTGGTCGGTGCCACACTGCTGCATGCTGGCAAGGAGTTTGGGGTGGGCAGGTGATGGGAGAGGAGGCGGTTTCTCATTTCTTCCAATCCAAGCAGAAATTAGGTCCCTCACCTGAGCACCCAACCTTCCCCTGCAGTGTGAATGGGTGGCTGCCCCCAGGCCAGCAGTATTCCTGCTCACTGGTCCACCTTTCAGGTGCTCCAAGAGATCACCCTGGATGTCTGCTTTGTCATTTTAGTCCATGCCTCTGCTACTGTCCCACTCACTGAATGCGAGGGCCGCACCTCTGAGACCTCCACATCCAGCCGTCACACTTTACAGAAGGGGAAACGAGACCAGGGAGATAGAGGGACGGCTCAAGGTCATCCTGCACAGTGGGTGGGAATACATTTAGGGATCCTGACTCACAGCAGGGGGCTTCATCCTAACCACTGATTTTAGCCAGAGAAGATCTGTCAACCTGTCACTGCTGCTGGCTTACTTTCCCTTCCCTGAGCCCAGGATAACGCGAGTGGCTAAAACTTACACAAAGTGTCCTGTACTCCTGGTCCCGTTTGAAGTGCTTTACATACATTCATTTTTAAAAATAACTTAACACCCTATGAAGTATACTTTCTACTTTATAAGTGAAGAAACTGAGGACCAGAGAGGTTAAGTAATATACCCAAGATCACACAGTGACAGAGCTGAGATTCAAGGCCAGGCAACATGGCTCCAAAGTCCATGCTCTAACCTTCTGCACCATCCTTCCCCTCAGAATAACAAACTATGTTAGGCTCTGTTCTAAGAGTTTATGTGCACAGGCTCGGGGGCTGCCACGGGAGACAGGCTGTGGTTGATGCCGAGGGTGAGAGGTGAAGACACCCCACACAATTGTTTTCCAACCAGGCCCAGACATGCCTGTCCTTGAAAGGTAAAAACTTCAGTGTGAGCCTTCCTCCCTAAAGAGGCAAACAGTACAGCACTCTGAACAGACACTAAAAACAGCTCTCATCTCAAAGAACCCAGCACTTGTGTCACAGTAGTAGAAGTTAGATGCTGGTGTAACAGCATTTGATGCAAGAAGACTTCTCGCCAGACAGTGATCTCTTTGGACCCATTACTTTGCATTTGCAATCAGATTGGATCACCTCCCATCCTGAGGCTCCCCAAGACTTTCAAGAGTTTTTCCAGTGACCCTTACAGAAAGATACCATCTCCTGAGAAATGCAGTATTTATTTACAGTGCATTGGATCTCTAGGAAACACCGGAATTATCAGTGAAGAATATATTAAATAGCTCAAGGGCTACTGTAAAGCATTTTTCTTTTTTTTTTTTTTTTTGCGGTACGTGGGCCTCTCACTGCCGTGGCCTCTCCCGCTGAGGAGCACAGGCTCCGGACGCACAGGCTCAGCGGCCATGGCTCACGGGCCCAGCCACTCTGCGGCATGTGGGATCTTCCCTGACCGGGGCACGAACCCGTGTCCCCTGCGTCGGCAGGCGGACTTTCAACCACTGCGCCACCAGGGAAGCCCAGTAAAGCATTTTTCTACGGCTTGACAGTAAAGCTCCTAGAACCAGTTCCTATCTCTGAAATGAGGTGTTCCTTTAGAGTCAATAAGAACACACAAAACCTACAAGTCATGCAGGACACATCCTGAAGTTCTTAAAAGAGAAGGGACCTGAAGATGCCTTCCGTGCTGTGGAGGTAACAATTGATTGATTTTTACCCAAGAGACTCCTGGAATTTTGTCTTTGGACAGGCTGCTTTTTTTTCTTTTAAATGTATTTATTTTATTTTATTTTTGGTTGTGTTGGGTCTTTGTTGCTGTGCATGGGCTTTCTCTAGTTGTGGCCAGCGGGGGCTACTCTTCATTGCGGTGCGCGGGTTTCTCATTGCGGTGGTTTCTCTTGTTGTGAAGCATGGGCTCTAGGCACGCGGGCTTCAGTAGTTGTGGTGCGTGGTCCCAGTAGTTGTGGCTCGCAGGCCTAGCTGCTTCGCAGCATGTGGGAACTTTCCAGACCAGGGCTCGGACTCGTGCCTCCTGCCTTGGCAGGCGGATTCTTAACCACTGCGCCACCAGGGAAGCCCCTGGACAGGCCTCTCTGACAGATGGTGTGGGGATATTCAGCTTTGCCAGGTATGGCCGTGATTTTATATCTCACTCTGCGAAGGCAAAGTGAAGAAGCGCTACAGAAAATATCTTCCAAGTGGCTTTTCGGTTTTTGATAACTATTACACTTCTGAAGTGGCATTTTGTGGCTTCAGTCCTATAAGACTTTAACCCATGAGACTGGACACATATTTGGACTTTGACTAATGCAAGGCTCCAACCACTTGGAAGAAGCTGGCCAGAGCCTCCTCAACCTTTGCCCTGTTTATGCAAGTTGCAGAGTGCTATTTGCTTCAATAATACAGAAAGATACAAAGTGGATTGATGATGAATCTGCTGACACACCAGGAATTACTCTGAAACTTAGTCATGAGGATAATGGGAATTTGCTGGGAATTCCCTGGTGGTCCAGTGGTTAGGACTCCACAGCTGAGGGCCCAGGGTTCAGTCCCTCGTCAGGGAACTAAGATCCTCCAAGCCGAGCAACGCAGCCAAAAAAAAATGTGAATTTGCCAAAACCAGTGGAAGCCTTTAAAGAATGGAAAGAGTGTTCTTGTGATAAGCTATAATGGAAAAGAATCTGAAAAAGAATATATATATATATACACACACACACACACACACACACACACACACACACAACTGAATACTTTGCTGTATACTTCATAAAAAAAGAAAAAAAAAGAAAAAAAAAGAATGGAAAAAGTGAATAAAATGCCTTGCTGTTCTCCCAAAATAAGAACCTTCAATTAGGACTACTTAAAATAAATACTTGCACATTAAAAAAAGAGTTTATGTGCTATATTCCATTTAATCCTCATCACAGCTCTGTGAAGAAGAAAATACTCTCTTATTGAACACATTTTATAAACCTCTTCGAGGCTTCAAGAGGCTGGGTAAACTGATGAAGGTCACTTAGCTGGTGGAGTCAGCAATGAAGGGGACCAGAATACGCCACCCAAAACATGCCACTTTGGCATAAGGATCATTTTGTGCTGGAGGCAATTACAAAGCAGCAGATGCAGAAAAAAAAGCCATCTGCCTTCCCCCACCGGGCTAAAAGCAGGATATTAATTTTCATTTGTAAAGTTGTCTCCCTCTTCCATGCCAGGAAGAGGAGGACCCATATTGGACTCAATCACCAGAGACAACTCTAGACTCAGGCCAGACACGGCATCAAGAGGAATCTACGAAACCAAACCTTACTAAATAAAATACACTCGTCTTCTGTTAGTTTCCTCTGATATATTTACCTTCCCACAGTTTGCCACCCTGAAAAGCCTAAACGCCTTTTCTTTCGTCTTATCCCTTCTCTACAGATTTGTTGTTCTTTGTTAAGACGCCAGATAAGCTCCAAGTTCTTTTTTGTTTTTTCCTTTCTTTTTGGTCCTGCCATGGAGCTTGTAGGATCTTAGTTCCCTGACCAGGGATTGAACCCAGGCCCTAGCAGTGAAAGCACTGAGTCCTAACCACTGGACCGCCAGGGAATTCAAAGTTCTAACCAAGTTCTAACCATCCCTTTGAGTTACTCATCACTGAGTTTCTCCCATGTATATTCATGCTGCATGCATTACTAAACTCTGTTTTTCTCTTGTTAAATTGTCTTTTGTCAGTTTGATTTCCAGGGCTTTAGCTATAGAACCTAGGAGGGTAGAGAAAAAGTTATTTTCCTCCCCTACAGGACTTAACCCAGACCCTCCCTTATACTTCAAATCATCTCTTGATTACTTAGAATACCTAATACAATATAAATGTTAAGTGAATAGCTGCTGGCACACAGCAAATTCAAGTTTTGCTTTTTGGAGCTTTCTGGAATTTTTTTTCCTTGAATATTTTTGGTCCCCAGTTGGTTGGCTCCATGGATGTGGAACCCACAAATACTGAGGACCCACTGTACGTAATAGGTGCTTTTCCCTTCTCTTAAGCAAAGGAAATAATAATGATAATATAACAAGGAAACTGAAGGTCAATCTATGGTCATTGAGAATGACTGTCAGGTCATTTCCTTTGCCATCATGGGAAACCACCGAGGGGGGTGGGGACCACCAACCTGTTTCTGTGAATATTGATGGTTTTGTGGTTTCTGGACATATTGAGGCCTTGGCAGCCGGCACAGAAAATGGAATAATCGTGGACTAATAACGTCTGAGTGATTATGGTAGTTGCACCCCACCTGTCTTACACTTTCAACATCAGCAGATCTGTCCACAGCTCCACTTTTCCAAGCAGTGGAGCATGTCTCAGGCCTGAGACAGTCACCTGCCAGATTCTGTGAGGATCCTGCCCAAATCCTGCCGGAATTCAATGTCTGAGCTCTTTGCGCCCAGGAGGGCTTCAGAGAGGTTGAGATTCTCTGAAGGAGCTGTATTGCTAAAACTAGACTATGATTATAGAATCATAATTTCCTTTCTACTTTTACCTAAAATTATACATGGGTCCTACTGGGGGAGAAAGTGGGCTACAAAAGGCAGTCAAAAACACTTGCACGGTAACCAATCTTTTAAGGCACATATATTTTAAAAAGGTAATTCCTGCAAAAATACTAATTATTTGGAACATTTCACTGCAGAGCAGCTGGGGTTTGCTAGAATAACTTACAAGTCCAAAGGAAGCAACGGTGAATGGAGCTACCAGAACAGCATGGTTGCCCCCTGCTCCAAATCTCAAAGCAGGGGACTGTTCCCAGCCACTCAGAACTCATTTCCTGGCTCATTTTGGAAGCGGCCAGCATTCCAGAACCTACAGGTGAATCACCCCTGATGACATTAGGGGGGTATGGGTGGGATTTGGCAGGAGGACAGAAGCTGGAGTCCAAAAGAGGCTCCAAAGAGGAATTAGCACCTTTCCTAAACCAGGAAAACGGAAGGGAGGAAGCCAAGAAAATGAAGAGGAGAGGGACCTAGATGCCCTAAGGAATTCTTAGTGCAGCCCTGGGGTGCAGCCTCCCACCCACCTCTCCAGCTTCCTCTCCCACTACTGAGTTTTAAGCTCCAACGACTAGCCGATTTGTAATTCCATCCCACGCCAAGCTGCGCCTTGCTTCTCTGTGTTTGCTCAAGCTGTTACCACCGCCTGGAATGCCTTCTTTCTCCCACATCGCTTCAGCTGGCAGATTCCCACCTACCCCACAAGACCCAGCACAGGCGGTCCTTCCTCCAGGAAACTTTCCCACCCCCGAGCCCATGCTTTGTTTCTCTGCCCTATTACCCAAGCGCAGATCACTCACTAAATTATCCACTTTGGATTACAGTTGTCTGTGGATGAATGGGTCACATCCCATGGAAAGATGAGTGCTCAAGCAGACCCGAGTGTCCTCATCTTTGTGTCCCAGTACCTGGCACATAGGAGGCACTCAATATAAGCTGGGTGAATTAATGTTGATAGAGAAGGAATAATGTAGACAAAGACATGGTGGCAGGAACTATCAATACTTCTCCTGGATGAAATGCAGCAAGGTTAGAAGTCACCATTCTGGACCAGGGCGAGAGGGTCAGGCCTGGCGCACCTGCTGTGGTTGCTTTTCTAAACAAAAGCTACAAGGTCACCAAATAACAATAACAATATAATAAAAGCCCCTTTATCTTCCTACATCCTCAAGCAGATAGAGCTGGAAGGGATTTTTTTTTTTTTCTTTCTATTTTTGCGGTACGCGGGCCTCTCACTGCTGCGGCCTCTCCCGTTGCGGAGCACAGGCTCCGGACGCCCAGGCTCAGCGGCCACGGCTCACGGGCCCTGCCGCTCCACGGCACGTGGGATCTTCCCGGACCGGGGCACAAACCCGCGTCCCCTCCGTCGGCAGGCGGACTCTCAACCACTGCGCCACCAGGGAAGCCCTGGAAGGGATTTTTGTGTTGATCTCACTCAGGCTGTGTCATTCAGAAAGTGAGGAAGGGAGGGTCCAGGGAGGTTAAGGGAGTTGCCCTGGTCCCACAGGAAGTCAGTGATGTCAGGGAGGAAATATTCTCCTCTTCCTCTACCCATCTTAGTAGGTTCATTGGCTGCGGCTTTGTAAATTAGACTGACAAAAGATAGATTCACAAGAGGAAATGAGCAGTTTATTAACACATCACTCGAGAGAAACCTCAGTGATGAGTAACTCGAAGGGGTGGCTAGAACCAGGCTTATGTTGCATCTTAACCAAAGAATAATAAATTTACAGAGGCGTGACAAGACAGAGAAAAAAAGACTTTTTGAATTTCTAGGCATGGCAAATTTGGGGAAGGTAAATATATGTGGGAACTAATAGAAGATAAGGGCTAGTTAGTGAAATTTATCATGTCAGTTCCTCTGGTGCCACCTCTGGGATGATAAAGGTCTAGAGTCATCCCCCGTGATTAACTTCCATTCTTCCTAGTAGAGAAGAGAGGAGGACATCTCTACAGATTTATGTCCTGGTTTTAGGCAAACAGTGGGAGGGCAGAGTTTTTCTTGTATCTGCTTCTTCTCAATTGCCTTGAGCTCAAACAATCTTTATGCCGAAGTAGCATATTTTGGGGTGGCATACTCTTCTACCCAACAGTGGCAACACTGGGACTAAATTGCAAGTCTCCTAATTCCCCAGTCCTGTACGGTGGCCCCACTTCATTGATTTCAGGGACCGTGAATAGAGTAACTACTACCTGGGGATAAGAGACATCTATCCCATGAATGAGCACCAGAAGAAAGGAGTTGCCATTCAAAAGCAAACTCCTGTCAAGAGAGGTGGGAGTGATGACAGCCTAGGGAGTTGCCGCCTCTCTGGAATTGTGTGGGAAGGCGAATGACAGAGTAGGTCAGCACTGTCCAGTAGACATGTGACACAAGCCACAGGTATATTTTTAAATTTTCTGGTAGACACTTTTTAAAAAGTAAAAAGAAGCAAGGGAGTTTATTCTTAATAACATTTTAAACTCAATATATCTAAAATATCATTTCAATATGTGATCAATATAAAAACATTGATGAGCTATTTAACAAGTTTTTTTTCTCAGTAAGTCTTTAAAATCTGATGTGTATTTTACATGTAGGGCACAACCCATTCTGGACTAGCCGCTAGCACTAGCCGTGCTCAGTAGACACGTGGTGAGCGGCTGAAATATTGGACAGCGTAAAAATAGCGGTAGGCTATTCGCTGTCCTATCCAGTAATATCAGTACCACTGGCCTGATGTAGTGTCTGAAATCCCACTGTGAGCCACTCTTATGGATGGAAGCATTATCTTCAGAAGGCCCCAGGTACCTGCAGCTGTGCCATCTGAGAGGGATAAAATATTGATCCAGGAGACTACACCATTAGTACCACCCACCTGGATCCGTAAAATCTTGAAGGCAGAGGAAGGGCTGCTATGACTTTTTATTCCCTAGCCTCAGTTATCTAGGAAGGACAAATGAAATGCTTTACTTTTAAATTCCTAAGCCCAACTGGTTGCTTTGAAAGCTCCATGCTTCTGCTTCAGTAAAACATTTCCCCTGACCTCCTAAGGATCTTGATTAAGCAGTCTTGGACTTTTAGTCTGGACCTCTACAGAATTACAATGCCCCAAATCCCACCTTCCTTTCTGGACCCTTTTCCCCACTAACTCCCAAAATCTTATCCCATCCCCAGCCTCTGGGATCCCATTTCTCTAGAATTTTGCCAGTAAATCCCTTAAACTGGGGTCCAAGCCAGTATGAGCTTAGAACGATAAAGTCGGGCTGGAGATTTCAGCTCAAGATGAAGACTAGAAAGCAGCTTCTTGAAAACACTCAGCTGGGGCTTTCCTGGTGGCGCAGTGGTTGAGAGTCCGCCTGCCGATGCAGGGGACGTGGGTTCGTGCCCCGGTCCGGGAAGATCCCACATGCCGCGGAGCGGCTGGGCCCGTGAGCCATGGCCGCTGAGCCTGCGCGTCCGGAGCCTGTGCTCCGCAACGGGAGAGGCCACAACAGTGAGAGGCCCGCGTATCGCAAAAAAAAAAAAATAATAATAATAATAAAAGAATCTGCCTGCCAATGCAGGGGACACGGGTTCGATCCCTGGTCTGGGAAGATCCCACATGCCGTGGAGCAACTAAGCCCGTGTGCCACAACTACTGAGCCTGTGCTCTAGAGCCCATAAGCCACAACTACTGAGCCCGAGCGCCACAACTACTGAAGCCCGCACACTTAGAGCCTGTGCTCCGCAACAAGAGAAGCCACCGCAATGAGAAGCCTGCGCACCGCAACAAGCCTGCGTGCAGCAACAAAGACCCAATGCAGCCAAAAATATATAAATAAATTTATTTTTTAAAAAAAGAAAATTACACTTTCTCAGTAAATTTGGCAAATTTTATTATGTCAAATAAAAATGGAAAGAGAAAATGTATACCGTCTACTATATTCATAAAAGTAAAAATATTTAACACAAAAGGTAAGAAAGCTATAATGGGGGTTGAGGAACAATATTTAAAAGGGTATAATCAAAGTGGTTGGCTCCTGTGAGGGTGGCTAATGAACGCAACCTGCCCGCCCTTTTGTTTTGGCTGTGCCCACGCAGCATGCAGGATCTTAGCTCCCCTGGAAGCACAGAGTCCTAACGACTGGACTGCTAGGGAATTCCCCCACAAACACCCTTCTTTTTATAAAAAAAAAACAACAAACCTCCCTTTTTTACCTGAGCTCTGCTCAGGTAAAACTGACATACAATAATCTGCATCTGTTTAAAGTGTTCAAATTGTTAAGTTTCATATGTGTCCCCCTCTGAACCTATCCCCAAGCCTGCCCAGAAAGCTCAGAAGTCTAAATTAATACTATCCCCAAACCTGCTGTCCCAGGCTTAATCAGTGGTGGAAGAAAGGTCTCAAAAGTGTTTGTCTCAATTGCCATTAAAGTTTAATAGTAAAAGACTGGTTATGATAACAGTGTTTTCTAGAAACTTCAGAAGGAAAGGAGAATGTTTTGTGGGTCATTTTTCTGGGGGGGGTGTGTTGCAGTTTTAAGTTATTAGTTTTAATATCAGTACTTTTTAATGGAAATAACGTGACCAAAAATCTGTCACAGAATTTTGAGTCCATCAAAACAAAGTTTAATGAGAAAACAAAAACAGAACAGGACATGCTATCCTAAAATATGACACCCTGGCACGTTGGATATTTTAAGCTGAAGGAGTTGAAGGAAATAGCGCAAGCACCCTTCTGCCCTGAAACAGATCATAAACACTCAGGTGAGGGTGCACTCCCTGTACTGCAGTAAAGGAGCATCCTTATCACCAAAGACAAAGCGTTGCTGAGAAGAATCCTAACACACAGGCCTCGCTAAGTTTCCCGCAGTTACTATACTTAGTTCATACCATGTGACCTATCATATTCCCCCCCGCCCAACTGTCCACTTTTCCTTCCCTTGAGCCCTCTCCTCCTTCCAAAGTCTAGGGGAGTCAGATGTGGGGTAACTGGGACCTTTTGGGTATCAGTGGTGCTGGAGGAAGAAAGCCTTTCCTGGAATCACCCTTTTTCCAATAAAAAGGCAGTTTTAATCTCAGAAACAAGATGGAGATGGTATGCTTATTCAGAAAAGCTGTCCACAGGGACAGCGTCCTCACTCCTGATTAAGAGTGTTCTAATGAAAATAGAGGCAGTGGTTACTGCACACATTGTATCTCTAACAGATTCTCTTCGATTTCAAGACTAGCCCTTTGTTGCTCTGCCCCAGAGGCTAAGGTGCCGGCATGGACATGGATGTCTGGTAGAGTCAACCGTGCATGGGCAAGTCTGGGAAGAAGGGAAGAGGATGCCAGGGTCCTGTGGGGCAAGACAGAGAGCTCATTGGGTTTTCCTGAAAACAACGTGGAGGGGGGATGGTGGGAGGGAGGGGGCAGAATGAGGGAATGATTTTTGTGTAGATAATCTTCCCTGTGGAAGCTGAGCAATGCATGATATCTTGCTGGCTTGGTGTTACCTTCTTTTTGAGAGACAAAGTGAAGACGAAAATGTTTGTTTTTCTTTCTTGAGCACCCAAGGTGTCTTTGGTGAGAAGGACTACTGGTCTCCAACCCCCCCTCAAGATAAACCTCAAATGAGGAGGGTTACCTGTGAGTGAAGATAATAGGGTGAGAACCCAGGGGTTGGGTGAATGGAGGTGGGAGGGGAGTGTTGGACACCTTGGTGGCCAGGGGTAGCCGTATAATAACTAGGCAAAGAGAGGAGGTGGGCAGTCCTGGAGGCTGGAATTACAGGGAATCCAAGTGTGTGTGTATATACTGGGTGTAGATACAGTCGTCCCTCTGTATTGGTGGGAGACTGGTTCCAGGACCCCCAAGGATACGAAAATCCTCAGATGCTCAATTTCTTTATATAAAATGGTGTAGTATTTGCATATAACTTACGCATATCCTCCCATATTCTTTAAATCATCTCCAGATTACTTATAATACCTAGTACAATGTAAATGCTATGGAAATAGCTGCCAGTGAGTGGCAAATTCGAGTCTTGCCTTTTGGAACTTTCTGGAATTTTTTTCCCAAATATTTTGGTCTGTGGTTTGTTGAATCTGCGGATGTGGAACACTCAGATACAGAGGGCTGACTATATTTAACTGTAAACAGGTTCAAGAGGATGTCTGTGAAGGGATCCAGAATATATCACTGTGAAGAGGTTTTTTTTCCCTCTGAACTCCCCTTATTTGCCTAAAAGCCGAGTCCCTCAAAAGAATTCAATTGTCGTAAATCCCCTCCTCTGTAAGTTTTATGACCAGGGAAGATTGGTTCCTATCACCAGATATCACCAGGGTAAGAAATCACCTAAACACACACTGTCACAAAACTATCATATCTCCCATCTATTCTCTTGAGGGCCTATTTATCTTTCCTAAAAGTCATTTATTTTCCCATCAGTACCCTTTCTCCCCATACTCTTGCCTATTAAGATGGTACATAAGCCCCAAATTCTAACTGCCACTTTGAGTCACATTTTTCTGTGAACTCCCACATACATACATGAATAAACATGTCTTTTTTCTTCCTAATCTGTCGTTTGTTAGTTTAACTCACAGGCCCCAAGGATTGAACCTAAGAGGGAGAGAGGAAAAATTTTCTCTCTTCTTCTTACAAAACTACAGAACCCTGTCACAAATCAGGATACTGATGCTGACATGGTCAAGATGCAGAACAATTCCATCACCATAAGAATCCCTCATCTTGCCCTTTTACACCTATTTCCCCCTCCTCTCTCTAACTCACTCACCCAGACCCCTACAATGTTCTTTTAATCAGCCTTACCATCTTACTTCTTCCCTCATTAATTAAAGAGTTGAATAAAATCTTTGGTACATGTTCATTTTATAGTTGAATGTATCTTGTTTTTAATTCTTTAAATCTTATTTTGAGTCACTGGGAAGACTCGAAGTTTTGAAGCTGGGTCTTAAACACCTTTGGGGGGCTTCCCTGGTGGCACAGTGGTTGAGAGTCCGCCTGCCGATGCAGGGGACACGGGTTCGTGCCCCGGTCTGGAAGATCCCACATGCCGCGGAGCAGCTGGGCCCGTGAGCCATGGCCGCTGGGCCTGCGCGTCTGGAGCCTGTGCTCCGCAACGGGAGAGGCCACAGCAGTGGGAGGCCCGCGTACCGCAAAAACAAAAACAAACACCTTTGGGATTATTTCCCCTCTTCAGTGGCCCCCTTTCTTCCTAAGCATACTCAAGTCTGCCCCATCATGGACCTGCGAGCTCTAGTTCAACTTCTTCCAGGAACTCGACTTATCTGACCTTCCCAGCCCAGTGGTCACAGCTCTTAGACTACAGTTCAGATGGCGCTCAGCCCAGCCTGAACATCTGTCAACTCACCTCCCTACACAAACACATTTGTAGCGTGAGATTCTCTTCTGTGACTTATCACAAACTGCCTTTTATTACAGTTCTTCAGGGAATAGGTACCTAGGGAGCTGGGCCTGAGTCCTGTCTTCTATCCCTGCTCCTCCCCAGCACCGAGGCCTTGCCTGGAGACGGCTTAACACAAGAGAGGCTCTGATAGTAGTATTTCTGGAGCAGGGAGGTGGAAAATCTGTGAGTTTCCCAATGCCCTCAAAATACACATCAGAGATGGCCAGCCTGGAGCAGGCATAGGACCTGATCCAGATTACCTGCCCTAGACAGAGAATCTGCCTGTGGATAAAGGGCTCCCACTGCAGAAGGAAGAGTTCAAGGTGATCACCCAGCACATGCCTCTTCCTTGGAATTTTCCCCTTCACAGTCTATGGTTAAGTCAAAGTCACGTACAATGTGAGGTCACTGAGGGGCCGAGAAACCATGGGGAAGCTGAGAGCAGGAGGATGGTGCAGGCTCTTCCAGTCCCCGTGGCTCCCTGGGAGATGACAGGGAAAGCTTTGGTTCTGTTGGGGCCCAGGGCAGGCCACCCCAAAATATGCCTCAGTGGCATATTGATTATTCTGCATTAAAGTTGTTTAAGAAACAGCCGATACAAGAAGAACAGGGACTTCCCTGGTGGCGCAGTGGTTAAGAATCCGCCTGCCAATGCAGGGAACACGGGTTCGAGCCCTGGTCCGGCAAGATCCCACATGCCGCAGAGCAAATAAGCCCGTGTGCTACAACTACTGAGCCTGTGCTCTAGAGCCCGCGAGCCACAACTACTGAGCCCACGTGCCACAACTACTGAAGCCCGCGCACCTAGAGCCTGTGCTCCGCAACAAAAAGAAGCCACTGCAATGAGAAGCCTGCGCACCGCAGTGAGGAGTAGCCCCTGCTGGCCACAACTAGGGAAAGCCCATACACAGTAATGAAGACCCAACACAGCCAAAAAAAGAAGGAAAAACAAAAAACACTAACCCTCCTCTCTGTCTCCCTGGAAGTAGGAAATACCTCTCTCATATGAAAGGTGCAGTCCCTGCACCTGAAGGTAGAAGGACATATTGGGCCAAGAAGCCCTTGTGTGTCTGTTAGCATAACTGACGCTATCTGGGGCCTGGATGGCTCGTCCTGTCCTTCTGCTGACTCTGCTCAGGACTGTACAGTAAATCACTTATCTGTGCCAAGGGCTTTGTAGTTAATAGATACTGTTTAACGATTAGGACCATGTGGCCTCTATGCTCTTTTTGTCCCCAAACAATAATGAAGACCTTTGCTGATGTATTGCCGGTACTCATGAGGTTGGTTACCCATTCATAAATCTTGACTTAGGAATGCACATCCTGTTTCCAAGCCTGTACCCCCATACCCTAACTTAACCATAAAATTGTCCCCATGGCCCCTCGGCAGTGCGGAGTGCAGCTGCGAATGCTTCTGTACTGTCATCCACCCAACCCCACCCTCTAAGTTACCCTATAATAAATTGATCCACTGAGGATGTGGTGCTGCCTGCCTCGTTTTTTCGGTCTCAAGATGCCTTCTTATTTCGGTGGGCACCTTTCATTTCCTCTGTCTTCCAACAACATGGATACACAAACCTTGTAACTTTAATTTACTACCCCAAGCCCCAACTGTTTAGATTCTTCACCAATTAAGCACCAAAACCTACGTTTCTTTGTCCTGTCAACTCCTTACAAAGTTATTGTCTTTTTTGTCTAAAAAGTATAAAAGCTGCCTGCTTCGGCCACTTCTTAGGTCCTATTTCTATGAGACCTCTGTGCACGTGAATTAAAATGTATTTCTTTTTCTCCTGTTAATCTGTCTTGTGTTGATTTTATTATTAGTCCAGCCACAGGAACTCATGAGGGGCAGAGGGGGATATTTCCCCCTCCCTGACGGTTCCTACCTTCCCTGTTCCGGGCCCCATGAGGATTTCCTGGCTGCACGCTTTCTAGTCCCATGATGCCTGTGAGATTGACAGCTCTCTCCTTATAGGGAACCACCATGCACTTACCATTCGGAGTAGGCTTCTGTCTCCTAAAGAGTAAACATGTCTGATATGCCTCGCTCATCTAGAACACAGCTGTCTGGTGCCTATGAGAGCTTCCCTAACTGTCCCAAACTCACAGACCTAAGGTAACTAGATGGTTTGGGGTGGTGGGCATGGCAGATTCTGGTCCAGAATGATCATTCCGTGCCTGCTTGCAACCTTGACTGCTCCTGAATCGACTCCACCTGGAGTTCTGAGCAAGTTGGAGAGAGAATAATGGACAGAGGCAACACCCTGAAGAAGGTCAGGGAGGGAAAGAGAGGCTTCTGTGTTGGGATTGTTTAAAATTAATCACAATTTGTCAAGAAATGCTGAACTCAGGGCTGTGGTAAATGGAGACTGTCCCTCATAGGTCCAATTTCAGTCTCTTTTGAAACAAACATGATGTGTTCTATGAGCACGAGGTGCAAATACAATGATACCTCTTTGATTTTCGAATTAGTCTTCCCAGCTCTCACTGGCCCTTATCAGTGGAAAGTCCATTATCTTCCTCTAGAGGCTTTTCTCTCTCAAATTATTACAAATGCTACTTGGGGATTGCTGTTGAAGGCAAGCCTGCCCATACCAACAGAGAACTAAACTTGTCCACTGACTCAGGCCCACACCTCTGCTGGCCTTTGCAGGGGACCACACCTGGCCTCCCGGGTCAGGCTCTCTCCATTACAGAATCTCCCTAACGAATCTCTTCATGGTTCCTGGAGTGCATCACTGCACTGGTGTGGCTGGGTCCAGAGGGCCTTCCAGCCTCAGTCTCTGTGGGTCCTGTTGACCCTCATGGAGACCTTGGGGTTCCTTGCAGTCTGTAGACTTTGGTCTACGGTCACATCAGACAGTAGGAGTTAGGGTACTACCACCTTCCCTACCAGAATGCCCTGGGGCTCCTTATGCAAATTATCTCCTATTTCTCTGCATACAAAAGGTGAGAGGAGCCAATCAAGAGTGCCTGAGAGGCCCAGAAGTTTCACATTTATATAACAAAGGGAGTCAATGGAGTGGCTTCACAGAACAGTTTCAAGGTGGTCTTGATGACCCTACACAGAGAAGAGGTTGTAATTTTTAAAAAATAATTTTTGTAAAATCATTAAAAAATTTTTTTAAATAAATTTATTTATTTTTGGCTGCATTGGGTCTTCGTTGCTGCACACAGGCTTTCTCTAGTTGCGGGGAGCGGAGGCTACTCTTTGTTGTGGTGCGCGGGCTTCTCACTGCAGTGGCTTCTCTTGTTGCAGAGCTCACGCTCTAGGCGCAAGGGGTTAGTTGCTCCGTAGCATGTGGGATCTTCCCGACCAGGCCTCGAACCCATGTTCCCTGCATTGGCAGGCAGATTCTTAACCACTGCGCCACCAGGGAAGCCGTTGAGATCGTTTTATGTATAGTCATAAGTAACATGGAGAGATCCCATGAGATATCCACGTGTACTTTATCCAGTTTCCACCAATGGTAACACCTTGCCAAGCTCTGATACAATATCACACCCAGGATACTGATACTGGTACAGTCAAGAGGCAGAATAGTTCTATCCATCACCACAAGGATCTCACTTGTTGCCCTTCTATAGCCACGCCCACACTCATCCACACCCTGGTCTTCTGGCAACCAATAATCTCTTCTCTGTCTATATAATTTTGTCATTTTTGAATGTTATCTGAATTATAGTATATAGCTCTTAGGGATTGGCTTTTTTCAACCAGCATCATTCCCTGGAGATTCGTCTAAGCTGTTATGTGTATTAACAGTCTGTTCCTTTTTTTTTTTTTGCGGTACACAGGCCTCCCACTGCTGCGGAGCACAGGCTCCGGCCGTGCAGGCCAGCGGCCATGGCTCATGGGCCCAGTCGCTCCACGGCATGTGGGATCCTCCCGAACCGGGGCACGAACCCGCGTCCCCCGCATCGGCAGGCGGACTCTCAACCACTGCGCCACCAGGGAAGCCCCAGTCTGTTCCTTTTTATCACAAAGTATTAGTCCATGCTTGTGGATGTATCAGTTTGTTCAAACATTCACTTTTTTTTGTGTGTGTGTGGTACGCAGGCCTCTCACTGTTGTGGCCTCTCCCGTTGCAGAGCACAGACTCTGGACGCGCAGGCTCAGCGGCCATGGCTCACGGGCCCAGCCGCTCCGCGGCATGTGGGATCCTCCCGAACCGGGGCACAAACCCGCGTCCCCCGCATCGGCAGGCGGACTCTCAACCACTGCGCCACCAGGGAAGCCCTAAACATTCACATTTTAAAGGTTATCTGAGTTGCTTATAGCTTTTCGCTACTTCAAATAAAGCTGCTATAAAAGTTTGTACCGGGGTTTCCCTGGTGGCGCAGTGGTTAAGAATCCGCCTGCCAATGCAGGGGACACGGGTTCGATCCCTGGTCCAGGAAGATCCTACATGTCACGGAGCAACTAAGCCCCTGCGCCACAACTACTGAGCCTGCGCTCTAGAGCGCACGAGCCACAACTACTGAGGCCACACGCCTAGAGCCCGTGCTCCACAACAAGAGAAGCCACCGCAATGAGAAGCTTGCACACTGCAACGAAGAGCAGCCCCTGCTCGCCGCAACTAGAGAATGCCCGCGCGCAGCAACAAAGAGCCAACGCAGCCAAAAATAAAATAAAATAACTAAAGAAATAAATTTTTAAAGTTTGTACAGGTTTTAGTGTGAATGTCAGTTTTCTTTTCTCTGAAATAAAGTACAAACACTGCAATGTATGGTAATTGCATATTTAATTTTATAAGAAACTGCCGAACTGGTTTCCCAGAGTGCTGGTACCATTTTGCATTCCCACCAGCGATGTATCAGTAATTTGCTTTCTCCTCATTCTTGCCGGCATTTGGTGATAACTATTTTTTTTTTTGGTGTGTTTGTTTTTTGTTTGCTTGTTTGTTTTTTTGCGGTACGCGGGCCTCTCACCGCCGCGGCCTCTCCCGTTGCGGAGCAACAGGCTCTGGACGCGCAGGCTCAGCAGCCATGGCTCACGGGCCCAGCCGCTCCGCGGCACGTGGGATCTTTCCGGACCGGGGCACGAACCTGTGTCCCCTGCATCGGCAGGCGGACTCTCAACCACTGCGCCACCAGGGAAGCCCCACTGTTACTTTTGATACAGGTGAAATAATGGCATTGTGGTTTTATAAGAAAATGAGCTTTTTTTTTTTGGAGATGCACATTGAAGTAAGTAGGAGTAAAACAATGAGAGGTCTGAAATTTCCTTTAAAAAACTTCAGCAAAGAAAAGAAAGAGACAAAGACACTGACAAAATCTTGTTTACTATTGAATCTGGGTAATAGCATATGGGAATTTATTTTACTATTTTTCTCTACTTTTGAAGTACTCTGACATCTTAACATGTTAGATTATGTTATTTCTGTATTCAAACTTCTGCTAAGTACTGACAGGGTTTAGAACATGCTACCCCAAAATACAGCATGTTGGTATATGTATTGAAGATTTTAAGCTGAAGGAATTTGAGAAAATCGCAGATGCAGGAAGTTCACTCTGACCTTCCCCCACTCTTCTCTCCCGAAGCAGGTCATAAGACCCTCCTGCGAGGTACCCTCCCTGTACCCAGAGGAAAGAGCAGCTTCATCTCCAAGACAGACTGACACGCAGAAGAATCCTAATGAACAAGCCCTGTTGAGTTTCCCCCAGTTACGACCCTGAGCTTATACCTGCTTTGTCCCGTGAGGGAGGAGCAGTAATTTTCCCGCTACCTTTCTAAGCTCTCGGCTGAGACCCTCTTATAACAAAAAGACAGATTAACAGGAGAAAAACAAAGTTAATTAGGTGTGTACGTAGGAGGGCCCCACAAAGATACGAGACTCAAAGAAGTGACCAGAGCAGACAGCGTTCATACCTTTTAGACAGGAAACAATACATTTGTAAAGAATTGACCAAAGGGCTTGGATTGGAGGCAGTTAATGGTGAAGAAGAAACAAGGTTCATTTATATCGCCTTCTAAGCCCTAAATTCCCTGACGCTGGTGATAAGGATGCCTCCCTTCCTGCTGGTACGGGGAGGGTACCTTTCACATGTACCTTTTGCTGTTCTCAGGGAAGAAGGGCGAAGGGGTGGGTGTCAGAGTGACCTTCTTGCTTCTGCTATTTCTCAAACTCCTTGAGGTTAAGATACGTAATATGCCAAGGTGCCGCATTTCGGGGGAGTGTGTCCTAAACCCCATCAGTCCCATGATGTTTTCTCACGACTTTGTACTCTTCACCAAACCCAGCATTAAAACACTCAGGCTTAACTGCTTCTTCAGTTTCTCATTTCCTTAAGAAGGGCTCCTGAGTCATGCAGAACTTACATTAGATAAATGTGTATGCTTTTCTCAATCTGTCTTTTATTACAGGGGCTCCAGCCAAAAACCTCAAAGGATAGAGGAAAAACATATTTTTCCTCCCTGACAGTATAAAAAGGAGCATTTCATTACCTTCCTGCCTTCCTCTCCGACTGCTTACAAGGCCCGCCCCGCCCCGCCCCGCATCCCCCGTCTCCAGCTACACTGTGACCGGAGAAGCCTGTCCTGCCCCTGCACTGCTGCGCCTTCTGCCTGGAACTCTCCCAGCAGCTTCCCTTCCCTTAGGCCTCCCCTGACCACTTAATGTAAAATAACTGCCCGCCCCCCTTTACTCTGACTCGTTTTCCTCGATCACACTTAATACCGTATGACACAGTATTTTACTTGCTCCTTTAAAAAATGTCCTACGACTCTCACTAGAAAACAGTCTCCAATAAGGTAAGGTATTTATTTTTCATTGCTGTGTCCCTCAGCGGGATCAGAGCCTGGCACAGGACAGGTGCAGTAAACATGCCTGAACGAATGAATGAATGAGTGGAAGCACGTAGGGTGGACACACAGGCACACAGAGCCAGTGGGGCTGGGGTACTGGGAGAGGTTTGCAGCCCCAGGGCCACGTAATACCCAGACTGGTCCGCTCCACGCCGGCGTTGGACCTGCATGCAGCCTTCCCATTCCCTTCCAAGGAGTTCCCTGGGGTCCCCCGTGTCATCTTCCTTTTTTAAAATATTTATTTATCTATCTATCTATCTATCTATCTATTTATATATTTTTGGCTGCGTTGGGTCTTCGTTGCTGTGCCCAGGCTTTCTCTAGTTGTGGCGAGCGGGGGCTACTCTTTGTTGAGGTGTGCAGGCTTCTCATTTCAGTGGCTTCTCTTGTTGTGGAGCACAGGCTCTAGGTGCGCGGGCTTCAGCAGTTGTGGCACATGGGCTCAGTAGTTGTGGTTCTCAGGCTCTAGGACACAGCCTCCGTAGTTGTGGCGCACGGGCTTAGTTGCTCCGCGGCATGTGGGATCTTCCCAGACTAGGGCTCGAACCTGTGTCCCCTGCATTGGCAGGCGGATTCTTAACCACTGCGCCACCAGGGAAGCCCCCCCCACCACCTCCCGTGTCATCTTATGATCTCAGTCAGGGTACCCCAGGCCACAGAACTTTTTAAGGAAAACTTATCCTCAAAAAGAAAGGGGTCAGAATATTGATCCTTTGCTTCCCAAGAGGCTCCTGCAATGGTGTCCTTATAATTTGTTGTCCAAACTGGCAAATGAGTCGGAAGGGGGCGCTGTTATGTATCATCAGCATACTGGGCACACACGGAATGGTCCAACCCAAACCCAGACATACAGCTACCCTCCCCAGACTCTCTATGCAAATATGCTCTCGCTCCATCCTCACCAGCAGTCAGATTTAGAGCTCTAAGCACAGGGCGGCACAAACTCTTGTCTTGCAAAACAAGAAGGACAAAAACCAAAACACACCGGCATACACCGTTCACCCAGAACAAAGGGCACCAACCACACTACATCTGCTTGAGCACGGGGCGCAGTGGGGGTCTGCAGGAGGTGACCGACAGAGGAGCACAGGGCAACTTTACGATGGCAGCCTTTCTAGCTAAAAGGATAAAAAAAAATTGAATGTCTTCACCAGATATAGCTAAATCAAATTGACCTCTGAAGCTAAACTATAAAATATTTATCAGAACAGTTATACAAAGTATTATAGAGATCAAATAGCTCCCTGTTTCCCCCAAATGCCCTAATTGAAAGAATTAACGTATCAAAAGAAGGAATCCACAGGTCGGAAGGGCTGTGTGTAAAGAGTGAACTGCAAAAGCAATCACTGGCTGCATGTTTCCTGCAAGTGTGTCCCTGCAGCTGAGGTCCTTAGACTTCCCTGAGCCTTACAAGAATCACCTGGGGACTTAATTAAACCTGTAGATAACCTGGGCCCAATGCCAGAGATGGTCAATTCTTAGATCTGAATTGGTGCCCAGAAATTCACAATTGTAACAGACACATCTCCTAGACTGGTCCAGGAATGGAGGCATTGCACAACTTGGGAGGAGGAGGGCTCCCTTTGCATACTCTGTGGGAATGGCGTCCCCTGGGGCTGTGTAATGTCATGGCCTTTTATTGGGCTATCAGCTGATCCCAGCCATTAGGATCATCAAACATGGTCCAACACTAACCAAGGAACCTCTGGGGACCACTGGGTTTTCCCTGTGCTGGTCTTATCCATTGATCTTTGTGGGCTTGGCTACTGTGAAACTTCTGTGGAAACTGATCACTTCTGTGTGAACAAGCAATGAATTTCTGAGTCTAGGAAATCAAGCACCAAATGGGAAAGTGATGCCCTCACTAAGGTCTTGCCACCCATTGCCCTGTCCCTGGGGGACTTCTCTCAGTTGGAACTGCATTGGCCTTCCTCAACTCACCAACTGTCTTAAGATTCCTAGAGCAAAACCTCACAGCTACAACGCCCTTTAGATAAGATACTGGGCAGTAGGTCAGTCAGTGAGTCCTCATGGTTAGAGAGGAAAAAGTCTTCCTCTACCCTCTTAAGTTCAGTATTGGGGTCCTGTAAGTTAAATGGACAAAAGATAGATTAGCAAAAGGAAACAGATTTTTACTCACCGGTATAAGGGGGTTCATAGAAAAGTGTGACTCAAGAGGTAGGTAGAATCTGGAGCGTAACATACCATCTTAATAGGGGATGGCGAGGGGCATAGGGGCACTTCTGGGAGAACAAATGAACTTCTACGAAAAGTAAATGGGCCCTCAGGAGAATAGATGGGAGATATGATAGTTTTCTGACAACGTCTATTTACGTGACTTCTTATCTAGGTGCTGACCGGTGCTGACTTCTTGAGTCATAAGTCGGTCTTCCCTATTGGGAAACTCCTGGGGAGGGAATTTAGGACGGTGGGATTCTTTGGGGAGACTATACTTTTAGGGAGATAAAGGAAGTTCAGAAAAAAGCTTCTTCCAGAAGCAGTTAATTCTCAAATGTCTTCAGCTCAAAATAATCCTTATGACACTGTGGTGAAGGGCAGCAGAATGCGCTACCGTAAATATGCTGTTTTGGTATATTGGTTATTTTGAGCCGCAGGCACTTGAAAACCAGCAAAGGCAGGGAGAGGTTTTCTCTGAACTCCCCTTATCTACCTAAAGACAGATCCTCCAGAAAGAACTCAATTGTCATAAATCCCCGTCCAGGGAATTTCATCAACCATCCCAGGAGAGGAAACTAGACGTTAACAACACACCCAGACAAACTTTGTCGCAGATTATCATACCTCCCATTTACTCTTCCGGGGGCCCATTCATCTTCCCTAAAAATTTACTCTCCTCTAAGAGGCCTACATCCCCTCCCTAGTAAGGTGGTATTTAATCCTGAATACCAAGCCATCTTGGGGGGCCTGGGTACCGTCCATGTACACATGAGGCATACATGTTCATAAACTTCTGTTTGTTTCTCTCTGGTTAATCTTTTATTACAAGGGTCTTAGCCAAGAACTCAGAAAGGTAAAGAGACAAATTTTCTTTCTTCTCTAATGGTGGCATCTCCTGGACCTTTCATCATCAAGCTGAGACTGGCACTGGGCCTGGAGTGGGAGGAAGGGGGATGGGTGGCCCAGAGGAAGGAGAGGACATCCCCTTGGCCCTCCAGGAGCCCCCGCTCCAGTGGGGAAGGTGCTGTCTCCACGTTGAGGAAGTTCCTGGCCAGACCCAGGAGTCACAAGTCAACCTCTCAGGAGGAGATGTGGGTGGGAGGATGCAATAAAGGCAAAGAATATTATGTGTAATGAACAAGGCAGCAACAGCTACCGTGGCTTGAGCATCTACTATACGTCAGAGACATTAAATGCATGATGTGAATTTTTCGTTTGATTTTCACAACAACACTGTTTTTCAGGTAAGGAAATGAGGCTCTGAGAGGTTGACTAATGTGCCCAAGGTCACACAGTAAGTAAGGGAGAGGCAGGGACTTGAAACCCAAGCATGCTTAGTCCCTCTCACTGGAGGAGAAAATCTTGAGATGCCTGTCTTGCTCCTCCTCCTATAAAAACGGCCCTTTAGGGGCTTCCCTGGTGGCGCAGTGGTTGAGAGTCCACCTGCTGATGCAGGGGACATGGGATCGTGCCCCGGTCCGGGAGGATCCCACATGCTGCGGAGCGGCTGGGCCCGTGAGCCATGGCCGCTGAGCCTGCGCGTCCGGAGCCTGTGCTCCGCAACGGGAGAGGCCACAACAGTGAGAGGCCCGCGTACCGCAAAAAAAAAAAACCTGCCCTTTGGGTAAACTGAAGGTGTGAAGAGCATCGTGAGGAGTGTTGCAAATCAGTGCTAGGATTCTCCACATCGTCTCAGATTTAATTAGTCATAAAATTAGCTTCCTCAAGAAACCCAAGCTCCTCCCCCCACCCTCCACTGCACATACACATACTTTTCCCGCAATCAGCATCTCTGGGCATACAAAGAACTTTGCTGGAATTTCTAGGAATGGGAAGCCCCAGATCAGGACTCACCCTGATGCACTGCAGATGGTTGGGGGACCCTAGGATACCCCCAAGTGAGGCCCTGAAACACCTGCTCGAAGAGCTGCCGTCCCAGAGGCATTTCTTGGACTTGGCGACGGTTCTCAAGCTGGACCCTGAGCACGAGTCAGGGAGGGAATGGGGGTAGGGGGTGTTATGGGTTACTGACAGTATTTCAAAAAGCCCAAGCAAAAGCTTCAAAGTCTCTGAGACGAGGCTGTACTGCTACCTAAAGCCCCAGTTTCTTCATTTTCAGCTGGACTCGTATCATCTGTGTAACTCTCTCGCTCATCTCATACTCACCAGAAGCTTGGAGAGGAGGCTAGACTGACTTCTGAGTAATCAAACTTTGATTATTAGAAAAGAATCCAATTTGCCTTCTAGAGGCATCCTTGGTGGAAGAAAGGAACCACACTCATCACAGGAACCCACGGATCCCGGGCGGAGGGCAGTGCCTCTCGTTTCCGCCTCCTTCCTTCCTCCCTGTCTGCCTCCCACTGTCTCCACAGTGAACAGAACCAGCACCCAGGCGTCCTTGACCAGGGTCCAAGGCACCTCGATCGACCTCGAGAGAAAAGCTGTCCCGCTCTTCCCGGTGCAATGCCGGCACAGCGCTCTGACGGAGTCCACACGCAAATAAGAACACTTTTTTGTTTTGCACGTCTGGGTGCAGAAAACCCTCAGCATCTGGCCTCAGGAGCTGGGTGTCTGAGAAACAAAGATGTTCTCTGGGCTCTGGGATTGGGCGTTCTGGTGGTGGGTGGTCCTGCATCTCAGATAATTGACATCAGGGAGGCTTCTGGGAGGCAGGAACGAGAAGACAGGAGGCCCCCGCCGGGCAGCTCTGCCACACACTCAGCCTGGCTCAGCTGCCAGAGGGTCCCGTGCTTGGTGCCCGGCTCCTCCAGTGCAGAGTAACAGGGAGAGTCCGGGAGGTGGCCTGGAGAAGGACAGAGCTATTCTACCAGCGAGAGCCCAGCAGGCCAGGCCCGGGAGGATGCTGAGGGAGGAGATGGGCTTCCTGCCCTGGCCAGCTCACTCTGTCTGTTCTGGGAGCTGGACTTTGGGGATGAAAATAACGTATTTAGAGAACCAAATGGTTAGGACTGAGCTCAGCCTGGCTGGCTGGCTGTGTGGAGAGGTAGGGTGGCATTTAATCATGTCTAAGGGTACACAGAGGCTCAGCTTTCCAACAGTGAAGCCAGGCTTATTCCCTGTGAATAAGGGAAGGGGGTTTAAACTGCAACGTGATACACTTAAGTTAAACACAGGGGTAGCCTTTCTGCAGGGGCCATTTAACACAGTGCAGATTCTCCTCTGTAGTCTCACCCCCAAGCCAGGCTCACTTCTCATCCTGCCTCAGGCTAGAGTGCTCACCACCTTGGCCACTGATTCTCTAAATCCTACCCATCTGGAGGCTAAGTGTATGTACCCCTTCCTCCAAGAAGCTCTTGACAACAGGCACTGTTGGTTGCCTGTCATATTAGTTTAGATTAGGTTCTCGGAGAGCATCACCAACAATAAAATAAAGATGGTTGAAACCAACTAGAAATGTATTTTCCCCTCTCTCTCATTCAAGAAGTCAGTAGGTGGTGGTCTAGGGTTGACAGAGCACTCCATGGTGCCCAGGGCTCAGGGTCCTTTTAGTTCTGGAATCTACCATCTTGAAGGTAGAGCCTATAGTGTTTTTCATGTTCAAGGCAAAAGGCCGGAGGGAGAGGACATTAAGGGAAGAGTACGTGCCAGCTGTCCTTTAAAGAAGGCTCTGGAAGCTGCCCTCAACTCCTTTGTTCACATCTTATTGACCAAAACTTAGTCACCTGGCCTCTCCTAGCTGCAAGGGAGGCTGGGAAGTACATTCTGGATAGCCATGTGCCCAGCCAAAATCAGGGCTCTGTCACTTCAGAAGAAGGGGAAGAGGGATATTGGGGACAACAATTCTAGCAGAGATATAATTTGTCTGGATGTGGTTCCTTCTCCTACAGGACTCAGGAAGGATGCCAGCTCTAGAGCCCCTTGGCTCTCCCATCTGAAGTACATCACCCCACTCCTCTTTCCAGATCTCTTATATCCAGACTCAGACCCTTCTCGTCATCCCTGCAGCCACCACCCTGCTCCAAACCCCCAGCAACTCTCTACTGCAAACACATGAAAAGATGCTCAACGTCATTAGTCATCCAGGAAAAATAATTAAAATCACGAGATACTACTATACACACACTCAAATGGCTAAAACTAAAGACTGATAACACCAAGTGTTGACAAGTGAACTCTCATACATTGCTGGTGGGAACACAAAATGCACAACCACTTTGGAAACTAGAAACATTACGCATCTACTTATCAACTCTATGTATCAATACTAACTTCTCCCCCTGCTTCTACCCTTAGGATAGTCCAGACTATTCTTAATACAGAGTAATCCCTTTAGAACCAACATGTGATCACATTTCTCCCCTGTGCCTAACCTTTCACTGGCGTCCCTTGAAGAGCAAAACGGCTGCTAAGACCCCCAGGTGATTTGCCCCTCCTCCTCACCTCTGTGACCTACCACCTCCCACGCTCCTCCCCCAGCAAACTTCCAGCCTCACTGGAACCGAACAGAGAACTGAAATGGAGGCTCAGAGAGGCTTACCTATACTGCTGCCTAGAGTAACTCCTTTTAAAAAGGGCCCTTCCCGTCTCACAACCCCTGGCCAAGAAAGTGCCCACTTTCTAAACTTGCTGTTTCTCAGAAATTCCACACCTGCCCTTGGCTCAGATCCTTCCATTCCTCCGTTTCCTTTTCCCAGAACATCTTCCCCAGGTATCTTCAGGGCTTGCTCCCTCACCTCCCTTTGACCTTGACTCAAGCATCCCCTTTAAAATTACAACCCTTCCTTACCCTGCCCACTGCTTGATCTGCCCCCTAGCCCCCCACAATGACGCTCACTGCCTTCTAACTGACTCTATAGTTTACTTATGTCTCTCTTCCGTCCAGGATGCAGGAATTTTTATCTGTCCATTTACTGCTATTTCCCTGGGGCCTGACACATGGAGCGCACTGGAGGCCCAGACATTTGTTTTTCTTGTATTTCTTCTTGTGTGTTCGCTCCCCCTTCTTCCCCAGGCCTGTGAGTTCCTCGAGGGCAGGGACCTTGTCTTGGCTTCCCTGGGCATCAAGATAGGCTTGAAGCATGCCGTGGGTACCCAGGAAGTGCTCGATTCAGGTTTTGTGGGAAGGTATGGCACGCCTTGTGATAGACGGAAAGTTGCTCTTCGCTCTACGCCTTGGATACTTGAGCTGAGAAAGCCCCTGGATGCAGGACAGTGACATCAGTCATTTCAGAAGAAGAGGTTATTAAATGAAAGAGAAATTGAAAAGGAAAAGTCAATTGGGGTCGGGAGACCACTGCTCTGTGACATCCATTTCTCCCTTAGCCGAAGTGGTTTTTGATTGGACTGGCCTCTCTCCGAGCCGGGGCAGAAGCTAATCAAAGGCCGTTTTTCTTTCTTTGCAAGGAGCAGTGTTCATCAGAATAGTGAGAGCTGGGCCTTCAGGCTCTGCATTTATATAAAAGTGGCCTTGGTGATGAATGTGCACCAATTATCCTTACCAGAGTCCTTTTCAGGAAGGACGAGCTCAAGATTAGTGGTTAATGCGAATCCTGAATCCCAGGAACCCACCCTGAAGCCTGAGGAAATCATCCCAATACATCATTCTGATACTGTGCTATTTCCAGCTCAAGGTTGTCCGCAAATGGGGCCTGCGCTTTCAAAATGGGAAGAAAATTAGAGAGTGGGCTCTTTTTGGAAGGGGTGGTGATACTGTTTTTAAAAGCTGTTAACCCGATGAGGGAGCACAGTGGGATAGAAAGAAAAAATCTCATGTTCCAGTGCAGAATCCTGCCCCTTATGGGCTGTGTGACCCACGCAAGCCACGTGGCTTCTGTGAATCTCAATTTCCTTGTCTCTAAATGGTGGCAATGATGTCTGCCTACCTTCTGGGACAATGGTGTCAATCAAATTAGACTGGAGACTTCCCTGGTGGCACAGTGGTTTAGAATCCACCTGCCAATGCAGGGGACACGGGTTCGAGCCCTGGTCCGGGAAGATCTCACATGCCACAGAGCAGCTAAGCCCGTGTGCCACAACTACCGAGCCAGCGCTCTAGAGCCTGCGAGCCACAACTACTGAATCCCGCGTGCCTAGAGCCCGTGCCCTGCAACAAGAGAAGCCACCGCAATGAGAAGCCCGCGCACCGCAACGAAGAGTAGCCCCCGCTCGCCGCAACTAGAGAAAGCCCAGGCACGGCAATCAAGACCTAATGCAACCAAAAAAAAAAAAAAAAAAAAATTAGATTGTACCTGGGAAAGTACACAGAGAAAGTAGCGTCCTCTACAAATGTGGGGTATAGTATTCTTTAGCAAAGCATATATCGCGCCACTCCACACTCCAGGAGTCCCAGCCTGGTTGGGGAGAGGTCTCAGCACACAGAAAGGACAGTGTGAGCCCAAGTGTGAACTGGGGTCATCCTGCCCAGGCTTCCTCTGCATTCTTGGGGGAGGGGCAGAGTTTACAATCGCGAGGCAGTGGCGGAGGTGGGTTAGCCTCTTACGGTCCTGGAGGCTGAAAGTCCAAGATGATCCTTTTAGGGCTAAAATGAAGGTGTCAGCAGGTTTGCTTCCTTCCGGAGGCTCAAGGGGAGAATCTGTTTCCTGGCATCTTCCAGCTTCTGGAAGCTACTTGTACTCCTTGGCTCATGACCCCTTCCTTGCATTACTCTGACCTATTGGTTCTGTCATCACATCTCTTCCACCTCTTCCATCATCATATCCCCCTCTGCCTTCCTCTTACACGCACACTTGTGATTGTATTCAGGGCATACTCAGATAATCCAGGATAATCTCCCCATCTCAAAATCTTTAAATCACACCTGCAAAGTCCCTCTGCCATTTAACGTCATACATTCACAGATTTCAGGAATGAGGACATTTTGGATATCTTTGGGGGCCATTTATCAGCTGACCACAGATCCCCTTCCTAGAAACAACCCATTTCTGGCCCTTCAAAATCTCAACAACTAGTTTAGGGGTCAGTGTATGTACAGACTCCACTTTGCAGTTGTGGGGCTGGGAGATGCTAGGCAGCTTATTTGAATGGGCTGAACTATCAAACTGGAGGGAAAGCTTCCCTCCAAACCCTGACAACTGGTTGGGAGGAATGGGTTGAGGCATGGCCCAAAGGAGGGTGTATCCCAGCTGCTGATGCAGGTGCCGGGAGGTAACTTGCAAGGTCAGAGGTCACACCTCCTCCTGAAGTGTCTTCCCTACTCTCACCCCTGCTCTATGGAGGACCCGTTTTGCTGTGTGACCTTGGACAAGTCACTAAACCTCACGAGTCTGTTGCCAATTCTGAAAAATGGAGCCTGGACCACATCACCTCTCAAGAGCCCTTTTAGCTCCAGGGCTTTAGGATCACCACACATGGTCCAGTCCTGGGATTATGGCAAATGAGGAGAGGACCCTGCCACAGTGTGACAGACCCTGATCTCAAGAGCAGAAGCCACCAGTCTGGCTTGGGCTGGCTCTGATTTCAGAGCTGGAAGCAGACATCAGCCTTAGAAGTCGCAGGAATCAGGAAACCCAGACTCTAGACTCGGGTCCACTCCTGTTTTGTGATCTTGTGAAAGTTGCTTTTAACATCCTAGAGTGTCATTTTTTCCCCCAAGCATAAAATAGAAATAAAGAATATTTTTCCCACCTATCCCCTAGAAGACACTTCTAGGGGATAGGAAGTTGGAAAAAGCAAGCGTATCATGGTGTCAAAGACAAAAACTGGACCTGTAAGGAGATTAGCTTATCCAGGATATTGCAATAAGTTAGCGCTCCCCAGATGCGAAGATCAGAGTGTCTCAGTGGTTTGCCTTAGACTTTGATAGGGAGGCGTTACAAGTGAGGTGATTACAAGTTGTAACTGAGTTAAAGGTGGGGTGATTTACAGTTAGATTTGTGTTTGTAATCAGTAGAAGTATCAATTAGCTGAACAGGTAATGCTCATCTGTGTCTAGCTAGTTTCAGGGGGACAAACAGTTTTAATCGTAGCTGATTATTCTGAGTTAAAGAGCTTGGAAGTTGGTGAGGGGCAAAAGGGAAAAGGTCTGTCTGTGTTGGACCTTTACCAGGGCTCTAAGGTAAGGGTAGAGTCCTTTGTGGGGCATTCAAGGCCCTTTACCATCTGGTCATGCTCTGTATTTCTAGGCTCACCTCCCCCCTCCTCTTCCCCACATACACACACATATCCAGAGTCCCAACCCCAAACAATGACCATTCCCCACATCAGATGTGTGTTCTGTTCCTTTCTTTGCCTGGAATAATGACTCATTCTTTAAGACTCAGTTCAAGTGACCTCAGCTCTGAGAAGCCAGGCTGAGTTTGGGGATCCCTCCTCTGTGCTCCCAGGCAACTTGTTCTGTGCACCCACTAGACCACATTAAAGGATGTCTCTTGTCTATTGGTCTCCCCAGCCAGAGGCGAGCTCCTAGAAGGTGGGGCTGGATCTCACTGTGATTCCTGCAACCTCCGTCAAGACTGATTTCCCACAGGTGTTCCTGACAGGGACAGGGTAAAGAGACGAAGTAGGTGATTAAATAGTTAATCCCACTAAGGGACTGTAAGTAGAGAAAAAAGTATGGGAGTCCCCTGGAAGTTAACGATCACTCCAGAAAGCAGGCTTGCTTAGCAACAAAACCGCCAACAGAAGCATGAGACATGCCCCAAAACAAAACAATGGTGGAATGAGACCCACATCCTGCCCAACGAGGTCAGTAAGTTAATGATTCCTAGGACATGCTTCTCTGCATGCACTAAAAACAAAAATATAAGGAAAAGATAACATTATACTGAAACCTGAGATGATTTACCATATTTTAATATATGTTACCACCTTTTTGTTCATTTCCATAGTACCATGACAGGGCCATATAGGGTCAAAAACTCCCCCTCCCGATGTGTAGGAGGAGTTAATGATGGAAGAGTAAAAGAACGAGGAAGAAGGTGGTCTTCTCCCCCTCCCCACGTTCCTTTGATTATGAAACTGTAGCCCACTAAGTTCTCAGGGTGGCACTCCCCTGCCTGCCCACTTGTATCTCTCAAAAGCATCCTGTACTAATTGCCTGTGGCTTTGCCTCTCGCTGAATACTTTCTGTGCTGAGACAAAAGAACCTGAGCTTTATTAAGTGCTGAGATGAGTGCTGCAGTTTCCGACCAGGTGAGCGGTTTTAATTAAAAAGACAGTGGGTTTGGGTCCCATCCCCTGGGTTCAAGTCCCAGTCTGAGATGTGGCTGGGCTTGAGTTTCATCTGAGGAGAAGGGCGGTTTCATTCTCGGTGGAAAGAAGCAATGAAAGGAGGGAGGGAAGGAGGCACACAGACCTGAAGAACCTTCTGCCACACTGATGACATCATGTGCCTCCACGTGCAGTGTCACCTCATGCTTAAAAGCCAGGTAGACACCCCTTAGCCTGGCACTGAAACAGCTCCAGAAGGTAACCTCCACCCTCCCCTCCCCCTCCTCACCACCACAAACTGGCACCTTGGGCCACATTGCTCTTTCTCAGCCCTGAACACAAAGTGCTTGCCCACCGCTTTGCCTTTACTCCACAGTTCCCCACCTGTTCCCCCCCCCCCCCACATTGCCGTGTACGCAGGCTCCACCCACCTGCAACCTCCGGGATCAGCTGGCTTCTGCTCACCTTGACATCAGTCTCAGCACCGAAGGAATCCTCAGTCTGGCATCCAATGTAACTGAAAGACAGTATAAATCTTTACTACAGTCATCTGATAAGATACCAAAGGCAGATTATAATAATACCAGAGAGGACGGCTTGATGACACCGTCCACCGTGGCTCAGCCCTGCTCCTTCACGCTCTCAACCAGCTTACTTCCTGCCCTTTCCAATATAAACCACATCCAGCCACTCTTCAAGTGTCCACTTCTTCTTTATTCCAATTTATACCATAAAAGCCCAGACACCTAGGTAGGAGGTGGAGCTAAGTCTGTCTTCCCTTAGGTACCATTTCCCCACCCTCTGGGAGGTCTGTCTCCTGTCCTCCAGTGCCCGGCTCCCCAGGAGAGGTACTCCACCCTGGCTGCACGCTGGGACCCCCCCGGGTTCTACTCCAGGGTCCCTAGTGATTTGTCTGGGGTCTAGGCTGCTGATCTAGGCTGGGGTCTAGGCTGCACAGCCGATGCTGGAGAGGGTCCCTATTCTCCCTGTCATCTTGTGAGGACGTCTTTTGCTGCCGAGTGTCTGTCTGTCTGTCTTTCCTCACTAGACTGCACGTACTTCCAGGCAGGTTTGATTTTCATTTACTTTTGAAACTCTTGGGGAGGAAGACAGTTTCCTCTACCCTTAGAAGTTCTGGCTAGTCTAAGAATTAACTTGATACGAGACAGATTAACAGGAGAAAAATCAAACAAAAGTTTAATAACACGCATACATGGGAGAGACCCAGGAAAACTAAGTAACTTGCTGAAAACCTCACCTCAAATACCATCTTCAGCTAAAGACAAAAGAGGATGTTGGGGGTAGTGATTTGAAACCTCAAAGGGGAGGAAGGCAACTGACATAAAGAGGAAAAGCAAGTGTTTGGTAAACAAATGTTTGCTGGGCATGGCAGAGACAACAGGACACAGAGAGGAATTCTAACAGACAGATCTGCTGGGTTCCTCCCTGTCTACACACCTAGTTCATACCCTAGTCATCCATGGGGACAGCTCCCTTCCTGCAACAGGTGCATTCTTTAGGCAGTTAGGGGGAAGGTCGAAGGTTCTTCCTGGGTCTTTTGGGCCTTGAAGTAATCAGGCTAAATCGATCCTCATGCCAAAGAGAGACATTTTGGGGTGACAAATTTTGTTCCCCTACAAACACCATCCCCACCCCCAAAGCCCAGCACCTGGTTTGGACTTACAGACCTTTGGTGCCGGAAGAGAACTTAGGGGTGACCAAAGGCAAAGCTCTCATTTTGCAGGGCTCAACTGAGGCATAGAAAAGTTCAGCGATGCGCTAGTGTCACACAGGTGTCCTGGCTCCTGGAGCCCCGGATTCATTCGGAGCCTCCTTCCCTAACCAACCCCCAAGCACCACATCCAGGCAGACCCCCTGGGGCACCGCAGCCTGCAGAAGTCCAGTAGCCAGCGGATGGAGGAGATCCCTGCCCCATAGCCTGTGAAGGCCACTTCTAGGCTAGGCTTGCAGGTTCTTCGATTTTTTCCATAGCTCGTAGAAGCCACAGCAGTGCCCCAGGAGTCACAAAGGGCCCTTTTTTCCAAGATCTATGCTCTCCACCAGCAGTGCCAGCCACAGACATCGCTCTTAGCATGGGTGCTAGGGACCCAGGGGCCCAGAGGGAAAGGAAGGGACCCAGGTGGTCTCGCCTGGACCAGCTGCTGGCCCCCCTACCTGAGGTGGCAGCTTAGTGAGGAGATTCTGCTGGGAGAGGGGAAGTCTGGGCCTCCCAACCAGGAGGGGGCCCCTGAGAGGGCTGCATGATCCAGGCCCTTGAGGGCAGAGGTATCATAAGTGGCGGGGGGATGGGGGGACACTATGAGCCCAGATAGGCGGTGGCCAGGAAACCTTTTAGGGTGACCAAATAACCGTCATCTAGATTCCTAAGGCTGTCAACAAATCACTACAAACACAGCTTAAAACAACAGAGATATACCTCACAGTTCTGAAAGCTGGAAGTCCAAACTCAAGGTGATGGTTGGGCCATGATCCCTCTGAATTCTCTAGGGGAGGAAGGTTCTAGAAGGGCTCTCTGGATCACATCCCTAACGGGATGTTGATTGTGAGCAGTAAGCTACGATGTCAGGACAGATCTGCAGAGATTTTGATATAAAGATCCCAGTAGCCCCGATTCAGGTAAAGACCCCGCCCCCAGCATCCCTCTATAAATAAGATATGCAAGAGTAACCCAAACCCCAAGATTTTTGTGCAAATAGTCATAAACACTTGCCCTTCTGCTGCCCTACATCTGACCCACCCCTCTTAGGACTGAGGATCCCCCTCTGTAACTCTTTATGGGACCATCTGGCTTTCCACTGGAGAAGTTGCAAACGCCACCCACTTCCACCTCCAGGGTAGTCGGGGTGTAGGCTCTGCCCCGGGGTTCACTCAACAGGCATCCAGGGCAGAAGGGGCGCTCATCCTGCAGTGACTTGAAAGGGCAGCACAGAGGTCACTCCCAGTGGGCCCACGACACTGTCTGAGCTGGGCAACAGGGGTGACAATGTGTGCTAACAGGTCACCTCAGCCTCTGGTGGCCTGTGTCCAGCCTGGGTGACATCTAGTGTCTGAGGCCATGGGGGCCTCACCTCCTCTTTCCTGGTTCCCACCTGACTTCTGAGCTGCATACTTCAAATTGAAGGCAATTCTGTGAGCTCCCACCCAAAATATTCACTAGATTCTTTTTCTGCTTAAATCCGCTGTTACTAAGAATTTGGCTGAATCACGCATTAACTGAGAAAGCACATGAGAAAGCACTTTGTAAAGTGTAAGGTACCAGGAAGACGTTAGCTGTCAGTATTCAAGGCCTCCAGGCAGGAAGGCCTCCCAGACACCCACCCCTCACCTGGCCGTAGCAACTCCCACACGACACTCCCCTGCCCTTGGGGTCTGCGGGGCCAGACCCCCCAGATCCGCCTGTCTGTGGTCCACACTGCCCCGGCAGGCCAGGTAATTCAAAAATGGAAGACGTTCCCTGAACTTTATCCTTCTTTCCAGAGAGCCAAGGACGTAAGATTGGAAAGAAATATACGAGCAGGAGGGGTGAAATGGGGTTCGCTCTATTACACAGCCACTGTTATCAGTAATAAATAGGATGTGATTGCTGTTGGAGCAGCTCGCTGTGAGCCCTGGAACACATGTGCCCATCTCATCCTCAAAACTGGGAAAGAAGGAGCGACAGGGATTAAGGTACCCACTGTCCCAGAGAGGGTGAATGATTTGCCAAAGTCACACAGAGCAGCACTGGAGCCGGGACCAGGCCTGCCGTCTCCAGTCCACCCTGGGTCCATGGACCTCGACACAGACTGTGCCTGGAGGCGAAGCTTCAGCTCACGGCACATTTCCACCTGCAGAGCACTTGCCGTCTTAAAATAAACCAGCCAGGCCCTCGGGAGGCTGTGCCGTTCAACCGAGCGCCTGCGAGTCCAGAAGGTTTGTGATAGAGGGAGGGGGAGCCTGGCAACTCCTAGCGCTTTACCCTAGAGATTTATTCTCACCCGTGTAGGACACGAAGCACATGCAAAGTTATTCACGGCAGCTGTTTGTAGCAGCAGGAAACATAGGCAACAGCCCCTGTGTCCATCAGTAGGGCACTGGGTAGCGCCCTGCGGTATTTCCACACAGTGGCTACTTCTGCCACTTAAAAAAAAATACGACTCTGTATGACTGCTATGGAGAGATCCCCAGAATGTACTGCAAGGTGAAAAGAGCAAGTTACAAAAGTGGGTGTAGTAGCTACCACTTATGCAGTAAAGGGAAAAAGAAAATCTCTATTTATGCATCTCTGGAGAATACATGAGACTGAAATATCAGTGGTTTCTGGAGAGGTGAACCGGGTGGTTGGGAGACAGGAGTGGGAGGGAGAATCTTCACAGAATATCCTTTTGTTCCTTTGGAAGCTAAAACTAGGAGAACGCATTACCTATTAAAAAAAAAAGTGCACGTGATAGTTTTTTGTTGTTGCATGTGTTTTTTTAAAAAGGAAAAGAACTAAAAGGATGGATTTCAGAGGGACAGTTTTCAGCCATCAGTTTCAACATCAGAGGGGGATATTTGGGGAACTGGAGGACAGGGCAGGTGTGCCTCTCCCGTGTGCACAGCTGAACAGGCATGGCTGCTGCCCTGTGCTGAGCAGGGTCACCAGGAAGACACCTTCTCGGAAAGCATTTCCCTGGGGGAATCACTACACCTGTTATGTCACCAAGAGGGCTACATCCTCTTTGGTTTAGGTGTTGCCTTGTCCCAAGCTCCATTTTCAAAATATACACCCCTTCGCTGTGGGATCAAGGGGCATCCGACACACTGTTCTAACAGTAGTTTATCAAACTTTTTCACCTGGACAGGAGGAGCCCAGGTGACCTGACAGTTTCTGCAGTGGGTTGAATAGTGGTTCCCCCCAAAAGATATGCCCACCTGGAGCCTCAGATCTTCTGAGGTGATCGTATTTCAAAAGAGGGTCTCTGCAGATGTAATTAAGGTAAAAATAGAAAGATGTGGTCATCCTGGATTAGGATGGGCCCTAAACCCAATGGTAAGTGTCCTTATAAGAGACAGAGAGAGGACACAGAGAGACAGAGGGGGAAAGCCACGTGAGGAGAGTGATGACTCTACAAGCCAAGAAATGTCATGGCTTGCGGGAGCCACTGGAACCTAGAGGCAGGCATGGAAGCCTCTGGAAGGGACCAACCCTAACCACACCTTCATTTTGGACTTCTGACCTCCAGAACGGTGAGGAAGTAAATTTCTGTTGTTGTAAGCCACCCAATTTGTGGTATTTTGTTACGGCAGCCCTTGGAAATGAAGACAGCCTTAGAGCTTTGCTGAGGACGACGAGGGGGCTCAGGGCACCAAGGGTCCCTCAAGGACTTTGCAAATTAAGGGCTGGCCCTGCTGCTGTGTGACCCTGGGAAAGAAGAACAGGGTGGCCTGTTTGAAGACAAACGTCCAGGGAAGGCTGGGCCCCCTTCTGGTCTGGGGCACCTCTTTCCCAGTTCCCTGGGGCAGAAGCATTCCTTGCAGTGGGCGTTTTTCTCTAATGGGGAAGGTGTGCCTGCCTGTCGCTAGGAAACAGGGAGCCGGGCCTGTGGGCTCCCAGCCTGGAGCGCAGGCAGATGGTGACAAGATTAAATAGTGCCTTTCATTTCAACATAGGAAATGTTTTCAATTCTCCTCTCTTCATGTCTCTAAAAAAAGGCAAGTGGCGGAAACGTCCCGCTGGAAATTTATTAACAAAAGCCCAGGCAGCCCAAAAAAAGCAGACTTTTTTTCCCCCACATGTCTCTCCAACCAGCCTGCAGGCACCCTGTGAGGTTTCTGCCCTATCACCACGACCTGCCAGCCACCGCGCTGAGCCTCATTCAATCCTCCCAGTCACTGGAGGAGATAGGTTCTATTGCTATCCCATTTAACAGATGAGGAGACTGAGGCCTACGGAATGAAAATAACCAGGTGGTAATTTGTGAGGCTGGATACTTAATACACAATAGCTCTATCTTTCGTTATATGCCCCTTAGTGATGATGTTTGTGAAAGTACTTGGAAATGGCAATACAAATCTAGAAACTCATTATTACTAATACAACAAGGATCAGTAACTACAGGGCTGTGTGTACAATAAGCACAGCAAAGAGGAAACAGCTTTGTTTTCTCCACAAATTGCTTTGGGGGCAAGGAACTAAGTGGACCAGGAGAGATTAGACACAGAGGTTAGGACACTGCAGGTCAGAGTCCGCTGGCTGGGTCAGCGTCTCCTCTGATCTGACCACTTTGGGTATAGCTTCCAGCTCCAGAAGACCCAGTCTCTCACGTTGCTCAGCCACTAGCAGTGGCTGTGCTCCCCTGGCACAGGCTCCTCACTACTGTGTGCTTGTAGTGCGGCAGAGGAAAAGGGGAAGATTGCAGGTTCCCCAGGACCCATGGAGTCAAGTGCTCAGACTACAGATGGGTAACTGGGAGAACAGTGGGGCACAAAGAGAGGAGAAGAGAGATGTGGTGGGTTTTAGATCCATCAGGCTGGAAAGGATAGAGGGATGGCTTGCTGGACAGACATGGCCCCAAAGAGTCCCTATTCTTTTCCCAACCTTACCTCCCTCTGACCTAAAATAAACACTGCTTACCATGCAAATTGTTCCTACAATCGTAATCCCTTCAGTGTCTACAACCTCTCTCCTATCAAAGTAGTTTCATATCCATCGTATCACATGATGCTCATCTCAGCCCTGGCAGATGGGTGGAGCAAGTGCTAACACACAACCCCAGCCCCATTGTGTACAAGGAGAAATTGAGGTCCAGACCCATCTCCTTACCTCATCCTCCATTTCCTGGGCTTTCTGGGTAGCGTTGATTCTTTCTTTGTAATAATACTTAAAATTCTGTCTCCTTTTTTTTTCCTAATGCCAATAACTTAATTCAGGTTCTCACCGGGCCAAGGCTGTGTCTGCTTTAGTCTCTCCCCAGACCAAGCTGTCCTACATGCTGACCTTCAGCGATGCTTCCTAAAGCTCTGGGTCAGCATAGTCAGTCATCACAGCACTCCACAGTGTTCCCTATTTACAACCATCCAAAGGCTCTTTAACTCAATGTCACCCAGCTACTTTGTCTTATTACCTCTACTTCACTACACACACACTCTGCTCCAGCCAGAGCACTCTCTAACAATGATGCCCATTCCCTGCCTCAGTGCCTTTGCTCGTGCTGTGCTCCCACCTGGCCTGCCTTCCCTCCACTCATGGAGGGCTCTCCAGTGGCTAGTCATTCTTCAGGATACAGAGTGAATCAACCTCTTTCATCAAACCGAATCTAATTATCACAGAGATTGTTCCCTTCTCTGAATTCACACTTATATGCAGGGGACCACACTTCAGCACTTGGTAGCTGGCCTCTCCAATGGCCCCCAGTGATCCTCAACTCCTGTGCAGTCTTCTCCTTCCTTGAGTAGAGCTGACCTGTGTAGCCAATAGGATGTGGCAGAAATGACAGTGTTCTGGCTTGTGCTCTCTTAGATCACCTACTCTGGAGGAATTCAACTGCCACGTCAAGGTCAGGAGGATGCTTAAGCAGCCCTGTGAAAAGGTTCATGTGGTGATGAGCTGAGGTTACTAGGCGACAACCAGTACTAATGGCAGGCATGTGAGTGAGCCACCTTGGAAGTGGATCTTCCTGTCCCAGTCAAGCCTTCAGATGACTGTGGCCTTGGCCGACACGTTGACTGAAACCTCATGAGAGACCCAGAGCCAGAACCACCCAAGTGAACTGCTTCCAAATACCTGACCTACTGAAACAGTGTGAGATTATAAATGTTTATTGTTTAAAGTTGCTAAGTTTTAGGGTAATTTGTTATTCAGTAACTGATAATGAATATAAATGTCTTGTTCATGAAATATCTTCACAAACCTATTAAAATGCAGGGACTGTGATTTGTTCCTCCTCCTTGCATTTCCCATGACTCTTGCCACAAAGATGGACACTTTGGAACAAGCACAGCATGAGGATGTACTTGTTCATTCATTCACTCATTCAACAAACATTTATTGAGTACCAATGTGCTAGGTACTGTGTGTACCAAAAGGGGCAAAATAGATCAGCTTTCTACCTAGAGGAGCTTATGACTCAGTCATTAAATAATCACAAGAAAATATGTAATTACTATGAACATGGTATGAATACAAAGTAAAGGTAAAATGGACAGGGGGACCACATTTACACTGAGGGTGGGGAGTAGTCAAGGAAGGCTTCTCTGTGGAAGTGATGTTTAAGTAGAAGCCTAAAGGATGAATAGCAATCACTCAGGCCACAGGAAAGGAAGCAGGGAAAGGCATTCCAGGTGTATGAGTGTCCTCGGAGCCGAAAGACTTTGGTGGGAAGCAGAGACAGCCAGGGGGGCATCGGCATGTGACAAGGCTGATGAGGAAGCCTGGGGCCAGCCATCGGGAGTTCTATGAATCATGTTAGGTAGCCTGGATTTTATTCTAAGTGCACTGGGCAGTCACCGGAGGGCCTGCAAGCAGGGGATCCACATCGTTGGGAGGAAGTTATGAGGATAATGTTTTGGAAATGGTTAAGAGTAGTGTAATGACGGGACTTCCCTGGTGGCGCAGTGGTTAAGAATCCGCCTGCCAATGCAGGGGACACAGCTTCGATCCCTGGTCAGGGAAGAGCCCACATGCTGCAGAGCAACTAAGCCCGTGCGCCACAACTACTGAGCCTGCGCTCTAGAGCCCGCGAGCCACAGCTACTGAGCCTGCGTGCTGCAACTAATGAAGCCCGTGCACCTGTGCTCCGCAACAAGAGAAGCTACAGCAATAAGAAGCCCATGCACTGCAGCGAAGTGTAGCCCCCGCTCTCCGCGACTAGAGAAAGCCCGCACACAGCAACGAAGACCCAATGCAGTCAAAAATCAATCAATCAAAAAATAAAATTAAAAAAAAAAGAATAGAGTAATGACAATGGTCAGTGGCTCCTGCCATCACCCTGGAGGGAGAGGACAGTGGCTTGGGGTGGGACAGTGGCAGAGGGAATGAAGAGAAGTGGACAGTTGCAGGAGATATTTTGAAAGTAGAATGGATAGGAACTGGAGGTGGTTGGAAGAAAGGGAAAGGCAGGTGTTAAGACTTACAGGTTGAGTGGTTAATATCCCTCAGCTGACATTCCACAGAGGCTGCCTTGGCTGGAGCCCTTTCCTACCTGGAATAAAATGGGACACCTTCCTCTGGCACATGATCTCATTTTCACTTCCCAGTAGCTCTTGCCAGGCCCAAGTAGCCCTGTTAGATCTGCCCAGCAGCTGGGCCAGATCTGTGTGCCCCACAAGGCGGATAACAATATCCAGTTTTGTTCATTGCTGTATGGCCAGGGCCTAGTCCAGTGTCTGGTACAGAACAGGCGCTCAATTAATATTGGATGAATGAATGTACACTGAATAAATGAATAAATGAGTACATGTCGGTCCTCCTCCCACCTTTCCCTTTGATCCAGCCCCAAAGAGCTCCTGCCAGGGCCTGAGCTCTGAGCCCTGAGCCTTGCAGGCTGGCTTGGGGCAAGTGGGAGAATTCAGGAGCCAGAAGGGGCACAAGTCCCAGTCTATTGGTCTTACCTGAAGTCCCTTCCAGTCCTAGACCTCTTCCCTGGGTCCTGGCTCTGGCCCCAGTTGTCTGCCATGAACCTCAGAGAGTCCTGGCTCATATCCTGAGACCTGCTTCTCACCAGCTCTGCTCAGCTCTTTGTCAAACAGGAAGCAGGCCTTATCGAGCTCTGGTTCTTATAGTTTACCATATATCAGAATCACCTGGGAGCTGGTTCAAAGTACAGCTTCCTGGGGCCCTTGCTCAGATAATCTGATCCAATAGGTCCTGAGGCCCAGGAAACTGTAATTTTAAAAAGTGCCCCAAATGTTGCAGGTGGTTCCTGGAGGACACCATGAGAAACTCGCTGTAGAGTGTTGGGGCCTGGGTGATGCCCAGATCAAACTGGGCCAAGCTAAGCAACCTCAGAAACATGGCAACAGGCAGGCTGGGAATCCAGCTTTGCCCAAATGTCAGGGTCCTCTTGGTCATTAGAGGACACACCTGGGCCAGGCCCTGGGCCCGCTGACCTTAGGGGACCTCCCACATCATAGCAAACATTAAAAGGCACCCATACCCCATTCTAAATATCTCTTTGCTCTAGAAAATTTGAAAGGACTTTTATACTTTTCAGCTTTTTAAAATAAATTATCCTTATTGTTCTTATTATCAAATATAAATACATTATACAATAATATAGCTACTTATTTATTAGCCATTTATATGACAGTAGTGTTGAACTGTAGGTAACCATTGACGTTTTCTGGGTGTTTAATTAACATTTACTGATTTCAAATTAGAAACTTCTGTGTCTTGGAACCAATGCATTTTAAACTCAGGTTTCAAATATTTTCTAGGGGCCCTTAAAAAGCCAGCAGGCCTGGGACTTCCCTGGTGGCTCAGTGGCTAAGAATCCACCTGCCAATGCAGGGGACACAGGTTCGCAGTCCTGGTCCTCGAAGATCCCACATGCAGTGGAGCAACTAAGCCCATGCTCCGCAACAAGAGAAGCCACCGCAATGAGAAGCCCACGCACCGCAACAAAGAGTAGCCCCCGCTCGCTGCAACTAGAGAAAGCCCGTGCGCAGCAACAAAGACCCAACGCAGCCAAAAAAAAAAAAAGCCAGCAGGTCCAGGGCATGGTGCCCATAAAGAGGTACTGCGCCACCTAAGTCAGCTTTTCTGAAGCCATTCGGGGCTGGGCGGGAGGCCTGGGTTAACACAGGCATGGGGAGCCTCTGTGTTGCCACACAAGCCCCGGGAGCCATCCTGACGCTGCTGGGCTCAGCGTGGCAGATGTCCATCTGCCACCTGGGCACTAAATATAGCCCATACACAGAGCCCTCTCTGCCTGGGACCTGCAGAGTAGGCTTAATTGGCTGGAATTGCCACAGAGAGAAGCTCTGTTAAAAGGAGTTGAAAAAAGGCTTCGCCCCACAATTCTGGGATGTGGAGGTTCGTAATTAGACAATGGATTTTTTCCTGCCGGCAACACAGTATTGCTGGATTTAGTCACTGATAAATCCTTCAGCCTGATGATCTCAGGTGTTGAGGTCAGGCCTGTGTAGGTGTCGGGGGCATACTTGCTTTCCGTGGAGAGCCGACAAAGTAGGACGTTTCCCCTGAGTGTTCTGATCCTTAGTGCTATGGACCCAGTGAGTGTGTCCCCCTAAAATTCACATGCTGAAGCCCTAATCCTCAGGCTTTCTTTGAAGGTGGGACCTCTAAGGAAGTGATTAAGGTTAAACGAGGACAGGGACTTCCCTGGTGGTCCAGTGGTTAAGACTCTGCACTTCCACTGCAGGGGGCGTGGGTTCGAACCCTGGTCGGGGAACTAAGATCTAGCATACCAAGCGCAGTGAGGCCAAAAAAAAAAAGGTTAAATGAGGACATAAGGGTGGAGCCCGATTCAGTAGGATTATTGTCCTTATCAGAAGGGACACCAGAGTGCTGCCTCTCTGCGCTCACAGGAAGGGGTCATGTGAGCACACCACGGCGAGATGGGGGCAGCATACAAGCACAGAGAAGGGGCCTCAGAATGAAACCTACCGTACTGGCACCTTGAACTTGGACTCCTCAGCCCCCAGAACCGTAAGAAATAAATTTCTGTTGTTTGAGCCGCTCAATCTGTGGTGTTCTGTTACGGCAGCCTGAGCTAACCAGCACCTCCCAGCCCAACCCCAGGCCCATCCAGCCAGAGCCTGTATTGTAGCAGGATGCCCAGGGGATTCAAAAACACAACTTAGACCAAGGTGTTGGTCCCCCGGGGCTAGCAGTGATTGACTCCTGAGTATGAATTAGGGATCCTAGGTGGAAACTGCCCAATACCTGAGGGTGGGAAAAGAGAACCCTTCAAAACTAAAGGTAGCTGCTGGCCTGTCAGATTTGCCCAAGGCAGTCTTATAAAACTCCATTCATGGGTGGTCCGATCTGGGGCTCTGAACTCAGCTGGCCTGGAGGTGCAATGCAGAAGTCTTTAAATAGCCTGCAACTCATCCAGGGACACAATTTTTTCCCAAAGGAGAGGTAGTGGTATTTAGAATGCATATCTTGTCTTGTTGAAGAAATGATAACAGATTTAGACTTTTTTGCCCTTTCACCTCCACATGCCCTGGGTGACTGTTGGCTTGACAGGAACTTAATCTATGTACAGACTCTAATCAACTGCTAACGGCTGCCTGGAATGCTTTGTTGAAAAGGACTTTAAGGCCTCCTCTGGGATCCGTGAAAAATAGAACCTTGATGAATTGGCAGTGTCTGCCAAGAACATGGGGTGGGAGTGACTACCCAGTATGTGTTGATTCCACTCTAATACAAATGGCCCTTACAACCAATGCATAAAATAATCAACCAAGTTATTAGATCTGGTTCTGTTTGTGCTATTATCATTTATTTGTCATATATTGTCATTTATTTGTATAAATAAGATTTCCTAACTTTACTCATAAAGAAAAAATGAGAATACTTAGAAAAAAAGTTGGACAAGAAGAGGAAGTGGGGGAATTAGTCCTACTAGATAAGTACCATAATTCATTGATTCTGCTCTCTGTTTGTTGTTGTTTTTGCAATTTAACATCTCTGAAATTGAGGTGTCTCATTGAGGTACAGTCAGGAGGTAACTGTCATCACCTGTCCATACACAAAAACACTGGCCAAGAAGAAAATCCTGGAGACGGTAGTGGGGTATTCTTTTAAGAAATGCTGCATCATCAAAGTGGGACTCTTGGAGGCACAGAGGACAATATTGGTTGGAAAAACAAGGACATCAATGGTCAGAATCAAAATATGAATGTGAAGACCTTTTAGAACCACTTTAGTCAGTTTATTTCACTCATACGAATTTTCTTTCTTATATATGTCCAAGTGTGATATATGATAAACTTCTGTGTCCACGTAAGTCTAAAAGTGCTCTTTCCATAAGTATGAATTAAAGTTTTAAGTGGTAAGAAAGCATTGTGTTATGGTTTGACAGCAGTACGTAAATTAGAGGTGGACTTTACAATCAATGGCATCTTGGATTAAATGAACAATAGGTATTATAAAGCAACAATAAATAAAATGTGCTACTAGAGCATAACAGATTCATTCATTCATTCTTTTAGTCAACAAGTATCTATGGAGTACTTAGTATATGCCCCTTCTAGATGCAAAAGAGTGTCAGAAAAGAAAATAATAAGTTTCTGCCCTTGCGGGGGCTTTCGTGTTGGCAAGAGTAGATAGACAATAAATGGACGCACAAACAAGTATATAATATTTCAAGGTTGGTAAGTACAGGGTAAGAGAATAGAAAGTCAGGGTACAGGGTAGGATTTCTGTTTTATATAAAGATGTCAGGGAAGACCTTCCAAGAAGGTGGCATTTGAGTACAGACATGGAGGAGGTGAAGGAGAGAGCCTCAGGTGTAGCTGGAGAAAGAGCATTGTAAGTAGAGGAGACAGCATGTGGTAAGGCCCTGAGGCAGGAGTCCTCTTGGTTTAGTCAAGGAACAGAAGGGGGACCAGTGTGGCTGGAGTTCAGCAAGCAGGTTCTGAGAGGTAGCTGGGGGCCAGATTAGGTGGATCTCGGAGACTTCTGTGGGACTTTGGGAGCCACTGGAAAGTTATGAGCAGAGAACAGGATATGACTACATTTTAAAAGCATCACTCTGGCTGCTGAAGGGAGAATAGTCTTGGAGAGCAGGGTGGAATCAGGGCTGTCATAGAAAGATTGGTGAGGAAGCCATTGCCATAACTCAGGTGAGGGATGATGGGCAGTGCTGGAGGTGGTGGGAGCTCATTGGATTCTGGAGCTGACAGGTCTTGATAGAGTGGATGTAGAGAAGAGAGAAGTCAAGACTTGAAGATTTTTGACTTGAGTTATAGAAAAAATGGAGCTGCTGTTTCTTGAGTGGGAAACGTTGTGGGAGAAGCAGGTTCTGGGAAAGATAAGGACCTTGAATTCAGAAATGTTAAGTTTGAAATTCAGATGAAGCCTCCAAGTGGAGACTGAGGAGACAGCTGGCTACATGGGTCTGGAGTTTAGAGGAGAGATCCGGGCCAGAGAAATAACGCCATATACCATCAATGCACAGCTGATACTTAAAGCTGTGAAGCTAGATGAGTTCTGTTTGGCAGAGAGAAGGGAAAATGTACTAGGATAGCACAGGATGGGTGCCATGAAACAGAGGAGGGGAGAGAAGGAAGAGCCAGAAAAGCAGGCAGAGAAGGAGGGGCCAGAGACACAGGTGAGAAACAAGAGAGGGCTCTCTCCAGCTGTGTCTCCAGAGAGTGCTTGCAGCAGACCCACGGGCCAGCACAGAAACCCCACACATAGACACCAGTACTTGGAGAAATTCAGTGTACAGTAAAGGCAGCATTTCAAACCAGTGGGGGAAAAGGAATTATTCAATAAATGAAGTTGGGGAAAAAAATGAAGTTGGATCAGGATAAGTTTCAAATGTGTCTAATATAGAAATGTACAAATAACTAAAAGTTAAAAACATACTAGAAGAAACCACAGGGAAAGAGTTTTGAATAATCCTTTGTCGGTGTAAGGCAAAACCAAAAAAGCTCTAAAAAAGACTCATAAATGTGCCTACATAATAATAAAAACTATACGAAAACCATCTTTAAAAAGTCAAGTGACAAGTTGGAAAAAATATTTACTACTCATTTAGGGCTAATTTCCATCATTGTAGAGGTCCTAAATAAAAATTAATAACAATAATAAAAGAACAGTAACCAATAAAAACATGTGTAAAGATTGTGCACCAACCACCCAAGGAAAGGACAATACAGCTGGCTTCTGAGTCTCTCTGAAAGATGTTCAGACTCACTCACGATAACAGAAATGCAAATTAAAACTACATAAGAGGGGGTTTCCCTGGTGGCGCAGTGGTTGGAAGTCTGCCTGCCGATGCAGGGGACACGGGTTTGTGCCCCGGTCCGGGAAGATCCCACATGCCGCGGAGCGGCTGGGCCCATGAGCCATGGCTGCTGGGCCTGCGCATCCAGAGCCTGTGCTCCACAACGGGAGAGGCCACAGCAGTGAGAGGCCCGTGTACCGCAAAACAAACAAACAAACAAAATGAAAACAAAAAAAACTACATAAGAGGGACTTCCCTGGTGGCGCAATGGTTAAGAATCTGCCTACTGATGCAGGGGACACAGGGTAGAGCCCTGGTCTGGAAAGATCCCACATGCCGTGGAGCAACTAAGCCTGTGCGCCACAACTACTGAGCCTGTGCTCTAGAGCTCACGAGCCACAACTACTGAGCCCACATGCCACAACTACTGAAGCCTGCGCGCCTAGAGCCCATGCTCCACAACAAGAGAAGCCACCCCAATGAAAAGCCCGCGCGCCGCAACGAAGAGTAGCCCCTGTTCGCTGCAACCAGAGAAAGCCTGTTCGCAGCAATGAGGACCCAATGTAGCCAAAAATAAATAAATAATTGTATTTAAAAAAAAAAAAAACTACATAAGAGAACAGTTTTCATCAAATGAATTATTAAAAAAAAAGTTTGATAAAACACTGACTTAGGGACACCATTCCCTGTGGTGGGAGTGTCTATAATCGGTAAGGGCAACGTGGAGCAGGATACGGGCGATATTCATTACAATTAGGAATGCATAGGCTCTGTTTAAAAAAATATCTACTTTATTTTATTTTATTATTTATTTTCTTTCTTTCTTTCTTTCTTTTTTTTGGCTGCATAGGGTCTTAGTTGTGCCACGTGGGATCTTCGTTGCGGCATGCAGGATCTTTCACGGTGGTACTCTTCGTTATGGCGTGCGGACTTCTCTCGAGTTGTGGCGCACTGGCTTTCGAGTGCACGGGCTCAGTAGTTGTGGTGTGGGCTTAGTTGTCCCGCGGTATGTGGGATCTTAGTTCCCCAACCAGGGATCGAACCTGCGCCCCCTGCATTGGAAGGCGGATTCTTAACCACTGGACCACCAGGGAAGTCCCTGTTTTGTTTTGTTTTAATTTTTTTCTTTTTCTTTTCTTTTTTTTTTTTTTATGATCCCCAGCATGTGGGATCATAGTTCCCTGACCAGAGGTTGAACCCAGCAACCCCTGCATTGGGAGCACAGAGTCTTAATAAACTGGACTGCCAAGGAAGTTCCTGGACATTGTTTTGAGAAGCAGATTACCCTACCTTGTTTGTGAGGAAAACCGAGGCTTCCCAGAAACTTGACCGAGCATCACTGACCCCTCTTAGGGTCCCCAACTGCCTCCCACTGATTTCCTTCTCTGGCCATGCACCCCATTCTCAGGGGGCCCCAGCAGCCTTGTCTGTACCATGTGACTGTCCTCTGGCCCTAGATGATTGATTGACCAGGAATGTGATACTGAAACCACAGTGGGTCAAACAGAATCTTGAGAGACATGAGACTTGAAATTAAAGAATGAGAGACACAAAGATAAGGAATCACTGAGGTCGAGACAGGTTAGTAGCTGCACTCTGGAGAAAGGCCACTGACTTCTACAGCTGAGTCGTGGTTGTCAGCCCTGCCGTGTGATCCTTCCAACAAATTCCCCTTTTGGCTTAAGCTAGCCACAATCCGTGTCTATTGCTGCAACAAAAAGAGCCTTAATTAATACGCAAGAATCAGAGGTGGGATTTGAATTTTAGCCTCCAAAGTCCTGCTCTTTTCTACTATATGACACCATGATTCCTGGGAACCATTTAGTCACACTAACAAATATACATATCCACCACTCTCTATTCTATAAAGGCTTTTAGGGGGATCATTCCAGGCCCAAATTACCCTGGCCGTTCCCCTGGAAAGACCATATGGAGAGCGCAAACCCCTGGGATGATACAGAAAGGCCCAGCCATCCCAGTGTGCCCACTGAGATGTTCCTGCCAAGGCGCCAGACATGTGAATGAAACCATGTTGAATGTTTCAGCCCCAGCTGCTGTGTGACCGTGGCCTCTTTAAAACAAAAAAACAGTCTTTTCCCACTTAGTCTTATTCTGAGTTAACATATGTGAACAACCTAGAGTGTGTCATCTGTATTTTTCTCCACTTACACGTAATCATATACAAGCATGTATAAATGCATATATATGTATATAGGCATACACATTGGCACATAAATGTGTTATGACTTTACCAAAAAAACAAACAAACAAAAAAAACGAGATTGCATCATGCAAAAAAATAAAAAAAGAGAGAGAGAGAGAAAGAGAGAGAGAGCCCCAAGCAAGACCAGCACAGGGACCACCCCACCAAGCCTGAGACACCTCACCACACAGTGAGAAATAAGAAGACGGTTGTTTCAAGCTACTAGGTTTGAGGACGATTTGTTACGCAGTGATGGATAACTAAAATAGATGGCTTCTTTGGAAAGGTGGTGTGTAAGATGAGAACTGAAAGATTGAGGGGAGTGGAGCGGGAGACCCTGAGGGAAGGCCAGCCAAAGCAGAGGGATCAGGAAAGAGGCTGGTGCATTCGAGGAGCTATAAGAGGTCAGCGTGGCTCAAGTGCCTGGTGATGGAGAGGGTAGTACCAGAGGAGGTGAACGGGGAGGTGGGGCCTGATCACGCAGGGCCCTGCAGGTCTTAGAAGGAGCCTGGGCTTTATTCTAACTGCCTCGGATGCCACAGAAGTGTTTTAAGCTGGGGGACGCCATGATCTGATGTGGAGTTTTCAGATGTCTCCCTGGGTGTTGTGTGGGAGGGTGGATTGATTAGAGGCAGGCGATGGGAAAGCAGGAAAGACCAGTTGGAACGCCTGTAGCAGTCCCTGTGAGAGGCAGTGGAGGCCTGACTGAGGGTGGTAGGAATGAAGGTGGGAGAAGTAGAGGAGCTCAGTGCACATATTGGAGGGAGGATAAACAGAACTCGGTGATGGATTGGATGTGGCGTATGAATGAGAAGGAAGTGCCAAAAATGACTCCCAGATCCCTGACTTGACAGCTAGGCACAGGCTGGTACCATTTACCGAGATGGGGAGAACTGTGGGAGGACGAGATTTGGGTTAGGGGTGCCGATCAAGAGTTCGCTTTTGCACACTTTACATTGGAAATGTCAGGGAGATATCAAGTGGAGATGTGTGTCAGCTGTTGAATATATAAGTTTACATTTTCGAAAAGTGATCTGGGCCAGGGATATACTTTGGGGAGTCATCAGCCTACAGATGACATTTAAAGCTCTAAGAAGAAGTGAGATTTCCTAGAGAGGGAGGGGGAGAGAGAGAAAAGCTCCAAGGGACAGGAAACCCCAGCAAAGAGCCTGACTGACAACTTGGGACTTCCCTTTGGAGTGCAGGAAGCAAGATCAAGATGTTTCTGCCTTGTAGCTGCTTGGATATTTGAAGACGGGGTGGTGTCCCCCGAGGACCCTCCTCTAGATGACATCCTCCAAGTTCCCTGTGTCCTTCCTGGGAAGGCATGCATGTGAGGCCTCCTCTCAAAGTTCCTTCAACCGGGTGTAAATGTCCAGGTGAGACTGAGCAGCCCAGAGGGGAAAGAGACTAGCTGATCAATGTGAGAGACACTAAACAAAGAGCGACTAGGGGACAGCTGAGGACAGATGGGCCACTCAGGGCTGTTGCTGAGGGATTTTCCATTGATTTTCCCATCTGTGGGAAAGGGCTGGAGATTCAGAGAAAACCCCATAAACAACGGAGTGAGCTCAGGCGCTCCGTTACTGCCTGACAGCCTCAGTGGCAGAGAACTAGCTTGTTTCCCTGGGCAAAAAGTAAATAGTGGAAAACTTCTAACAAGACCATCAGCGGGCTGCTTGCCTGCTTGATAGCGAGACCTCAAGATGGATTGTTTGGGAAAAGCCAAAACCTATAAAGACAGAGCAGAAAAGTTCTCCATCTTTTCCTCATTTACTCCACAAACTTTTTCACTGCTGAGATGCCAAGGCCCAAATAAATACGCAAGCAGGGCAATTGTTCCAAGTCCTGGCTGGAACAGGAGGCCTGTATTCTCCACCAGTGCCGTTTAGATTCACCATGTGAGTTTTCTGCTGTGGTTACGACAACTTATAGATAAGGAACAATAAACATGTGTGTGCACACATGTGTACACACACGCACGCACACACACACACACCATACCACACACACCCCAGACTCCTGGATGTGGTGTTTGGAAACCTGTGCTCAGTATAACTTTGGCAAGAAAGTGTTCTTCATTCCTCACTTCCTTTCCTTTCTTCACAGCTACCCCATGCAGATGGAGTCTTTGCAGGGACAGAGACTTGGTCTAATAACACTGCAAAGACTCCCCGGGAAAGGCCATCAGCGTTATTGAGACCATGGTTGATCTGTCTTTTAGACACTCCAATCTGAAGACGGAGGGAGACCAGAGAAAGACCAGACCATATGATGACCTTAGTGTTTTAAAGAAAGGCTTGGCCTTTCCTTGGGCTCAAGGGAGGGAGTACGAGGACAGTCTTTCTAGAGCGGCGCTTCTCAAAGTGTGGTTCCACCACCCAGTAGCAGTATCACCTGGAAGCTTGTTAGCAATGCAAATTCTTGGGCACCACCCCAGACCTCCTGAATCCGAGCCTCTGGGGGCGGGGCCTGGCGATGGGTTTAACACGCCCCGCAGGGATTCTGGAGCATGCTCATGCTAGAGCAACTGCTCTAGCGGTGTGACTTTCTTACCAGTAATGAGCTATATCTTCATGCTCTGTTAGGTGTTATGTACATATAATTTTATGTTTGGGAAGCAAGGGGGAAACCTTATTTTTATAACACAAACTACAGGATATTTTGGAGGGACAAGAAGAGGGGACACAATAGCCCATTAGAATCCCAAAGATAGTTTTATGTTCACCAAAGTGGGGCAGGGCTAAGGTCATGAAACCCTGATTTAGAGAAAAGAAAGAAGGTCTCTCCACGGCAGGCCCTGAAGGCTCAGTTCCTGGGGGTCCAACGCAGTAGGGCCTGTGAGAGAAGGCCCAGAACTCCTTCCTGCCTCACAGGCAGGGCCTGGAACAGGATTTTCTTAAGGTCTGTTAGTTACCCAGCAGACCTTATGGGCGAGTAGTGTGCCTGTGCATGTGCACACTCACCTGTGTGTGTGCACCTGTGTGTGTGCATGGGGGATGGGCAGGGGGAGAAACAAGAGGGCGTGGGAAACATTGGTCATCCCACTACCACCAGCAGCTCCCACCACCCAGCTTTCAGCCCCTGGGGTGGTGTGGTCTGCAATGTACCAGAGACCCCAGAATACAAAGGGGGTTGATTTCTAGTTTCCAGGGACTCCAAGGATGGTTCCTGAGCTACTTCCTCACTGGCAGTGGTTCCCAGGTTCAGTACCCACGCCCCCTCCCTGCAGAGATCCTGATTCCATTGGCTTGGTGCAGGGCCAAGGAATCTGCATTTTAAACAAGCCCCTCCCACCAAGTAATTCTAATACAGGAGTTTGGCAGGCTGTACCTAGGATAGTAACAGACATTTTTATTTGGGGAGATGGCAATGCTTGGGGGAAGGGAGGGGTGACATTGAGGAACCAGGAATAATATCCTCGGACGTAGGAGTGTCTGATGGGTTTCGTCATCCATTCAGTTACTAACTAGCAGTGAGACAGAAGGACAGCCTAGTGAGAACTGTCACTGCCAGACACAGAGTGGTATTCATTTGGGCCGTACACGTCAGGTCGTTAGTTGATCCTGGGAATGCCTGGGGGTTGCCTCACCAGCCTGTATCAGAGGCATGTTACCTGCTCTTTCTAGAACGGAGGCCTCACAAGGCCAGGGCAGCCAGGTCTCTGGATTGAGAAAGAAGCTTAGGGGAGTCAACAGTGGGAATGAAGCCTCTGGAGGTCCACCAAAAGGTCAAAGAAGCATGGATGCAACGTCGACGGAATGGACAGGTCCATGTAAAAGGGATTTGATCAATTCTGTCAAGCATCTCTCCCAGACACCTGCAGTGCTCTCCAAGAGAATGTTCCGTGATGACGGACATGTTCTGTATCTGTGCTGTGCAATGAGGTAGCCACTAGCTACATGTGGCTATGGAGAACTTGAAACGTGGCTAGTGCAACAGGAACTGATTTTTAAACTTTGATTTATGTAAATGTAGGTTTAAATAACTTCATATGGCTATGACTGCCATATTGCATAGCGAGAATCTCCAACCAACCCTAGCGAAAATCTCAAATTATCAATTATCATCTCAAGGCTGGAATGGAGGCAGCTCACCAAGGGGCCCACCCTCAGTGAAACGGCGGCTTTTTCCTATCCCAGGGGAGATCTGGGTGTTTAGTACACCAGAAGCTGTGGATGTGAAGCATCCTGTCTCCTTCCAGCTCTCCTCTGCTCTGAGAAGGAGGGTGGTCTCTGCTCTGAGATGTCTCCGTGTTAGTTCACAGTAGCCGCACCTGTCACAGGGCTGTCAGCCTTGCCTGGTTCAAGGTCAAGGGGTCCATCTGTGGCTGGAATACGAGCTCTGCTCTGGAGCTGTGGAAGGAACGTGCAGGGGCAAACTGGGGGAAGGGATCTCGTGTCCCTTGTTTGGAGCAAGCCCCTCAATTGCTCCCTCACATGCTCTCCATTTCCCACTTAAAAGATAAAAAGGAAGACCGGACATAAAATAAAATAAATCTCATCTAGATGATGACATTTTTAAAAGGCAAGTACATAGACACGGTAAACATCCAGTTGTGAAAAAAAAGATGAACTTTCAGCTCGCCTAACAAGGCCACCCTAGTGGTCCAGCAGGACCCCTGGGAATAAAAATCCCTCACACGGGCAGAATATTGGCCTTCAGCTACTTCAGATTCAGCCCTTCTCTGCCGAGGTTGCCAGGAGACTCCCAACTTCAGCTCCCACCCGGGCTGCCCCCAGCAAGGCTAAAGCCTGTGACACTGGCCCTAAGCTCTAGACCCACCTGAGGCCAGGCATAGAGCAGGCGGTAGGCACAGACCTACGTGAGGGAGAGGGGGCGGGGCTGGGCGGGGGTAAGGTTGTGACCTAGGAGGCCGCAGAACACAGAGTGGAGATAAAAAGGGGCACTAACTCTAGTACTCAGTACCGGGAAGATGGGGAAGGGCAGGAGGAGACTCTGATTCTGGCCTCCGGCTCCTTGAAAGTGGGTCCCAGAGGGAAGTGTCTGTCCTCAGCTGGAGCGGTCCTGGCCCTTCTTTCAGGACATGGTGTCTGGAAATGCCAGCCAGCAACGAGCAGCTTTTCAGGTGCTACCTTTCCAGGGTGAGGGCCTGGATGTTCTTCTCAGAACATTAGAAAAGACCACCTCTCTGGCCAGAAGACCTCCTGTACGGGCTAAGGGTCACACAGGGGAAGGGAATGAGAGCAGACTGAAACCTTGGGGAAGAGCAGGCTGCTGTGAAGACAGTAACACAAGTCATTCCTCCCTCCCATCTTCACAAACCAGCCCCCACCGTCGCAAAGAGAGAATAGTCCCAAGGGGCAGCTCCAAAGGTACGAATGCTCTGTTTATGACCAGAACAATGACTGGGTGGCTCTAGCTCTGACGGTCAGAAGTAGAGCTTCTGATGGTTTAAGGATAAAGAGCGGCAGAAGAACTGTGAACAGAGGCCAGTCAGTCACGTAGCTTTGCAAAGGCTGCTGATGAGGGATGACAAAGATCTCAAGCCCAAGGCTACAGCAAGAGGCCAAGCCTGGCATCTGGAATCACCAGCACCTGCCTCCCCCCTCCTCCTCCTAGAGAGGCCGGGTGCTGGCAGGTCAGCGTCTCAGGGTGTGATTCATGTCTCCCTGCTTGGGAGGCTGGCAGCCACCCTCAACCGACAGCCCGCCCTTGCAGGCCTGTTGGAGACAAGACTGCTCACCGCTTTTATTTATTCCCTGTTCCTCAACCGCCTCTCCTCACCCAACCCGTGACTAATGTGCTCCCACTGCCCCAGGGCATGCTGGGAGGGCATCACCATCGCTGCAATTATCTGGATCATTCAATCCCAAAAAAGTCTCCCCCCTCCCCAGCATCAGTTTTGTTTTGAACCCCAGGGATTCAGATGAGTGGTCTACACAGTGAGAATGAAGCTTCAGTCACTGGTTTCCTCTGGTTGTGCAAGTTAGCTCCGACTGGCCAGGAATTCCTGCATGTTACCCCTTTCACCATGGGGAGTAACTCAGAACCCCAGAATTGGTATAACGATTATTTTCAGCTGTAGACAGTTGAGATTCAACAGATGCAGAAAGAAGCCTTCCCAGAGCTTCCCCTATCTGACTAAAAGCAGAAATTTTGAGAAATCAGGACCGCCATGAATTCCCTCTTTGGGATGGGTCTGCTTCTAAGAGAGAGACCAAGAGCAAATTCACCATAATTTGCCAATCTATTAACTCTCTCTGGGGCAGTTCTGGCCCTGAAGAAGAGGTAAAGTCCACTCGTACCTGTACAGACAAACATTATCACAGATTCTCTCATCTCCCATTTATTCTCCTAAAAAGCCCATTTGTCTTTCCTAAAGAAACCCATTTGTTCTCCCCATGAGAGCCTTTTCTCTCCCTTCCATTCTTCTACTAAATTAGGTATATAAACTCCCAATTCTAACCACCCTTTTTTTATTATTATTATTAATTAATTAATTTATTTTTAGCTGTGTTGGGTCTTCGTTTCTGTGCGAGGGCTTTCTCTAGTTGTGGCAAGCGGGGGCCACTCTTCATCGCGGCGCGTGGGCCTCTCACTATGGTGGCCTCTCTCGTCGTGGAGCACAGGCTCCAGACGCGCAGGCTCAGTAGCTGTGGCTCACGGACCTAGTTGCTCCGCGGCATGTGGGATCCTCCCAGACCAGGGCTCGAACCCGTGTCCCCTGCATCGGCAGGCGGACTCTCAACCACTGCGCCACCAGGGAAGCCCCTAACCACCCTTTTGAGTTACTCAGCACTGAGCACTTCCACATGCACGCATGATGCACATAAATTAAACATTTTCTTCCTGTTAATGTCTGTTGTCATTTTAATGAACAGGCTCTGGAAACTGAACCTATAAGGGTAGAGGAAAAGTTTTTCCTTCACTACATCACCATCTTCTCCTACCTCAGAGACATGGTTATTTTACAGCTAATGGGATTGTAGAAATGAGTTCATCCAGTGAGACACATAAGCAGCATCAACATCTTTTAAAACTCAGACGGGTCCAGGCTGCAGAAATATCCACCAGGAAGACTAGTACTAGATGTGAGTGCCCACTCACATGCCTCACTTCCTCTCCTGCACACAGAAGGGCCTAACTCTCTGGACAGACATTCAAGGCTCTCTGAGTCTGTCCAACAGCCTCCAGACCTGCCACCCATGTCCCTGAGCTCTCCTTTCAGCTTTCTGGTCAGACCATTACTCCAGCCTGACATGCCCTCACCACTCCTCATGTCTCCTCCTCTTGGAAGCATCTCCATTTCCCAACCCGGTTCCCAGCCTAGTTTACAGTGAGCCCTTCCTCCACGAAACCTTCTCTGCCTGCGCCCAGGGCCGGTCGCGCCTGCCCGAGAGCTCGCACAGCACCATGACATTGACTTCGGGATTTAACAGGCTGTGATTTGTCTATTTATTTTGGAATCTCCAGGAGGGCAGGGGCTCTTGCCCACAGAGGATGCTGAATAAATGTGAGGCTGTGAGTTGACACAACAGCTTCTCCCCGTGGACCACCCTCAGGGGAAACACACTGCACCTTCGGATGTTTGCTTTGGGAACTTTCCCACCTGAGCTTCTTTACAGATTAAACTGACATTTTCCATTTGTGTAAACATTCACAACAAGACAGAAAGGCCAGCCTGCTCTCCAAACAGACCAGAGAGGAACAGGGACTGGGTACGTGCTGGGGGTCAGGGGAGGGGACCGTCCTGTACCCGGGATGACCAAGAGTATGTAGGAAGCATATAAGAGGTAGTAAAAAAGGACTACTGGCGTCAGCCGACAGAACAGGAAACATCAAAGTTGTGATTTAAAAACAAACTCAGGGATCCAGTTCGGAGCCCAGCTTCTTCCCTCTGCCAGTTTCATCTGTAAGGACACGGTTGGCTGGAGACAGGTGGGGCTGCCAAGTGTGGACACCGGGAGGGCGGACACTGGCCTGCCGGCCTCTGCCATCTCCTGCACACTAGAAAGGGCACTGCCAGCCCAGCGAGGCTGCCCAGCTGGGAGGGCAGTCCTTGCCATCTGCCCACTCCCTAGGGGCACACGTACCTCCTTGCTGGTGGAGGGTCCAGCCCAGCAGTCCTGCCGAGGTCTCTCTCACCAGGAGAGTAGGTGACCGGGATCTGTAGCAGCTGCCGGCAACTCGGGGGTATGGGACAGGCAGCTCCCTGTAGGGACCTACAATCCAAAGTAAAACAGCCATGACCAGGAGTTCAGGGCAGCCCCAGGTGAACAATGGGGAGCAGCTGCGTGTTCACAACTACCTGTCTTCCACTCTCCTCACTGCTACAGTCAGCACAACTTACCTCTCTTTAAAACCCTGCCCTTTGCCTCAGTGCAGGCCCCTTTCCTTCTCCCCTGCTCCATCTCCCTGCCTCCCCTGACATGCTTGTTTCCCCCTCACCCCTTGCACTGAATTTCTTTCAGTCCCCTATACAATCATTTCTGGGGCTCAGTGACTTTGCCCTTATTATTCCCTCTATCAGCAGTACCCTTTCCCCTGATGTCTGGCAAACTCCTATGCATGCCTCAAGATCCAGCTTAAATGTTACTTCTTTGGTGAAGCACTTCCCGACTCCACTATGCACTGTCTTGTCACTATTACAGTACTTATTGCATTGTTTGGTAACTATTTACATCTGTCTTGTTCCCTTTCACATCTAAATAATGAGGTCCTTGAAGCTAGGGGTTATTTCTTTAAATCCACTATGTACCACAATGTCTAGTACATAGAGGTTGTCAAGAAATACTTGTTGAATGAATGAACAAATGTAAATTCTGCTTTCATCCTTCTATTCCCTGCTTCATGACCTTCAACGGTGCCCTCTTATCTGGAGACTAAATTCCTAGCAATTGAACTCACACACTTTCCATACACATCATGAAGTAATTACTCCCATGTTTGGCATTGTAGAGAAATACAAAAATGCAAAAGTGTCTCCACCCTGACTTCCAAGGAGTAAGACAAGAGCCCAGATGAAACAACGAGGAAGGCAGTGGATGCCACTGGGACATTCCAGACGAAGTGAGCATTGCATCCAGCAGGGACGGATCCAAGACGGTCTCCTGGGGCATCAGGACACATGTGAGTCAGCCCCAAAGGGTAGGTAGATTTGATTTGATTTTTAAAATATTTATGTATTTTTGTCACACCGGGTCTTAGTTGCGGCATGCAGACTCTTAGTTGCGGCATGCAGACTCTTAGTTGCAGCATGCATGCAGGATCTAGTTCCCTGACCAGGGATCAAACCCAGGCCCCCTGCATTGGGAGCACGAAGTCTTACCCACTGGACAACCAGGGAAGTCCCGGGTAGGTAGAGTTTAACAGTTAGACATGGGCTGGGGGGCATGAGGGCCTGGGAAAAGGGCATTCCTGGTCCCAAAGGCAAAAGTATTCAGGATACATTTGGGGGCTGTCTGGCTAAAGCAAAGGCCACATGGAGGGAACAGGGCTTGTCCAGGGCATGGCTCTCATCAGCCCATCACGTGGGCTCCAGAAGGACTCATTCAGGGCTGGCTGCCCTCGGGGCTTCTGAGGAGGCATCTGGGGGACAGGTATTATCAGCACTCCAGCTGTCGTAGCCCAAGCAGGGGGCGAGGGAAAGGAGCAAGGTGGGAATGTTTTAAGAGTTTCCTCACCTCTCCAATGTTTCCTAAATTCCATACCTAGTAGGAGCTTGGACCAAAGGGGCATCTCAATCCACCAGCCTCCAGCAAGGTAACCCACAGAACCTCTCCCACCCTCTCTCTCCTCAGTAGATGGGGACCTGTGGATCTCTCAACCACAAGACACAGCTGGTAGCAGAGGAGACCCAGAGGCAGAATGGCCCCCCAGGCAGAGTACAGCGTGAACAAAGGCTTGGAGGGCGGCAGCATGGAGCTAAGATATTTCTTAGGCACCGTCTACTCGAAACGTAGCCTGTGAAACATGGTGGGAAATAACCAAGGATAGAGGACACAGACCTCTAGTAATTAATCACATACAGGAGAGAGCACCCACAGAGCCAGGCCAAGCCAGGGAGTGGTGAGTATTAGGTGAAGACAGGAAGCAACCAGTCTCAACATTTCAGGGAGACCATATAAATTACTGTCCAGACCAGGCAAGGAAAAGGGGGAGCTATTAATAAATATGCTACAACATAGACATGAGCAGGGACCATCCCAGGCCAACCATGATGGTGGTCATCCTACGCATTTGATTCTTAGGATTCCAAAATTTCCATCTCCAGACCTGTCCTTGGTGCTGAGCTCAAGACCTATCGTCAGTTGCCTGCTGGGCAATTCCACCTGGATATCCCACAGGCTACTCACCCACAATGTACCCAAACTGAAGTCAACAGTTCCCCTCCTCCCCTACCCCTTACCACTGGCTTTTCCCCCTTCTGCGCTCCCCACCTAGAGAGACAGTACTGGTCTCTACTCACATGTTCCAAACCAGACCCTGGAGTTGTCCTGGATTGCTCCCTGCCTCACCAAACCCAGGCAGTCACCTCAAGAGCTATTGGTTCTCCCTCTGCCTGTACCTCTCAAGTCCATGTTCATCACGGCAGCAGAGAGATCTTTTCTTTCTTTTTTTTAATATTTGGCCACACTGCACAGCATGCGGGATCTTAATTTCCTGACCAGGGATTGAACCCGTGCACCTGCAGTGGAAGCACAGAGTCTTAACCATTGGACCACCAGAGAAGTTCCCAGAGAAATCTTTAAAATACACAAAACCTCAGTGGCTCCCCTTACACTTTTTTTTTTTTTTTTTTCGGTACGTGGGCCTCTCACTGCTGCGGCCTCTCCCGTTGCAGAGCACAGGCTTGGGACGCGCAGGCTCAGCGGCCATGGCTCACGGGCCCAGCCGCTCCGTGACACGTGGGATCTTCCCGGACGAGGGCACGAACCCGCGTCCACCACATCGGCAGGTGGACTCTCAACCCCTGCGCCACCAGGGAAGCCCTCCCCTTACACGTTGATACTTTTGGGTGGTAGCTGAGACCTTTTGGGTCCTCCCCCACCAGTGCTCATGTGTTCAGCTTCACCTCCACTTGCCATCCCACTCCCTGTCGGTCAGCTCCGCAGAAGCTCCATGCTGCCGCCCTCCAAGCCTTTGTTCATGCTGCTCTCTGCCTGGGGGGCCACTCTGCCTCTGGTTCTCCTCTGCCACCAGCTGCACTTCAGGTAGCACCTGCTGCACAAGCCACCTTGCTCATTGAGGACTGACCTTCCTGCTACTGCAGCCATTCATTCATTCACAGAAAAACAGTGTCAGATGTTGGGGCATTAGAAATGCATGTAACAACATACAGAGATAAAGCAAATGTGGCGAAAATGCAATCAATCAGTCCATCAGGTGAAGGACTTGGGGTGCTGACTGTACCATTCTTGCAACTTTTCTGTGGGCTTTAAGTTTTTCAAAATAGAAAACTAGGTTAAAAAATGAATGGAATATGGGCCTGAATAGAAATTCATTCAAACCTAAGTTTACTGTGACCTGATTTGAGAGGTACCATTATCCACTGAAATTCAGGCACAAGGTTTGCTGTTAAAGTTCCACATATATCAATACATTTGTTGTGTTTACATTTAAACATATACATGTTTAACTGGGGTGGGGCGAGATTAGAAGAAAAAACAGATAAGTGGACAAAAGAAAATTATCCATAATCTCAGCACCCAGAAATAACAATTATAACTATTTCAGAATATGCCTTCCTGGTAATTTTTGGGTGTAGATATATTTTTAGATACAAAATGGGTTATGCTACACACAGTTTTGTAACTCCTTCTTTTTACTCTGCAATGTATTACAAATGACTTTTCATATTGATAAATACATTGGCATTTTAATAGCTGCACTGCTTTCCATGGAATAGATGCCATATAATTTATGTAACCCCATGATCTTTCCCCTACACACATGAGCACAAGCCCCAGCTTCCTGATTCTCGCACCTCCCATGACTCTAACCCAAAGAAGGGCTCAAAGTCAATGCTGGCCCTTGTTTAGGGAGGTGATACGTTGCTATTTGGGCTTCAAAGGAAAAAATGAATACTGACAGATTAGAATTAACTGGGAAAAGCTCCTCGTCTCAAATGCCACGGACATTTTAATAAGTAGAGTTCAATCTTCCTGGCAGCTCTGCTCAGGGCGGCCAATAGAACTTCAGGCCATGCCTGGCAAGGGTGAAAGGAGCTAAAAATAGACCCAGGACTAAGCGTCGAGACTTTTCTGAATTCATAGGCATAAAGGCTGCCCCAGAAGGACTTGCTGCACCAACATTTTCCAACTGCTGCGTGTCATGGTGCCTGAAATTCCTAAGGGTTATGGTTTTCTAAAAGGCTCCTGTTGGAAAGTAGGCAGCTGTTCTGTGAGGAGGGTGGAGTGAGTCCCCGTCAGGACCCAGTGGAGAAAGTCAGGGCTTTGGAGTCAAACAGAGTGGGGTTTAAGTTCCAGTTTGGCCCATCACCAGCTGTGTGGCCTTGCGTCAAGTCCTCAACCTCTCTGAGTCTCTGTGTCCTCGTCTACAACAAGGGGATAAAAGGCCACATCTGCCTGTTGTGAAGGTGGAATGGGATGGTACCTGGAACAGAGTTTAGGAGGCAAACAAATGCAGCTTATTGTTATTACTGAAGACTTGAATTTTTTCTCAGATTGGCCAGGTGCCATTTTAGGAGAGCTGAGTTTTCTCAGAGTTGGTGGTGAGCGTGAGAGAAGCGCAGCAGAGTCCCCACGCATGGTACACGGCCCAGGAGACAGGGCTGCACACCCAGGGCCACTGGGCACCCTTCAAGCAGGCTGGACGCGTGCTGGAATGGCACGGGGACCCCTCACTCTTTGCCACACCTACAGCACTCACAAATTTAACCTTCAGGACATCGAGTATCCTCCAGTTGATTCTGAAGATTCGTGACGTGTGATAATTTCTGTTGGCTGAGGCATTCATCGGGACCACACTGGACTCAGGGAGCTAACGTGTCTTGTAGGTTTCCCAGGAGTGGCCCCCTCAGGAGGCTTTGCAGCAGACGTGACCCCAGCCCCTGACCCCAGCCCTGACCTCTGCCCGAGATCCCCGTGGGGCTTGTCACACAGGACCCACTCACCCTGATTGTGATCGCACCCCATCTAGGGCCTCTGGGAGTGGAGCAATGAGTGGGACAGATTTGGGGAGGATGACTGATGGATGGGTCATACTGGCACGATAGACTGGCAGGGCACAGACGATGTCACTGCTCTTTAAATGTGTGCTCTGGACTGAGGTGGCTTTCACCTCTGTCTTTGTTCCCTAGGGCTGCTGTAACAAACTGGGTGGCAGAGAACAACCAAGGTGTGCTGTCTCACAGCTGTGGAGTCCGGAAGTCTGACACCAAGGTACTGACTGGGTCCTGCTCTCTCGGAAACCTGTCGGGGAGAATCCTTCCTTCCTCTTCTAGCTCCTGGGGTTTGCGGGCAGCCCTCGGCATTCCTTGGCTTGTAGGTGCATCACTCCAGTCTCTGCCTCCATTGTCACGTGAGGGTCTCCTGCCCGAGTGGCTCTGTCCTCTTCTTATAAGGACACAGGTCATATTGGGTCAGGGGCCCACCCTACTCCAGTCTGACCTCATCTGAACTCATCACATCAGCAACAACCCTGTTTCCAAATAAGGTCACGTTTTGAGGTACTGGGAGTTAGGCCTTCAACGTATCATTTTGGGGGGACACAAGTGAACCCATGATAACCTGTAAACCCATCTTGAGATGAGCGTCTCTCTTCAGTGCCTGAGCCCAGCTCAGAGCAACGTCAAACATCCTGTCCACAGCCAGGAGAAGAGCGCTCAGGACAGGCCCTAGCGAACTCTGGCTCGTGCCCTGCACCTGTGTCAGAGGCACATTGGAGGCGGGGGGTGGAAAACAGACCTGCTGAGATGGTGTAGACGGACGCGTCGCCTTCCCTTCTCAGTGATCATCATGACTCAAGTCCTCCTTGTGTCCTGTAGTGCACCCAGGGTGCCAGGGGGCCCCAAAATCCCGGGCTCTGCTTTCTGGACACTTAACAGTCCCTGTAGAACAGGGAGTTATGAAACAGAACAGAGAGAAGTGTCCCCCCCCCCCCCGCCCCGGTCTCCTCCTGCTGGCTCAGCTCATTACAGCCCAGGCAGGATATGTGGCCAGAGGAATGGCTTGAAGGGGTCTCAGACCCCACTTCCTGCCCCTGGGACACCCAGCTACCCCTGGGGGCCTGCTAGGGCAAGAGGCAGGCAGGGACTTCCCGATCCAGTCGCTCACACAAATTTGAAAGGGGAAAGTGATGACAAAGCTCTTTGCACATTTCTTAATACGCTGAAAAATCCTTAACAAAACAAACCTCAGGGTCTGAATAAACTGGCTCCCAGATGCTGGCCAAGGAACAGGCTGCTTGGAAAGGGTGGGGAGTTGGAGAGGGGCTGGGTCAGTGAACAGGGTAAACAAAAAGCCTGTCCCCGCACCCAACGCCAGGCAGCTCCCTCATGAGGTGCATCTGTGGACAGTCTGGGAATCCAGAGCTCCCAGATCCCCCAGGCAGGTAGCGGGGGGCCTCCCACCTCACCACTCTGGTCCCCTTCTCCAGAAGCAGCACCGGGACAAAGGCTATCGGCAAATCCCCCAGACACCCCCTGAGACGGAGCAGTACAGGGACTCAAGCCTGGCCTCCCACCTCACCCGCCCAGGAAGAGGCCGGCCCTGAAATCCCCCCAGTGGGGTGGCTCATCTCAGAGGCCACAGGGCAGCGCTGACACAGCCTGCTGGGGGCGGAGCTGGACGAGGCCCTTGCCCAACCTCTCCAGGCTACAGGCTACCCTGCGGCGACTGACACCGGAGGGTCAGGTCGGAATCTCCCTCCTGGTGGCAACGACCTCTCAAGGCTTCTTCCCCTCACTGATCTTCCCAACTCAGCAATGTCTTCTCTAACAGGCTTGCGGGGAGGGCACTGTCCTCTGTGACTGACCCCAGCAGCGGCCAGACTGGTCTGGCTTTGTGTCTCCCGCTTCAGACCCTCGTCTGCCCACTGGACACCAAGTGGAGACGCTTGACATGGACCCTGCATCTCGGGGAGAAGGCAGGGCTGAAGATAGAAACACCAGAGTTTGGGGGGCAGGATTTACAGACCAAGAAGTTCCTATCTAAGGTTTGGCCTCAGATAGGAACAGGGACGGGTCTTCCGTTGCGACAGGAGGGAGGGGCAGGTGGGCAGTGGGGGGACTGGGGACAGGTCAGTGAAGGAGTTTCCCCCTAATGCTTTGTTTTCTCCATGAAGGATGAGGTAGAGAGGGAACATGGGTGTGAGGGCAGGCAGGACAGGGCTCCCCTAGGAAGCCGATGACGATGGCCTGCTGGTGTCCAGTGCACACGTGAGGTTTGGGGTCATAAAGAGAAAGAGGCCACGCAGCCCATATACAAGCTCTTCTACAGCAGCTCTCAGCTTCTCCAGCACAGCGGGGAGGAACTGGGGTTTAACAGAGTGTGGGGGGAGGCAAGGAAGTTAAGGGTAATTGCAACAAAGGCTTGATAAGATGGACCAGGGACTCTAAGCTGGGTAAGGGACGGTGGGGGGAATGGCAGGGTCAGCATGATGCCACCCTGGGCTCCAGGTCTATTGACAAGACTTCTTGGGACCACTGAGGACAGCGTGCCCCATCCAGGGGCAATAAACCAGTTCCTCATCTGAGCACAGTCAAGCCCGTCCTCCGTGTCCCCCACCCTGGGACGAGGAGGGGACAGGTAAAAGCAGGCAATCACGTGTGTCGTGATCAAAAGGAAGGTATTTTACAAGTTATCTGTGGCTAATAATGACAAAGTGAAGCTTGGGAATGATTGTCTTTTTATCGAGCCTATTGAAGGTTATCTCTATCAGGTCACTTTATCTCACTTACACCCGCTAAACTTTTTCAGAGAAATGCCTAGAGTTACACCTGCACTGTAGATAGTGGGCAAAATCAACAGTGTAGCTTTTTATGCTGACCCGTGGTGAGCAGCATCTCGGGTAGCCACGGGGGCTTTCCTCCTTGTGAACAGCAATGCTTTACGGATCTCTGTGCCCAGTAAATGGCTCACGTTTGCTATTCCAGCTGCAGACCTTTGTGGCACATGGAGCTGGGGCCACACAAATTCATATTCAGAGGTTGCCATGGAGACCCCTGGACATCCACCATCCTCTCTTTTCCTCTTCTTCCAGAGTAGGAGCTATAGCCTGGAGTGGTTGGCCAGCTCCCGCTGCTTGCCAGCCTCCCTGCGGGAGTGCACAGCCATGTGACTGAGTTTGAGAAGCTTGTGTGCGTGATGTGTGCCACATCCGTGCCAGTGTCATTGGCAAACTGGGCCTCCTCTACATTCTGTTTCCAATTTCCACAAATTGGAGCACAGAGGAACCTGCAGCCTGGCTTCAGCCAAGGGCAAAGCCAAAGGGATGGCAAAGAAATGAGATGAAGAGAACCCGGGCCTCTGAGCATGGCCAAGCTACCCACCAACCAGGAAAGCTCTCTTTACACTGTGTCTTAGGTCAGCTCACTTGGAACAGACGGTCCCAGAGGTGTACTAGGCTACACCACTCAGGAACGGCACCAGCCAGGTGCAAGAGCAGAAGTTGAATTGCAGTGAAGTTGGACAAGGGTCCTCAACTGATCCAGCGGGGAGCTCTGGGTCTAGGATGGCCCTTCAGAGTTGTCCCAGATGGAGACAAAAGGGTGGGACCTTCGTTCTCCATATCTACCAGTCTTTTTGGGACGCAGGCTGCCTGCGCAAGGGCTGTAACTTGGGTGAGGCAGCTCCTTTCGCCAAGGGCAATTCTCAGAGATGGACTCAGCTATGAGCCCTCAACAACTCCGCACCCCAGCCCCCAAGCACTGGGGAGGTGGTACCTTAGTCTTGAAGGCGGGATCTGGGTGCTGCCCTACAATATCCACTGCAGATTGTCACTAAGGGAGAAACGTCTATGTTCTTTAAGCCATAGCTTTATTGTTGCGTCTCTATCACAGCAGTCTCTCCTCACCCCCATCTAATAAAGCTCTGTGCTTGTTTACCAGTGCACATCCTGCCCTCGGCCAGAGAGGAACTCCCTGAGACACATACTAGGTCAGTGGTTTGCAAAGCGTGGTTCCCAGACCAGCATCATCACCAGCATCCAGAAATTGTTTTAGCTGCACATCTCAGGTTTCACTCCAGACCTACTGAGTCAGGAACTCTGGGGATGGGGCCCAGCCATCTGTGTCTCAACAAGCTCTCTAACACACAGTGCAGATTTGAGAACCACTGCTCTAGGATTTCTTCCTTTAGACTCAGAGCACTAACCACCACGTAGAGCACACGGTGGCCTGGAATAGGACTTCAATTCCTTGAAGTTCTGGGGTTGTGCATTAAGGTGTCTGGGTCCCCACCCTTCCCCTCTGAGCTGGGGAAGGAGTGGGGGGCAGAGAGAGCCTCACAGCCTCGGGGCCAGACTTACCTGGTTTCCAGTGCCAGCTGTGTCGGCTACTGGCTGACTGACCTTAGACAAATGGCTTGCTGGGCCTCAATTTCCTCATCTATACAATGGGGATAAGACCCATCCTGCCTAATTATTGTGAGACCAACAAGAGAGAACCACCTCAGTGTTTAACAGTACCTGGCTTCTGGCACTCACTCCATAGCTGTTAGCTCCAGGCCTTCAGTATCCTCCAGGGCCCACCTGCTTTGCTCCAATAAAGATTTCCAAGAGTAGGTCTAGAGCTCATTCACAGGGGAAGACAAATTACCAGTAACTAAAGTACTGTAACCTTCCCAGGGGATTTTGCATTTTAGCTGCAGTCCAAGGATCAAATTACAACTTTTTTTTTAATAATGGGTGGTGAGGAGGAGAGACTTCCTTCCCAGCTCCTGAAATCATGCTCCCTCGGGGCTCTCCTGCTATCCCTGGACTCATCCCTGGTATGTCTGGACTCCTGGTATCCCTTCTGCAAAGGCCTTTGACCTTGAGGAGGCTCCATTCTAATAAAAGTGCCTGTTTTTACAGACAGCGGAGCAAACCAGCTGGGCGGTGATGCTTGGAGTTGTCAAAGGAGCCCCAAGCGTCCCATCTAGATCAGACTGCAGACCCTCTCCAGACCTGCTTCTTTCATTTGAAAGTTGAAAATCATCCCCAAGACATCTCGTGGCCCAGATCTCAGGGTTCTCCAAGGTCAGCCTGACCCCAAGATGGAGAAAGTAAGGAATTTCAGGGACACCAGGGAGATCTCCTGCCCCTAAAAAACCTCTCCAACTTGCAAGTCAGGAGCTGATAGCCCTTAACCCGGGGCCAAGACTGCCCACTCTGCAGTAGGAGAGCAGACACCTGAAGAAGGGCCAAGCGGCTGCCATTTGCATCAAAGAGGAAGTGACTGACAGCAAGCCTTTCCTGAGAGCTCGTCATGTAGGTGGAAGCTCTGGGCAGCTGAGGAGGGAGTGTGGTCAGTTCAAACCAGCCACAGACTCCAGTTCACTGATCACAGTCAACTCAGCATGAGGCCGGCATTTCATCCCAAATCTTGCTTTTCCCTGAGGTCTTCATTAATTCTGCAAGCTGACTTTCTGCGTTCTGTGTCAGTGGCCAGTTACAGGAGGAATCCATTCCCGTCACTGTATCCACCATCCGTCCCCTTCCACAGCCCTGCTCTGAGAGGCTGCACGTTTGAGAGGTTCAAAGGATGCATCGGGGGAGTCAGGCCTTGCAATGTCTGTCTCCAGGGCACCCCAGTGGTCAGGAGGGATCACTCAACTCTGTTGTGTCTTCCAGGTCCTGCAGAGATCTTGTGCCACGTCCCGAAACAGGGAACCTTGTGCTGAGTCACTACCAGTTATGACCGTTGATATTAGGACAGAGAGTTCTGGAACTCCCCAAGCTCTTCCCCACACATCTCACCTGTCCTCCACCTCGCCCCTGTGAGGAAGGGAAGGCAGGCTTAGGCAGGAAGCAGGCTCAGAGAGGTTAAGGGATCTGCCCCAGGTACACAGCTAGTGAAGGGTGAGTTGGGGCTAGTTTCCATGTCTCCCATCTCCAAATCTGGTGCATTTTCCATTGCTGAAGGAAAAGTCCCAGCAGCAAAGCCTAGAGCAGCTCTGTTCATTCCCATGCCATTCACCAAAGAGCAAGAGGAAAGAGGGAGGTCTGGGCAGAACACCACCCCGGAATCCGTGGGAAGAGCCTGCTGCATTTATTTCCCCAGAGCTGATAATTATCCTTCTCCTTCAGTGCTGCCCAGACATGTGTTTTGAGATCTTACGATGGCTTTCTCTTGTGGTTGGGGATAGCACCTTACTTTTCCAAGGAGACAGAGGCCTGGGATTAGATGAGTGAAGACACTTTTCTCGGGGGCTTCCCTGGTGGCGCAGGGGTTGAGAGTCCGCCTGCCGATGCAGGGGACACGGGCTCGTGCCCCTGACCGGGAAGATCCCACATGCCGCAGAGCGGCTGGGCCCGTGAGCCATGGCCGCTGAGCCTGCGCGTCCAGAGCCTGTGCTCCGCAACGGGAGAGGCCACAACAGTGAGAGGCCCGTGTACCGCAAAAAAAAAAAACAAACAAAAAAACACTTTCCTCCATTAAAGACTCCAAGATGGATCAGAATGAGAGAGTCTTGATTTAGAAGAGTAGACGGAATCTAGCCTTGGACATCAGAGCCACAGGCCTGGGGCCTTAGAGAGCTGGGACCTCATGGTCTCTAGAGATACGACTGAATGTTTACATGAGGTCATGTGAGTGCCACTGTCCTGCTACAGTCCTTCTGGAAGGGAGTGCGGGCATGGCTCGCCTGGTGGACTGCCCAGCGCAAGCGGTGCAGCTGATCCCTAAATGTTTCTGCCAAAATTGGTGTCTCTTCAGACCAGTCTAGTCAGTCGCCTTGAGGCAACTGAGGTAGCTTGGCAGGCTCTTCTCCCCGCAATGTCAGAACTAGAGCCAGGCTGACTCCTTCAGAGACTGCTTTACGGAGCAAAGGATGTCTGCTCTGTCTGGAAATGGCATCTCACATGCCCCATGCTTCCCTGGGACCCCTGGGACCCTCAGTGAACCTTCCTCCTTTACTCTGAGCATTCTCAGAGCTACACTGTGGTGGTGAGAGGGGTCTAAGCGCCTGTGATGTTTTGACAGTAAGAGAAAAACTTCTAGGTCTGATGTAACACACAAAAAAACCCTCCTTATCTTAGAGAGGAAAAGGCTACTCCATGACACCGTCCTAACAAATACATTAGACGGTTTTCCTGGCATTAGCAGATGACAAGTATGTTCTGTAGCTATTTCATGCCCACTTTCCATGAACGTGTTTGCTCATCCTTAGAGTAAAGATCTTTCTTGTTGTTTTCTCGGAGAAGCTACTTCACCATACCCAAAACACTACAGTCTTAGCGGCCTGATAAAGATCTTTAAATATATTTTGGTAATGAAAAAATGCTCAACATCGCTAACCATTAGAGAAATGCAAATCAAAACTACAGTGAGGTACCACCTCACTCTGGTCAGAATGGCCATCACCAAAAAGTCCAAAAATAACAAACGCTAGAGAGGGTGTGGAGAAAAGGGAACCCTCCTACACTGTTGGTGGGAATGTAAATTGGTGCAGCCACTATGGAGAACAGTATGGAGGTTCCCTAAAAAACTAAAAATAGAAACTACCGTATGATCCAGCAATCCCACTCCTGGGCATATATCCGGACAAAACTATAATTCGAAAAGACACATGCACCCCTATGTCCACAGCAGCACTATTCACAATAGCCAAGACACTGAAACAACCTAAACGTCCATTGACAGATGAATGGATAAAGATGTGGTATACATACACAATGGAATACTACTCAACCATCAAAAAGATTGAAATAATGCCATTTGCAGCAACATGGATGGACCTAGGGATTATCATACCAAGTGAAGTAAATCAGAAAGAGAAAGACAAATACCATATGATATCACTTGTATGTGGAAGCTAAAATATGACACAAATGAACTTATTTGTAAAAAGAAACAGACAGACATAGAAAACAAACTTATGGTTACCAAATGGGAAAGGGGGTGGGGCCGGGATAAATTAGGAGATTGAGATTAGCAAATACAAATTACTATGTATAAAATAGATAAAACAAGGTCCTGCTGTATAGCATAGGGAACTATATTCAATATCCTGTAATAAACCATAATGGAAAAGAATATGAAAAAGAATATGTACATATATATATAAAACTGAATCACTCTGCTGTACACCAGACACTAACACAACATTGTAAAACAACTCTTCTTCAATAAAATAAAAAACAAACATAAATATATTTTGGTAGCTATTATCAAAACCTTATTTAAGAACATGTTCAGTGGATAAGGGCTTCTTCATTTTGCATACACACAGGACCACGTGTAAAAGCAAAACGGTTAATTTCCAGTCTCCGTTGGATCGAAACAAGTCATGGATGAATAAGTGTGATTTAAGGAAGGGCCACTGGTCCATTCCTTGAGTGGTCAGAGATCAGAAGGATTTGAGACATGGACATGCCAGGTCAGGCCAATCTTGGTTGTAAATGAGCCTCTAGCTGACCTTGGCTTCACATTTTTTTTTCTTTGTCACTTAATGTTTCCTGAAAAACTGAGATGCCTGTGACCGCATGAGACAAGGAATAGGAATTTAATTCACCTTGACTGCTGAGTTATCAGTATTTTATTTTCCTGGAACAGACACTGTTGATATGCTTCTCAGAGCTCCTAGACCTCCCCTTGATCGTTCCTGTGCACCTCCTCCCCAACTTCCATGGGCCTACACCAGCGGCTGCCTTAGAAGACAGCCCTTTGGTCACTACTATTCCCAGCTGAAAGCACCTGGGAGCTTGTATGCCCTGGGATAGCCCGTAGCCAAGGACAGACTCCTGCAGAAATAGGGCGGATTGTAGTTTCCCAAAACGGCCACAGCAACATCTCTGGTCCTACATGTTCTTCCAGAACCTTACTGCTGCCCCACCAAGAGCTGGAGTCTACTCCCCCTCCCTTTGAAATCGGGTGGGCCTTTGTGACTACCTCAACACAGCATGTGGTGAAAGTGACGCTGTATGATTCATGAGGCTAGGCTATGAAAGGCAATATTGCTTCCATCTGCCTCTCCCTCTCTAGACACGTGGCCTTGGAACCCAGCCACCATGTTGTGAGGAGCCCAGGCCACGTGGGGAAGGTATGGATGGATTTGTTGGTCTCAGCCTAACTGCAGCTGGGACTGAATCTCCAGACATTTGGGTGAGTAAGCCTCCAGAAGATGCCAGGCCCCAGCCTTCCAGCTGCTTCAGCTGAACGGAATGAAAAAGAGATGAGCTATTCCCACCAAGTCCTGCCCTAAATTGAAGAGTCATAAGAAAAATGAGTGCTGTCGTTATTTTAAGGCACCACGTTTGGGGATGGTTTCCTGTGCAGCAATAGATACCTGATACAGACTGAGGGACCTGGAAGTAGGATGCTACCACAATAAAGCCCCCAAATGGGCCATTGGGACTGGGTGCCAGGTGGAGGCTAAAGGGACCTTGAGGAAACGACCACTGAAAACCTAAAGGGCTTCAAAGGGACTGTCCGGACAAGCTGGGTAGCTGTGGAGGTCCACAGCAATATTTCAGGTCCCACAGGCCCTTCCAGAATCATGCCACTCCCCACGAAGAAGTGGTGCTTTATCTCTCTTCCCTTTGAAATTGGGCAGTCCCCAATTCTGCCTGACTGAAGAGAGCAAAATTATGACTGTCATTGTTTTAATCCACTGTGTGGGAGGGGCAGGGAAAGATGGACTCAAGGGGCTAATCTATCAGTTACTCTAGACAAACACTTTAAAAACCAAATATACATAGATTATTCCTAAATTTAATAATAAAAAAACTAGCAATACCAGGATTTTTATTTACTTTTTCATGTTCATACTTAATTCTAAGCCTCCTCTGGGTGAAAAACTCTAACGTACTAAGGGAACAATAATTTTATCATTTCAAGGGAATCAGGGTTACCATTCTAAGTAAACTGGGGTGACTTTCTTGCTAGGCCAGAGTTACCCATACACCACATTTTTGCTTGGGGCATGAGATCTGGAGCAATAGACACATAAGGACATTTTTCTCATGACAACAGGGATAATTTGAGCCCAATTATTTGGTAGCTCTGCTTAAACTTTGCGATTCCCAGTCCACTCCCTCCAGATGGGGTGGTCTCACAGCCTGAGCCCTGGATGACACCCTCCCTAATTATCAAGGTTGGTCTGAGTTTGCAAACCTCACCTCGCCTCCCTCCCACCCCCATTCCTTCTGCAACTCCATTGGAACTTGACTGCCTAACGCTATTCTGAATTCTTTTCATGCTCTTCCAGTCTGGCAGGGCCACGCCTCTTGAATGTATTTAAGTCCTGTCTTTGTCGGGCTCCCTTTGAGGCCATTTCAACAACAGACACAAAGATGATCCCTGGAGCATCATTTATGACAGCCTAACGATTGGAAACAAATGCAACGCCCGGTAAAGAAACTATTGAATCTCAGTTAGGTCACACTCGGAGTAAGACAGCAAGAGGGGAGATACGCTAGCAGCCCGTCCATCCAGGCCTAGGAAAACCTTTAGAACAGACTGGGGCACGGGAGACCTCAGCCACATACAGCGCTTGGGATCCATAACCCACACACCACCTTAAACCAAAACCAGTGCTGACTGCGTGAAGCAAAGTCTTACAGTTCCCCAAGAGAGGGGAAAAGCAGTGTGTCTGTTCACCGCATACCTGCTTCCAGGTACACGGAGGCACGTGGGACACAGGCGAAGAACTTACCTCATACCTGCACCCAGAGCCTGAGATGCAGAAACCCAGCAACTAGAACAGGCCTGCAATCTCCGTCTCCCTCCCAGGGAAAGGCCGAATAAACTCATTCATACCAAGGGTTGGAGGTGGCTCTGGAATGTCTATGGAGGAAGGGTTTAGGGAGGGCAATCTGGTTGAAGAGGAAGCTGGCAAACTTGGACGGAAGCTGTGTCAGCCTATTAAGTACGGCGTTTTTATTTGTAACTGGAGATTACATCTCACCACTGTCGCAGCCAGCCCCTGGCAGGCACCGCCTCTATCAGAGACCAGCAGCAGTAAAGACCGAGTCTCTGGTAGAGACTTTACTCCATCCCAAAGACCCTCTACTGTGGGATTCAGGCGCCAGAGGTAGGGACAGGAAATTGGACTTGATGAGGGAGGTCCCTTGAGAGCAGAAAATCCCTTGTAACAAAATGTCATCTGGCTTAGTGAGCAGATAGATTGGTAAGAGTGGCTGGGGATTGCTTTCCAGGTAGGAAAGCTGAAAGAGAAGATCACGCCTGGGCAGGCAGAGCTCTCCAGAAGGCCCCAGGGTTTGTCACCTGCTCCTCCAAGGGCTGAGTCAGCAGAAGACCTCGGCGGTCATTTACTTGGGCATCTAGCCATGTCTGTACCAGCACCAGCCCCAGACTTGGAATCAATCAGTCTTCGCCTCTGTCGTCGGTGCCTGTCGTGTGCATGTTGAGGAATCACCAGCGAGGAGGAGGAAAATCCAAGCTGCTGGCGAGGGCCGCTTTCAGCTGCACACACAGGGCACACCCCAGTCCAGGGCTGACAACCTCGGAGAAGGTACAAGGACAGGGCATGGGGAAAGGTACTCACGCTTCATGCTGATGGCTTGACCTCAGAAGACTGAGCAGAGACCACGACTGGGGTCGTGGAGGCAGTCCCTGGCCGCACCTGCTGGGCCCTTTGTGCCAGAGGAGGTCAGACGCTCTGCCAGCTGCAGGCAGCCCAGCTAGCACTGGGTGTGCTCAGGCAGCCCAGTTCTGTGGCAGGTGCTGTGTGTTTGGGGTGGGAGTGGGGTCTGGGAGAAAAGCAAGAAGGCGGGGCTTCCTGAATGAGAGGAAGTGAAAGGTTGTGGGCCAGACTCAAAGCACTAGGGCAGGCAGGGGTGCGCATCTTCCTGGCCACTCGGGATCAGAAAACCTGGGCTCCAGGCTGTGTAGCACCAGTCAGGGCTCACACCATTTTGATACAACCGTTCGACACATGATTTTAAACTACAACACAGATCATATGTCTCAAATGGCAGCATTTAAAGGAAAGGGCCCAGCAACAGGAAGCTAGATGTGAAAGGCTGCAAATCATATGATTCCACTTTTATGTAATGTTCAGAATAGGCAAATAGACAGAAAGCAGATTAGCAGTTACGAGGGGCTGGGGGCAGGAGGTAAGAGAGAGTGACTGCTCAGCAGGTACGGGATTTCCTTCGGGGTGATGAAATGTGTCGGAACTAAAGGGTGATGTGGGCTGCACAACTTTGGAAGTGTACTCAATGCCACTGAATTGCCCACTGTCAAATGGTTCAAATAGTAAATTTTATGTTATGTGTACTTTATCACAATTTTTTTAAATATGGAAGGCCCCACTGATTTCCTGCATGGCTTGAAGGGAAAAAACTCTTGGCCTTCAATTCCCTTCCTCTGTAACACGAGGCTCTCAGGCCTGCCTGTCCTCCAGGGCTACAGGAGTCTGTGCGCAAGAGTGGAAAGGACACAGGCCAGGGCTCTAATCTCTCCCACAACCCTCACTTGCTGTGGAACTTGGGCAAATTACTTAGGCTCTCTCAATCTCCTTGTCGCCATCTGTAACTAGAGTTGTTGGGAGTCCAGACTTCTGATGTGTGAGTTTGAAAAAAAAATTTTTTTTTTTATCTATTTATTTATTTTTGGCTGTGTTGGGTCTTCGCTGCTATGCTCGGGCTTTCTCTAGCTGCGGCAAGCGGGGGCTACTCTTCGTTGCAGTGCGCAGGCTTCTCAATGCGGTGGCTTCTCTTGTTGCGGGGCATGGGCTCTAGGGGCGGGGGCTTCAGTAGTTGTGGCACACGGGCTCTAGAGCACAGGCTCAGTAGTTGTGACTCACGAGCTTAGTAGCTCTGCAGCATGCGGGATCTTGCCAGACCAGGGCTCAAACCCGTGTCCCCTGCATTAGCAGGCGGATTCTTAACCACTGTGCCACCAGGGAAGCCAGAAAAAAATTTTATGAGAAAACAAACATTTATAAACCAAGCAAAAAATGTAAAAAAGTGTGTGTGACGTGTGTGTGGTATCTGGCATAGATACCAGGGCTCTCATTAAATGGAAGCTTTTATTAATTATTATTAGTTAATAATTAAGTATTTTAAATAAAACTACTCAAAGTGAAAGCAAGTTGTAAAATAAAACCCCTAATTAAACCTGGAATTGTTAGTAGCATTTCATAGAAAAATGGGATTTGAATCAATCCACTTGAGATTTGAGAGGTGAGATTTGGACAGGTAAGTCGGGAGGGGAAGGACAGGGCATAAATAAGCAAAGGCTTACAGATGGGAGCATCTGAGGCCAGTGAGAAGACTAGTGTGACTGGAACAGAGTACCTGGGGCATGTGGAGAAAGACCAGATGTTGGGCTTCCTTGAATACTAGGCTAGGAAGTTTGGACCTTATTCTGAAGGCACTGAGGAGTCATGGATAGTTCTAGAACATCTGAGCAGTATGACGCTCAAGCAGTATGATGACTACAGTGACATAAGAGGATACATCTATCCCACCCCACGCAGAAATAACTTGGAGATGAGCAAGGAGACCAGCCTGGCTTTAACTCAGTAGGAGGTTAAATGGATGGGGCATGAGTGAGGGAACTGACCAATCTTGGAAATGCCCAGTGGAAGAAGCCACAGAAGTTCTTCTGGGCTCCAGACTCACCTGACACCACTACTTCTTGGCTTCTGGCATCAGTAGCACCAATCTGCCTATTTCTCATCTGTGGGTGTTTTCCTTGAAAAACTTAGAGAGTAGTAGTGTCCAAGAAAATGATTCAAGGGACATAGGCAGATCCGAGATGATGAGCCCAAGTCAGGAAGGATATGCACAAAGCTGAGGGTGAGGAAGGAGCTGGCTTTCTTCAAGAGAGGCTCAATCCTGCTTCTGTGGGTTTGGGTGCCAGGCCTGGGTTGGGCATGAAGCTCCAAGGCACTTGGGTTGGTCTTGCAGGTCTGCGGGATGGTAGCCAGAAAGGCTTGTCAATCCCCAAGTAGCAGCCATATGGCACTCCCTGGCAGGGAAAGTGGGCAGTTGCCGATACCATATGTTCATAACCACCTCCATATTGCCAGCAAGTGGCCCCAGGTCTATTGCTACAGACCTGGAGCTCACCTAGTAGGTGACCAATCCATGTTAAGATATGTGGGAACACAGTTAAACAGTTACCCTGCAGAAAACTGGACACTGAATACTACAAAACGTTGTTGAAAGCAAAGATATGAACAAATGTGGTCACAGCTCATATGACCTAGTATTGTTAAGATGTCAATTCTCCCCAAATTGTTCCCTAAAGTCAATGAAATCCCAGTCAAAATCCTAAAAGGCTCTTTTGTAGAATCAACAACCTGATTCTAAAATTTACATGGAATAACCAAAACCACTTTGAAAAAGAAGAATAAAGCTGGAGGAACATAAAGATAGACAAATAGATCCATGGCACAGAATAGAAATTTCCAGAAATAGACCCAGGTATAAAGGACAAGTGTTTTTTCAGCAAAGGTGCAAAGGTAATACAGAGGAGAAAGAAAAGTCTTTTCAACAAATGGTGCTGGAACAACTGGAGAGCCAAATGCAAAGGAATGAACTTCGTACTTCTCACCATATATAAAAACTAATTCAAAGTGAATCATAGACTTAAAGGTAAAGCCTCCAATTATAAAACTTGTAAAAGAAAATAGGAGAAAATCTTGGTGGCCTTGGGTTAGGCAAAGTTTTCTTCATGTAACACTAAAAGTATGAACCAAAAAAGAAAGAAATTGATGCATCAAAATTAATAATTTCTGGGCTTCCCTGGTGGCGCAGCGGTTAAAAATCTGCCTGCCAATGCAGGGGACACAGGTTCGTGCCCTGGTCCGGGAAGATTCCACATGCCGTGGAGCAGCTGGGCCCGTGGGCCATGGCCGCTAAGCCTGCGCGTCCGGAGCCTGTGCTCCGCCACGGGAGAGGCCACAGCAGTGAGAGGCCCGCGTACCGCAAAAAAAAAAAAAGACTGACCCTACCAAATGTTTGAAAAGATGTGGAGCAACTGGAACTCTCATACAGTGCTGGTGGGAATGTAAAAGGCTATAGTCAACTTAGAAAATGATTTGTTAGTTTCTTGTAAGTTAAATATTCCACTCGTAGATATTTACTCTGGAGAAACCAAAGCATACGCCCGTTCAAAGATTTGTACACAAACGTTCATAGCAGCTTACTTGTAATAGCTCCAAACTGGAAACACCCCAAATGTCCATTAACTGGGGAATGGAGAAACAAATTGTTTTGTATTCATATAATGGACTACTACTCAGCAATAAAAATGAATGAACTACTAATAGAAGCAATGATATAGATAAACCTCAAAATAATTATGCCAAGTGAAAGAAGCCACACTAAAAAAGCACAAGCTGTTTCATTCCAGAAAATGCAGCTAATTTGTAGTTTGATCAGTGGTAGCCTGGGAGTAGGTGGGGAGAGAGGGGCAGGAGGGAGAAATGATAAAGAGGCACAAGGAAACTTTGGGGGATAATGTTCAGTCTTGTGTTGATAGTTTCATGGACATATACACATGTTAGACATGAAATTGTACACTTCATATGTGTGCAGTTTAGTGTTTGTAAATTATACTTCAATAAACTTTTGGGGGAAAAAAACAAACCTTTAAGTTCTTTGCACTCTACTTAAAATAAAAGCCAAAGTCCTTACAGCAGTAAAGCTACGTAGCTGGCTGACCTCTATTCATACTGCTGTTTCCCCAACTTTCAGAAGAGTGCTTGGAATCCGGAAAGAGCTAAATAAGTATTTGTTGAATGATTGCCTAGGGCCCCAACTAATCAACTAATTGCTTTACAATTGTTGTTAAGAACAAGGTGGGTTTCCTCAAACGATTAAACACAGAGGTACCACATGATCTAACGATTCCACTTCTAGGTATATTCTCAAGAGAAATGAAAACATATGTCCACACACAAAAACTGTACTTAGTAACCAAAAGGTAGAAACAACCCAAATGTCCAACAACTGATGAATTAATAAACAAAAGATAATATATCCATACAATGAAACGTTATTTGGCCATAAAAAGGAACCACATACCACAACATGGATGAACCCTGAAAACATTATGCTAGGTAAAAGAAGCCAGTCACAAAAGACCATATATTATATGACTCCATTTATATAAAATGTCCAGATTAGGCAAATCTATAGACATAGGAAGGAGAGTTGCTGCTTGGGGTGTTGACAGGGTGATGGGGGGGGCGATAGTTAAGGGATACAGGGTTTCTTTTTGGGGTGATGAAAATGTTCTAAAATTGTGGTGATGGCTGTATATATCTGTGAATAAACGAAAATCACTGAATTATACACTTAAATGGGTGAGTTGTATGGTGTGTAGATTATATCTCAATAAAACTGCTTAAAAATAAAGAGCAGGGGGGCTTCTGTGGTGGAGCAGTGGTTAAGAATCCGCCTGCCAAAGCAGGGGACACGGGTTCAAGCCTTGGCCCAGGAACACCCCACATGCCGCGGAGCAACTAAGCCCGTGCGCCACAACTACTGAGCCTGTGCTCTAGAACCCTCAAGCCACAACTACTGAAGCCTGTGCACCTAGAACCTGTGCTCCGCAATGAAGAGTAGCCCCTGCTCGCCACAGCTAGAGAAAGCCCACGTGCAGCAATGAAGACCCAACGCAGCCAAAAATAAAATTAATTAAAAAAAAAAAAAAGAGCACGGGAATTCCCTAGCTGTCCAATGGTCAGGACTCCGCGCTTCCGCTGCAGTGGGCACTGGTTGGGGAAATAAGATCCCACGTGCTGCGCGGTGCGGCCAAAAATATAAAAATTTAAAAATTAAATAAATTAAAGAGAATCCTGAGGATTAAAAAAAATAAGAAAAATAAAGAGCACGGTGGTGTGTGGGGAAGGGCACGATGCTTGCTCAGAGTTTGAGTGGAGAGTGGTAATCCCTTGTTATGGTCCGTTCATGGGCATGGTTAGGACCCCATCAAACGCCCCCTGAGAATGGAGGTGGCTCAATGTGCCCAGCAGAGAAGGGGCAAAGGGCTCAGAGAGGGCTCTGGATTTGCTGAGGTCACCCTGAGGGTGAGCTCCGAATGGAGGAAGGGCCCTCTCTCTATGGAGAAGCAAATGAGAGCAGATGGCTGGCAGCCCTGTGGCCCACAGCTGGGGTTCTCACAGCTGCCTTGAGCTGCACTGAGCGACATGACATCCCCCAGTTGCCTCACAATGATAATACCTTCTATTTATACCAAACACCTCTCCTCCCAGGAGAGCGCTGTGTTTTCCCAACATTGATTCAGTAAGCCAGCCAGACTGAGTTGAACTGAAATTCACAGCAGCCACTCATATCAAGCCTCCCCCTTGCCCCTGCCTGTCCGCTCCTTCGAACACTGCTGTGACGCTCACAGTAAAATAGGGAAGTTAAGACCATTGGTCTTCTACACACCCACCCGACTTGAGGGTCCTCCACCCCCAGCCTGCTCCAGACCTGGTGGGGGAGTGGGATTTGTGTCACCCCAGGGCCCTTCTCTCACAGGAGAAATACAGTGCAGAAGAGAGGGGTCTTCAAGTGTAACATTCTCCCCTTTCCATAAACAGTTAAACCATTAAAACGCAAAGGTGAGAACTGCTAATGATAGGAGATCAGGCACAAAAGAGAAATGTATTTCAGGTGGCACTGGAGGCTTTTCCACGTCTTAATTCATACCACATAGGAAGCTGTCTATTTCACCCAGGCAAAATGGCGACACAGACTCCTGGTTGGCATGATCGGAGGGCTCTCCACTGGGCAGAGACCCCTGGCTCGCTGGAGAAATGAGAAGAAAGGGGCTGATGGGCTCTGCCAGCCCTTTCCCCTTAGTACAGATCCAACTGGCCCTGCCAGTCCGTATTATACGTGGCCTGAGGGACAGAGAGCAGGGAGGGGCCCAGGGAGGAGCCTGCACTGATCTGATTGGATTGATGGATGGACGGATGTCCCCAAACATCCCCCCACCATCACCACACACACACAGCCTCACCATCTCTGTGCCTCTATCCTGCTCTGATGTGTGGCAGAGGGCCATGGACCAGAGGGAAAAGGATAAGGGGTCTCCAGCTCACGTGTCCACTCCTGGCACTGCTACCCACAATCAATGAACCAATCAAGAGCGAGTCCATTTTTAAACAGTGTGCCTGTCCTGGGCTGCCTGCTGTGGGGAAGAGTACATCGCCTGCCCTGCCTGGGGAGATACAGATGGCTTGAGAGACAGGAGCCTGAGAGCACCTCCCAGAGCAGGAGGAAGCCACATGGCACCAAATCCTCAAGGGCTGCAGTTCTACAGAGCTTTTCTCACAGAGCCTGGGATCTCAGGGTGGGGAACAGCCTAAGGGTCACTTAGTCACCCCCCCACCCCCCGGCCAACCCCAGCCCTCACCCGTCACCTGCATCCCATTGCCAGCATCAGTAGCACTGAGCAGAAGCCCCAGTGCTGGCCACCTCTACCAAGGCCTTGCCCACCTTCCCCCTCCCTTCATTACCAAGGCCCCTTGCTGCTGCCTGTGGTCAAGGACCCTCATCCCATCTACAGCCTCTGTAACCTCTACTCCTTGAGAGGACATCAAGGGATGGGGCAATGAAGCCTCGGGAATCACACGAAACCCATCCTTCAAGAAAACAACTTACTGGCTCTTGAAAAAAACAGGGGTTCATGATATGAACAGAACATCCCTCAGACCACACTCTGGCCCCCCTCCCATAGAGAGAGAGGGTGCCCAAGCATTGGCCTCTATCTTGTCGTATTTAAAAGACCAGTTTAAGAGCATTAGATTTCCTATACGGAAACTCAAAGATACTTAGGCGTTGAAAATAGTCTTGCAACTACAATTAGGAAGCTGTCATTCGTATCTATTGGATTTATAAGATTTAGGCAATAATAATAATATTACTATTATGATAGTAATAGAAACAAACAGGTCTATTATAGCTTTTTGGGGTTTTTTTGGTGAGCCAAGTACACTTATCCATGTTGTAAAACAGAGTGAACATTTAACTAGAATAATATTAGAGAGAGGCATTCTCAAGTGGAGACTTGGTATGTGCAGGGCAGGGTCTGTGACAGCTGTTTGTCTATGTGTGAAAGAGAGACAGACAGAGAGACACCCTAGACACTGCTCAGAGAATGGGAAGGGGCACTTAAGAAGCCACTGCTGATGAGGTTGGACTTGGCTACTCTGGGCTCAGCATTTAAGAAGGGAGCTGCCTTCTCACGCAGCCCCAGGGAGTTCCGGCCTCACCAGGGGCTAGTTATGAAGCACAGCTCACCAACCATCTGCAGGGGGACTGCTGCTTGCAGAGTAACAGCCGCAGGAAAACACCGGCGCTAAGAACAAGTGTCCTCCAGGAAACCAATACGCACCCATGGAGGGCAGGGACAAGGCACCGGAACAGCAGGTCTGGATTATTGCTGTGACTTCGGCCAGCTGCCTAGCAATAATCCTAGACTTTTATGAAGATTCAGAGAGAAAGAGAAAACTTGGGAGCAAGGTGGGGTGGGAGTCACCCAGACCCAAGACAGTCAGTGTGATCATTTAATTGACCCCGCGCGTTTGACACCTGAGAGGCTGAGACCCAGAGAGAGAAAAGGACTTGCTTAAGGTCACATAGTGGGCGGGTAGCAGATAAGGCTCAGTGTCCAGGCTCTGTGTTGGTTCACGAACTTGGGAGCTTCCTGGGTGAAATCGAAACTGGGGGCAAGGAGAAACCAAAGATAAAGGCGGACCACTCCAGATTGGTGGGTGGCAGGTTCAATGAGCAATGAGCAAGGGAACTTACATACAACGCTTGTCTTACAATAGACACAAGACGAGCAGATCTCTGCACTTGCCCACCAAAATCTTAAAAGTTTATATAGAGGCTTTAACTGGGTTCAGTTAGTCTCAATAGCACATTGTTCTCTCAAGGCTGCATCCTTGGAAAAGTTCCCACTGTGGGAACGGTGGGCAGAATGTACATTCCAAGGACAGAGGAGGGAGTGAGGATACTCTGAATGCCCGGGTCCAGCTAGCAGTCATGTCCTCTCAATGACCTCCTCTGACACCCTGGGTTCAGCTCTCTCCACGGTCACCCAGGCCAGCATTCCCACCATGATGATGGGTGGGCAGCTGTTAACTCGCCCAACTCAGCCCCAAAGGTCTGGGTCTGTGAAGAGACAGACCATCCTATAGCCTTGACCCAACCTGAAATTCAGCCCAAACCAGCTTGCCACCTCTCAGCACTGCTCTGGGGGAGGCTGCCCAGGCAGAAAGCATGGACAGATGGACTGAGGGACATCGCCCAGATGTGCTTCTCCCAGCAGCGGAAGAGGAAGGCTGTTCTGAGACACGGCTCCTTAGGGCCCTTAGGGGCAATGGGATGGGGCTCCTTAGCTGTGATCATTCCTGGGTGTTGGACTGCACCATTGCAGTCACCAGCCCAGGAACAATTCCAAACCAGTGAGGACCATCCTGCTGGAGGCCCTGGGGACAGTAAGGGCACAGCCTTGGCATCCAGCTGGTCTCCTTGAGTCACGCAGGACAATAAAAAAAGGAATTTGTGCTCAGCTGCTGTGGAGACAGAGTCTGGCCGTTCCTCAAAAAGTTAGACATAGAATACCATATGACCCAGCAATTCCACTCCTAGGCATATACCCAAAAGAATTAGAAACAGGTGTTCAAACAAATACTTGTACCTGAATGTTTGTAGTGGAGCTACTCACAGCAGCCAAAAGGTGGAAACAACCCAACTGTCCCTCAACAGGTGAATGGATAAACAAAATGTGGTCCATCCAAACAACAGAACACTGTTCAGCCTTACAAAGGAATAGCACTGAGTCAAGCTATAATGTGGATGAACCTCAAACACACGATTCCAAATGAAAGAAGCCAGGCACAGAAGGCCACACATAGTGTGATTCCTTTTTTTTTTTTTTTTTTTTTTGCCATGCTGCACAGATTGCGGCTCGTGGGATTTTAGTTCCCTGACCAGGGACTGAACCCGGGGCCATGGCAGTGAAAGCGCCGTGTCCTAACCACTGGACTGCCAGGGAACTCATCTAAATGATTCCATTTAGATGAGTAGGTATATCCACAGAAACAGAAAGTAGATTGGTGTTTGCTAGGGCTGAGGGGAGGAGGAATGAGGCGTAACTGCTTAATGAGTATGGGGTTTTATTTTGGGGTGTTGGAAGTGAAACTAGACAGAGGTGGTGGTCGCACACATTGTGAGCATCCTCAACACCACCGATTTGTTCATTTTAAAGTGCTTACATAAAGAAGTTTAAAAAAGCAATTTGTGGGCTTGAGTAATCAGAAAATCCAGGCAGGCACTCATAGAACCTCATCAGGACTTAGTCTCTCTTTCTCTCCACCTCTCAGTCGGCTTCCCCCTTGGCAGGCTTGGCCACGTGTTGGCTTCCGGACCCTCCACTCAGACGTGATCCATAGAGCTAAGGTTCCCCACTGAATGCGAGCTTTGCTTTCCCCGAAGGATCCACCAAAAGTCCCAGGTCTAAGTCTCATCTGCCTGCTCACTTGTTGTAGCAGGTGGATGGAGTGTGCTGCTTGGCCAGGCTGGGTCTCAGCCCGTCCCTGTGGCAGGGGTGGGGGTGAGCTTCACAGGACCTGCCTACGCGCCACCCCCCCGACCAGAGAACTGTGAAGGGGGAGGAGGTGTTCTCCAACGGCAGTCTGGGTGGTGAAACCACTGATGTCTACTCTAGGACCACAGAGAGCATGGCTTCTCCTGTCTCTCTCATTCCTGATCCCTCTCTCCTCCTGCTGAGACATTTTTGGAGGACACGGCACAAGATGAATAATTCCTGTGTAAGTGGACCTGACTACGGGCCTCAGGTCCCCTGGCACAGCCCTGATTTTCAGTCATCTGTCCCGATGCCACGTTTAGATCAGACCATGTGTCCTGATTCCAGATTAGAAAACATGGCCGGTATCTCTCCCAGCCACACTGACCCTGTGAACCTTTCCAGAATCATCTCTTCAACCACCTAACAATCTTAGCTACACCAGAACAAGCTAATAGGAGTTCTCTATCTTCTTCCTGCCCCTTCCCTCCCTGGGGGCTGCCATTTCTCTCACACAGGATCCAAGTCCTCCTTTCACGGACCTGCTTCTGCAACCACTGTGGCCCGTGCCAGGATCTTCCTTTCCAGCACTCGTTTAGCACACACTGTTAGAACCTCCCATTGTAGACTTGGTGACGACTGACCAAGGAATATACCCAGCCGCAGGCATTCACTCCAGAAAGCTTCCATCCTCTGGAGCAGGGAATAACCCACCTCAGGGACCCCATTTCCCGTCCGCCCTCAGGTCCTGTGCTTGGATGAAGGAACGCTGTAGTTGCTGAGCTTTTCAGGAAGCAAGGAGGGGGCGAGGAGAAGGTGGGTACCAGGCCCTTTGTCTGGGCCCAAGTCAGGCAAGCATCCAACCTATATTCAGAATTTGCTGTTTCTACAGTGTTCTTTTTAAAGAATTAGTGCTGACCCCACGTCAAGGAACTAAGGAAGCGACTGTCTACTTACTTGAAAATTTAATTAACCATCTCTGCCTAAGAAACAGGGCACTTCTCTCTAGAGGACAAGGGAGGTGATTTTCAGTCTTTCTGAAATGGAAGGGAATCCAGTGTCCTGGAGGCAAGGACAGGAGGCACATGAAGAATACAGTCAGGAGAGTGTCCAGTAGGATGGAGGGGCTAGGAGCTGGATAAGGAGGCTGACCTCACCACGTTCACTGTCCAGCCCACTTAGCTTCACTCTGTTCCCCATCAGCTCCCAAGCCCTTAACCTGGCCCACCTGCCAGTTCATAAACATGAAAATAGTCTAGGCGGATTGTTCCCTCTTTGTGGAAAAAAGCAAACTGCACAACAGAAAGCATTTACGATCACAAATTAATCTCCAGTGAGATCCTATTAAATGCAGATTTACTCCTGCGTGTTGTGTCCTCCACTGAGAATGTTTCAGCCAAAATGTTTTTTTATTGTCTGTCCCACTAACCACACAGCCCTGTGGACTCCACTTGTTGGATAGACTTTGGAGCCAGGCTGCCTGGGTTCAAATTCCAGCTCTGCCATCTGTGTAACCGTGGGCAAATTACCTGACTTCTCTGCGCCTCAATTTCCCCATCTATAAAACAGGGACAACAGGAACACCTATCTTACAGGGTCGTTGTGAGGACTCAATGCATGAATACATCTAAACCATTTAGAATAGTGCTTGGCATATAGTATGTGCCAAGAAAACGTTAGCTTGTAACAAATTACTCACATATTTTGTCTGCAATATGGTTGAAATTCTCTTTTGTAATATAAGTGAGGATTTCTTTATTAATCCATGGGAAAATATTTACAAAGGTTTTCATAGATTAACTTGGTCCCCAATCCATTTTTGTAAATCTTAAGTAAGGTCTTAAGTTTCTCAGCTGAGAATTCTGTAATCACAAGAGTGTTTGGGACATCTTGGGGTAAAGGAGGTTTGCTGTAATTTCCACTTAATGGTGTGTCTCAGGTCTCTTGGGGCTGGAGATGGGAATTTGACTCAGTTGTTTGCAGTGGAGTCAACATAAGCAACTTCGTAAACTGGGGTTTGTTGCTGTCTTTCTCAGCTGGAGTGACTGCAGTGATGTCTTTGATCTTATACCTTCTAGTGTTTTCTGATGTTCCCAGGGAGGCTGCTATTACTCAACAGTAACAAGTACAATTTAAATAACAAGTACGAGAGTAACAAGTACAACCCACACATAGAAAAATGTTCAGCACATTCTCGTTCTCTCAGCAGCAGAAATGACCAACAGGTCAGAAGAGCTCAGCTCAGCACCTCTGGCCACTCCCGAGCTAGGAAGGATACATGATTTCCCTCTCCATCAAAAGGACACTCCTCCCCAGAAGATTTTCATGATGAACCAATGAGCTCATGGGCATGAAGGGCTTTGAAAAGTTATTTTGGTTACAGTCTAACTACGAACAGTCCTAATGATAACTTGTTTCACTGATACCAGTCCAAGTTTGGTCTTTAGCAAAGTGGGCAATGGATGTATTGAAGATGACACAGACCAGGTAGCTTCTCCCCCTTTAAAGTTTCTACATGAACAAGAAAAAGACACATCGCAAAAGAGTCAAACCCCACTGATCCAACACTGCCAATTGGTATTTTATTATAATTCAGATATGATTGGTGATTGGATAAATTCTTCATGTCAATTAAAATATTGGCCATTGGGGAAGTGAATAGGGAATAGGGAAAGGATACGAGATAAAAGGAAATTAGAAAATAAGAAAAAGTGTTTCACTACTCATTTATCTTTTCATTTCTTTTCCAAACTTTTTTGTTGCGAGAAAATTCAGAGACCATAAAATTCACCATTTAAACCATTTTAAAGTGCATAATTCAGTGTTTTTTTTAGTATATTCACAATATTGTACAACCATCACCCTTATCTAATTCCAGAGCATTCCCATTACCCCAAAAAGAAACCTCATATCTCCCAATTCCCTCCTCCCCCCATCCGTTGGCAATCAGTAATCTATTCTCTATCTCCTATGGTTTGTCTGTTCTGGACATTTCATATAAATGGAATCATATAATATATGGTCTTTCCTTTCATCATTTCTTGAGCATCTATTGTGGGCCAGTACCGTATGAGAGTTTGCCCTCAAGAGATGTGTGCCCTCCCTAGCCAGGGAGGAAGACCTGGAGCAGTAGAATTTTCCTGCTGGGGTTGGGGATGGTGGTTGATGGTATCCTGGCAGCGGAGGTGACATGTCTACTGCTGCGTTGACAAAGGAAATGGAGTTTCCAGTAAAGAAGAAGGAAGGGCATTCCAGGAAGAGGCAACAGTGTAGAGATGGTACGTGGGTGCTTGCGGAAGGCTGAGAAGTTCCTTGAACTGCAGCTCTAGCATCAGGGGTACAGGGAGGGGAGGGGGACGCCGGAGAGTAAGGAGACAAGGTAGCAGGTCGGTAAGGTCAGAAAGAGCAGAGACTTGAGGGCTGCTCTGAAGAGACTGGGATTGCTCCTCTAGGCTCTGGGAAGCACACAAGCCAGGGAGAGGCCGAGTGTGTGTTTTAGGAAGGAAGCCGCTGGGGAGAGTGGATTGCAGAGGGATGACTCTCAAGTGGAGGACTTGGGAGGACAGCAACAGTTCATGCGAAGGAACGCTAGAACTCCCACCACAGCAGTGGCAGCGGACTCAGGAAGGATGGTGCACTTGGGAGCAATTTCTAAGGTGGAATGGACAGGAGTTGGGTGTCTGCCTAGATATGGCAGGTGAGAGGGAGGGAGGAAGGGCTCCAGACCAGGCTCCCCTGACCCACAATGAGACCCTGGGAGAATCAGAGGCCAACTAAGAATCCAGCACCCTCTGCTCATAACGGGACATCGGCTTCCCCTTCCTCTGAGGCATTCTCCTAGGGCTTCCAGAGCCCTGCAGGGGCGGGGCCCCTGCCGGCCCGCCACCCCCACCCCCACCCCCGCAGCGCCCTTCCTCAGTTCCTCCCAGCTGCCCAGAGGCCTCTGCACATGCTGTTCCCTCTGAGTGGCTGCTCCCTGGCACTCGCACGCCCTCCTCTTGGTCAAGGCCTGCACATCTCTGCCCTGTTTGGTCAAATCTCCCTGCGCGCATTTTCGCAGAACCACGCAGCTTTCACTCACAGTACTGTTACGTTGTTAATTTCTCATTTACCTCTGTGATGTGTGACTCCCCGGTGGCCTGAAGCTGGGCGAAGGCCGGAACAACGTCAGTTTTGGCTCTTGTAGCTGGCATGTGGCAGCACACCTGACGTGTAGTTGATGCCCCATAATACTTACTGGAAAATGGAAAAGAAACGAGCAAATGAGCCTGGGATCTTTCCCATGAACCTGAGGCCCTTTGAGATGTAGTTTTGCTTTGGGGAATTGGGAAGAGAGGAGGGAGTCCCTGGAATCCCAGCATTTTCACGTAGGCCTTCCCGCACCCCAACCTGGGCTTTTCTCCTCATAATATCTGCTTATGAGGAATGCTGAGGGCAGCCATAGCTCCCAGAGTGAATCCGGTGAATCGCTGGCTTTTTACCCCAGGTTACAGTATATTATGCTTTTTACATGTCACATAATGAGGGCTCGTATAACGAGAAAGCACCTCCCAGACTGTAATCCATCTACAACAGTGCTTTCACTCAGCGCTCTCCTCCCTGCTCAGCAAACTGGGGAGACTGGGACTTTTCTGGCAAACTTTTCCGGAGCTGGTCCCTTTTGTCTCCCTTTTCATTCTCCCTCATCTCTCTTCCTGACAATTCTCAACTGTGCTACTACAAGGGCGTGAGCTGCTCAACAGGCTGAACACAAGGGTCTGCAAACCTGGGGCTTCAGGCCGACATCCTCGGGGGCCCTGGAGATGATACAGACACATTTTCATGACCCTGCTCCTGGGAAAGACCGACTCTGGGTTCCTAGGCTTCCAGAAACCTCCCTGACAACAAGGCAGGAAAGTCTGGGATAGAAATGGAATGTCTTCCAACTCCGAAGAGGTATCTCGCAAGAATTGCTCATAAGAAAGGTTTTTAATGACATCACCTCTTTGTGCCTGAGCTGAGCATCCAGGATACCTGGACACAGTCATGATTCTGTGTCAAGGAATGGGATGTTTGTTGCTGGGTCTGGCTCAAATAATTACCCGTAGGCTGAGGGCGACTAGCCAAGGTCACCTAGCCAGTGAGTGGCAAAGCTGGCCCTAGAGCAGGCTTTGCATTTCTTTTCCCTTTCCTCATGACACAGGAATTATGGCCAAGTATATTTCCAGACTCTGACCCTGTAAGGCCCATTTCAGTTGATCCGATGGCCCAAGCCCAACTTGCACAAACTCGAAGGTCCAGGAGGCTCACCTGGGAAGTCTGTGGCCCACACAAGTTCCCAGGCCCAATTCCTAGATCTTGGGATTCTGCAGGTCTGGGTTGGACCCTGGGCACTGCATATACAGTAAGAGCTTCAGGGAACTTCGATGCTGGAGGCTCCAGGACCACACAGAGATAGAATACACTCCACTTCACACCCAGCCAGTCCAGTGGGGTTTTGGGTGGACAGAGATTGCAGACATACTGTGGGATGTGAATGCCTCTGACTGTCCCCCTGGGCCTTAGTTTTCTTATCTATGATTCCAACTACCCTCAGTGGCACTCCACCCTCCTTCCTACTCCATCCTAAAATCATCTGTAATGAGTCAGAATCCTTAGTAGCACAGTGCCTGGCACAGAGTAGAGGTTCAGAAATATTTGTTGTATAGGTGGAAGGAATGAAGGAAAGAAGGGAGGGAAAGAGTGGGTAGGGAGGAATGAAGGCAGGCTGATCACATTCATATGTTTATCTGTAGAGAAGATCTTCTATCCACAAGGAGTACTGCTGCCCCTAGAAGCCCTATTGACTTATGTAATACTGGAAAGGGGTCCCCAAGATTCTTCTTCCCACCCCATCCACACAGCTACCTCCATCAATCCTCCAGACATCACCTCCACTCCCACACCGTCCTCCAATATCTCTACCCACCAAGGCTCATTACTGAGCTATTAGCAAGGGAAACAGCATATTTCCCTCTCAATTGTTTAAGGTGAGCATGATGCTCTGTGCTTTGATCCATCTTCAGCACAAGAGTTTTAACTGATGTCTAATGAACAAATCTCATCTTTGCACATGTTTCACAACCACAGCCCAGCTGACAATCTGAACAATGGTTTTGTTATAAGAACAACTGCTTCCAAAAACTGCCCGCTCTCCAGCGCTGCCTTCCATTCCTCTCTCTTCTTGGGCTCGACGCTCTTTTTTAAGAGTTGCCCAGCTAAAACAAATGCTCGAATCTCTAAAGATCAGTTCAATATTCTTAGACCTATGACTCATTCAAACAATGGGATATTAGCTATGGTAACTCCAAAGCATCTTTCTCCTTGTTCCCTCTTCCTCTGCTTTGTCTTTGCTTTTGGGTCTGGTAACCTAGTGTTTTTGAATTAGAAAAGCTGCTGATATTTCAGCTCCCCCAATTGCAAGAATATGTAGGAATAAAGTGGAAACACACACACACGCACACACACATAGAGGTAAGTCAACCATCATGAGACCATAAGGTATAAGATACCTGAGAGAGGGGAAATTGGGGGATGAGAGGGAAAATTTGAAGCAGAAGAAGGAGTCAGGCCTGTTGATTGTCTCACGGTATTTGAAGGTCTAAAGTCTCATCTCAGACTGATTTCAGTCAGGAACTTTTGAATATTCAGAATATTTAATTAGTGAAGTGGGTTAAATACCTAAAGGCTAATTCTCTCCCATGTAAGACTAGAGATAGGCATTTCTCTGTTATGCAAGCTCATTTCATCATCTTGCTCTACAACAATGTGTCTTCCTTCCTCAAGGTCACCTCGTGATACAAGATGGCAGCTGGAGTCCCAGCTATCACATCCACATTGTAGGATGCATGACTGAGGAAGGAGAAATAGTGGGAGGATAAAAGGGCACCCTTTCCTATGGAATTATCTTCATTTATTCAGCCTTCCTGAAAGTCCCATATAATATTTTGCTAGAACTAGAATATTTGCTAGAAACACAGTCTCCCCTAACTACAGAGAAGGCTTGAAAATATAGTCTTTTAAGTGGGCACATTGACACCACAAATAAAATGGGTGTTCTGTTGCAGAAAAAGAGGTGGAGAATGGATTTGAGTGGGAACTAGCAGTCTCACTGAGAAGCCAAATCCAAATATCTATTGATATTTTAATAGGAAACTAAAGAATGATGCAAAAAGATAGGGGAAAGGGATGAGGGGGGAACCTTAAAAATCCAGGAATACCTGCCAATGTGAAATTTAGCTACATCTTCATTTGGAAGGGCACTATGCCAACAATTGACTCCCTCTCTCTCTCTCTCTCTCTCTCTCTCTCTCTCTCTCTCTCTCTCTCTATATATATATATATATATATATATATATATACATTTTTAAAAAACATGAAAGTAATGTAAGCTCCATGATCATTAATCAATCCAGGTACCTGTAATAGTAGGTGTTCCACAGATATGTTTGAATTGAAACGTTTTTTGAATGACCTATAATGTTAAATTAAAGAGTAAGTTTAAAGTGGTATGTAACATATCCCACAATTTTAATAAAATTAAATATGTATGTGTAGATAGATAGATAGAGCCAGCCAAGCAGGCAGGAGAGTCATTAAAATGACTGATAATAGTAACTCTCTCTGGATAATGGAATGGAATTTGGAGTCATTTTATTTTTTCCTTTTTTGAATCTTCCAATTATTCTAAGTTATTTACACATTACTTACATAGTCTTTAAAAAGCTATATCAAAATCTATTTGGGACAAAATCAATACATGTATGGCCTTACCTACAGACAAAAAATCAGAGGTTAAAATAAGAAAGAATTGAAATAGACATTTAAAAATCACTTCTTGATAAAAAGTGATTTGGCATTGTGAGAGAGAACTCATGGAGACATTTAGACAAGAAACCCACAGCTTTCTGGACAAGAAAATTAGGAGGCAAGGAGTGGTCTCCAGTGACCTCATAACAACTCCTCACCCTAAGATTCTGGGCTTCATTTCCAAGCTCCTTATGAACAGACAGGTGTCAGCGACTTCATTAATCCTCAAGAATCATGTTGATACAAAGATGACACAGTGCATTCTTTGCAAAGACAGTTGTGGAAACTGGAGCCCAAGGAGGTTTTAACACTAGAGCCCTTGACTGTATACCCAATATGTTCCACATCTGTCCCTCTTTTCCTCTGCAGCCATAGCTAACCCCATGTGGCGGTATATATGGGGAAACTAAAAGTTTGCCATAAAATTGTCTTCATTAAGCCCAAGTCCATCTATATTAGATACCTGATTCTCACTCTGGAAGGAAAGCATTCATCTTTGAGTTTCACAGTGTCAGTTATTACATGCATTGACGTCATATTGGGAGGCTGAGAGGCCAGAGAATGAGGTCATGGAATATAAAAGACAGAGACTCTTCCCTTTCTTCTCACCCACATCTACTCTCTGCTTGCCACCGTTCCTTGAACAAAATATGCTCTTTCCTGCTTCACTTTCTTGCACCCAGCTCAGTTCTCCTGGCTGGGATGTTCCCTTTCTTCCAGTACATGTGAACCTTACCCATCCTCAGAACCCGCCCGCATACTGCCTGCTACCCCAAACTTTGGACTCTTGCAGCCCTCATCACAGACCCCTTTCTCTGACCTCCCATGATCAGTACCACACAGTCAGCCCCTAACTCTACCTGCAGTAGCACAGTCCTTACTGCTTCCCACATGCATATCTTGTCTCCCCAGCCAGGCATTAAGCTCTGCAGGAACAGCAGAGCTCATCACACACACACACACACACACACACACACACACACACACACACAC